>NC_067483.1:63659433-63959433 GCF_947179515.1 Apodemus sylvaticus
CCGAGCACCTGCATGGTAACTCAGAACCATCTGTAGATCCAATGCCCTCTTCTGACCTCTGTGGGTACCAAGTACACATGTACACATACACGCAAAATACTCATGTACATAAGCATTTTTTTAGCCTTCCCATTTTTTCCCCTTAAAACAGACTACCTTTCATCCTAACATTACTCTGCTTGCCAAAATGAGATTAAAAATAAGAGTCATTTGAAAGCTGTCTGTGGGGGGCTGGAGAGATGGCTCAGGGTTTAAGAGCACTAACTGTTCTTCCAGAGGCTCAATTCAGAGCAGCTACATGGAATTCACAACTGTCTGTAACTCCAGTTCCAGGGGATCTGGCATCCTGACACAGGCAAAACACAAAGAGTTAATAGGTAACTCTTAAAAAAGAAAAAAAGAAAGACACCTCTAGTCTAGATCTAAAATAGTTACACTTAGGAATTTTCAGAGTAAGGAGTTGTGTGTGTGTGTGTGTGTGTGTGTGTGTGTAGTGGCGGTGGTGGTGGTTTTCTGACAAGGTCTCAGTTATCTGAGGGTAACCTCAAACTTGCTATGTAAATGAAACTAGCCTTGACCTGCTGACTCTCCTGCCTCTTCCTCTATAGGTAGCTGCACTCACAGATGCACATTAAATAAAAATAAATCTTTAAAAAAAAAATACCCCAGCAAAATTAAAAACTTCAGTAAAGGTTGCTTGACAGAGAGAATACATCCCTTGAAGAGACAGTGCCAATAAGAATGTTCAAACAGCCAGCCTGATCGCACAGACTATAATCCCAGATCCACACAGCTCTACAAGGAATTCTAGGCCAGCCAGGGCTACAGAGAAACCTTGTCTTGTCTCAGAAAAACCAAGAAAGGCTATTCAAACATCACCAGACCAGGCCAAAGAACATAAACTCCTTTCCTAGACATAAATCTACAATTTTCTGGCAATCTCAAAAAACAAGACTGTGAAGTTTATTCACAGGAAAAACAGGTCTTCAGTCCCCGAGCAACCTTTATGACCAGTGGAGCAACCTACATGACCAGTGGTTTTAGGTATCAGACTGTAATTGTACCCAAGGCACCTCAAGAAGCCCCGTGATCTCATTTACTGGAAAAGAGCAGGGCCAAAGTGGCCGAAAAACTCTGAAGGACTTCGAGGACACCGAGATCACCGATAAGGATCCTAAGGCTCTCCCAGGAAGCCCACACCTCACTCAGGTATGCAGCTCCCTCTGACTAAGCAGCTCTCTCTACTGAGTGTTTGTTTTTGAGACACAGTCTCACTGTGTAACCCTGGCAGGCTTCCCTGTCTGTGCCACATATACATACAAGTATTTTTTTTTTTTTTAGTTTTTAAAAAATAATCTATTTATTCTTATTTTAGGTACATTGGTGTTTTGACTGAATATGTCTGTATTAGGGAGTTGCATACCCCTGAAACAGACAGGAGTTATAGACAGTTATAAGCTGCCAAGTGGGTGCGGGAATTGAACCTGGGTCCTCTGAAAGAGCTGAGCCATCTCTCCAGACCTAGATTTTTCTATGCATATGAATGTTTTGCTGCATGTGTGTCTGTGTACTATGTGCATGCTTGGTGCCTGAGGACGCCAGAGTCAGATTCTCTACAACTGAGTTAGTTAAGATGGTCGCTGCAAGCCTTTAGTGGGTGCAGAGAGCGGTGAGTACTGTTAGGCACTGAGCCATCTCTACAGCCTCCCCCAACAATTATTATCTTTTTGTTTGTAGATTTGTTTGTTTTATGTATATGAGTACACTGTAGCAGTGGTACTGATGGTTGTGAGCCATCCTGTGGTTGCTGGGGATTAAACTCAGGACCCCTACTCGCTCCAGTTGGCCCGGCTCGCTCCCGCCTAAAGACTTATTTATTACTATATCTAAGTACACCGTAGCTGTCTTCAGACGCACCAGAAGAGAGCATCAGATCTCATTACAGATGGTTGTGAGCCACCATGTGGTTGCTGGGATTTGAACTCAGGACCTTCGGAGGAGCAGTTGGTGCTATTAACAGCTGAGCCACCTCTCCAGCCCTTGTTTGGTTTTGAGACATGGGCTCAATGTGGCTTCACAGAGACCCATCTGCTTCTGCCGGCTGAGGGCTGTGATTTAAAGGCGTGTGTCATGAAGGCCAGTGGAATTTTATCAGTGAAGTATAAAGAAGTTAGGTGTCAAAGTTCTTCACAGCAGTGGTATCTGCCCCACCCCACCTCCAAAAAAAAAAAAGCAATCAGTACCATCAGCAGGCTCTTGCATACTTCCACACTGTGGGGCCTCCCTGCAGATTCAGACTCAGATCTCAAGCTGCTGTACTGAAGAATCTCTTCATTCAGAGGTGATCGTCATTCACACCCCAAATGATATGTGCCACACTAAAAGCTGTGTCGCAATCTGGACATGGTGGTACAAATCTATAGTCTCAGCACCTGCGAGGCAACAGCAGGAGAATCAAAAGTTCAAGGCCAACTCCAACCCCGTAACCAAGTCCCAGGCCAGCCTGGGTTACAGCCCGCCTCAGAAAAATAAAGGGGAGGAGGGGGCACATTTTAGTCTGTATGTAAGCTGTGTCTCAAATTTTAACCTATATATGAACCACCAAGGACCCTACGAATTAAATGAAATTTGTATTCACCACATGTGAGGGAAAGCAGTAAGCTCTAGGCCGGCCTGACAGGCCTTCAAAGCCCTTGCAATTGAAAGGTCACAGTTTACTCATCCGGATCCCACAAAGCATTAAAGTGGAGAAACACACTTTATTTTCTGATCCGCATTACCGGTATTAAAACCAGGAGAGTGACACGCTTCTGAGTTGAAGCTAAACAATTTAATTTTTCAACAGCTGTATTAAAACCTAGAGTGATCACAACTCCTGGCTGGGGACTCGAGCTCAGCAGCATGTTTGTCAAGCAAGCAGGACGCCCTGTGTGAAAACTGGGCTTGGTGCCGACTGCCTCTGATGCCTGCCTACACTTGGGAGACGGACGCAAAGCAACAGAGAAAAACCCTCTTGGCAAAACAAAACAGCTTTCTAAAAAGCGAACTATAAAGAGAGCAATAATATGTTATAATGACAGATTTCAATAATACTTTCTCAGTCTCTAAGAAGTATTAACATTAAAAAAAAATAAGTGGAAACCTAATGTGTAGGAATCCAGGCAAAGGAAACAACCCAGACTACAACAAGACCAGGAATAATGGAAGAAAGGAGAACACTTCTGTCCGGGGCTGCCTCTTGCCTTTATGCATAAACTTCACTCTCTGGAGCACATTAGAATGCAACCACGTGCAATATGTCATAGGTAGCTGCCGGAGAGTCTGTCTGTAAACCTCATTATACCGACTACACAAACCCCTCACAGTCCTGGTGCAATCTGGCTGCTGATACCCAAAGTAGGAAAGGTTAAAGTCAGCCTCTTTATGAAAAAAGGTCTGAGGGTGCCAAAGACAACTCTAGAAATCCTTCCCCTATTTGTTAACCAAACAAGTCTCGAGTTTCAAATCTCCACTGAAAGCAAAACTATACAAATGCCATTGCAAAAAATAAATATCCTGATGCAATAGATGGTATCACGAGGGCTGCGACTCCAAATCTTCCATTCTTAACCATAAGCCTCAACCTTAACAAGTGCTACATTAGCCGGGTGGTGGTGGCGCACGCCTGTAATCCCAGCACTCTGGGAGACAGAGGCAGGTGGATTTCTGAGTTCGAGGCCAGCCTAGTCTACAGAGTGAGTTCCAGGACAGCCAGGGCTATACAGAGAGACCCTGTCTTAAAAAAAATAAACAAACAAACAAAAAAAACAAGCGCTACATTACACTCTTCGTGTATTGAGCAAAAACTAAATCCCCAAAGTTTCCCTCTCCTGAGATTTATACATCAGTTCAGACCCTGCTCCCTACTCAATTTCATTCATTACATAAAAGAAAAATTAGTAGCTTTATGAGAGTACACTTATCTATAGAAATTCAATTGTGTGACTGTGATGGTTTGTATATGCTTGGCCCAGGGAGTGGCACTATTAGGAGGTTGGAGTAGGTGTGTCACTGTAGGCGTGGGCTTTAACCACTCATTTTAGCTGCCTGGAAGCCAGTCTTCTCCTAGTGGCCTTCAAATGAAGATGTAGAACTCTCAGCTCCTCCTGCACCATGCCTGCCTGGACGCTGCCATGCTCCCACCTTGATAATGATGGACTGAGCCTCTGAACCTGTAAGCCAGTCCAATGAAATGTTGTCCTTATGAGAGTTGCCTTGGTCATGGCGTCTGTTCACAGCAGTGAAACCCTAACTAAGACAATGCTGTTTTTTGTTTTGTTCTGGTTTGGTTGGTTACGCGGGGGAACAAACCCAGGGCATCAGTAAACTATATCCCAAACTGCATGATTTTGAGGGCTACACCATTCATGTAACTTGAGGCTCCATAAATGCAAACACATATGTATTAATCACTTCTGTAATCAAGGATCCAGCAGGACATTTCAATAATCACTGGTAGGCTGGGCTGGCTGAATGAATGGGTAATATCTAAAACACAATAGAAATGTTTGTTGAATTTGTTTTTATTTATTTATTCTTATTTTATGCTCACAGTTTCGTCTGCACGTGTCTGTGTAGCACATGCATGTAGTGCTCTCAGAGGCCAGATGAGGGCAGCAGATTCCCTGGAACTGGAGTTATAGTTACTAACTACCATGTACATGGGTGCTGGGATTCGAACTTGGGACCTTACCAAGAACAACTGCTCTTAACCACTGAGCCATCTCTCCAGCTCGTCACTAAATTAATTGTGTATCACTACCAGATACACAAAAGCACCAAAACGAATCTGTAATAACAAATACAAGCCCTGTCCTAAAGCAGGGAACTTGTTCGCTGGCTCATTAATTTACCTCAGAAACATTAAAGCCCTTACCATTTCTCTGTGTGTCCAAGAGATTTTTCTGGGCTTCATCTTGCTCAGGATTCTCACTGTATTTTGACAGCCGGTTTCTTAGTGACATCTTCTCTTCTCCCACCATCGAGCGTCCTAGGAAAGAAAGAGGGCCGGGAATAAAGACGGATGCAGCATGAAGGAGCAGTTCGTGGACAAGCTGTCTGTCCTGACCGAGCAGTGCACAGGAAACCATCACTGCATATCCTAAGTGTGCCTAATAATTATGTGTCGGTTAAAAATTTGAATAAAGTGGGAGCTGGAGCTCAGACGTACAGCACTTTCCTAATGTGCATGGCTATAGCCTGGATTTGAACCATAGTATCACAAAAAGATTAGCTTACTTTAAAAAGTAAAAGCTGGGGAACAATTCACTAAGTATTTGGCTAGGGAATGTCATATCACTACTAGGTTTGAAAGAGAGGAAAACTAATAATGATATATTGTCTTTTTTTGATGTCGTCTTAACCAGTTTTAAGACTTTTTACGTATAAGATATTGCAACGAGTTTGAAGACGTTAGGCCCTATCAAATAGCTGGCTAGCTCCAAGGGCCCCGCTTTTAGACACAGCCCCATCCTAAAGAAAAATTTAACTGAGCAAAGCGCTGAGCAGCTGAACCCTAAGATCAGTAGAAGGGCTAGCATGGAGGGCCAATGCCTTTAATCCCAGCAGGAGAATTTTTTTTGTGTGTGTGAATTTGAGGCCAGCCTGGTCTATCCCAAATTCCAGGATAGTCATATAGAAAGATCCTGCTTCAAAATAATGAAGAGAAGAGAAGAGAAGAGAAGAGAAGAGAAGAGAAGAGAAGAGAAGAGAAGAGAAGAGAAGAGAAGAGAAGAGAGAGCAGAAGACAGAGATGTGTAATGAGACAGACCTCGGAGGCCTAGCCAGAGGACCTCCACCTTTCACGAGCCACCATTAACTGTTCTGCAGGCCAGACTGTGTCACCCTCTCCATGGCTGAGGTGCCTTCCAAGACAGCCAACTGGGAAGGGCAATGGCGGAAGTGCACGTACAAGGAACTTCCCTCCCTCAGTACACTAGGCTTGGCTTTACAGGGCTGAGCCTGTAGTCACTTCTAGTGCCATACACCGTGATTGCCTGAGAGTTGCAGTGACCCTCAGTCACCTCTGCTGCCTTAACAGTGGGTACTACCCTCAAGCCAGGTTTTCATTAACTCTGTTGTAGACTTTACAGCAGACGCTGGGTAAGGAGGAGGGGATATAGGGCTATTTTTATTCGTTCATAGCTACTTAAGTGACCCCTATCGAGAGGTAGGAGTATGAATGACTCAGTCCTTGGGCTGCTGGTACTATTCCCATTTGAAGGCAGGTGCTAATTTTACATCTCTTAGGAACAGTCACACATGAAGCCACAACCTAGAGAGTATGATTACCAAGTCAGTGATATTAATTGCAAACATTTAGAGTTCTAAGAAAGGCTAGATCGAGATAATGGATTCAAGAGAAAAGGTATCGTTGATTAAGCCTTGAAGGATGAACACTGTATGTGTGAGAAAGAGTTAAAACAGAAACTCTCTTGGCTAAGAGAAGGCTCAGAGGTTAACTGTTCTTATTGCTCTTCCAGACAACATATTTTGGTTCCCAGAATACCCGACTCTCCAGCTCCCTGGCCCCCACCCGTCAGGTAGCTCACAATGGGTTGCAACTATAGCCCCAAAGAGACCAGACACCCTGTTCTGGCACCTATACACATTCAGAAATTCACACACACATGCGCACGCACACGCAGACACACACACACACACAGAGAGAGAGAGAGACAGAGAGACAGAGAGAGGGAGAGAGAGAGGAACAAGCACAGACCCTGCTCTGTGCTGACCCTGTTGGCAGCAGAATCCATTGGCCAGATTCCTCATCGTTTCAGTGGTAACTGAACTACAAGCTCTAAGACTAAGAGCTGAGTCAGAGTCACAGTTATTTGCGTCTGTGGTAACAATGTCATGTGCATTCTTCTTGTTAGTGAAGACAGACAGAACGGAGTAAAAGCAACTGACACTTTTCAAAGATAGAATAAAAAGAAAGCTACCCAACAAAGGCTAAGCGAAGGCAGACCCTCATCTCTCATTCTAGGCGAAATTTAACCCAAAATGTATCAAAGACCTAAAACTGGGATTGGGGATCTGTGGGTAAAGGGCCTCCTGTGCCAAGCAGAGAACCTGAGTTCAGATCCCCAGCTATGGGGGGTACGGAGATGGCTCAGCAGTGAGGAGGACCAGCTGTTCTTCCAGAGGACCCAACTCAGTCCCCAGTACTTACATGGTGGCTCACAACCATCCACAACTGTGGTTCTGGGCATCTAAATGATCTTCTGACCCTGTGGGCAGGAAGCATTCATACGACTCACACATGCATACAGGCAAAACACTCACACATAAAATGAATGAATCTAAAAATAGACACATACATATGCACATGAGCAAAAGAGGAACTTACAAACAATTTGGCCTCGGCTAGTAATAGCGATTTACAAGTCATCCGTGTAACAGTCTGAGAGGAGGCCACAGAGCATCTGCCCATCCCACAGAAATGATTACAGCCGCGATAAGCAGGAGTGGATGCTTCCTCTGAAGGAAGCAGTGGTGGTGGTTTGAATAGGTGTGGCCCTCACAGACTCATGTGTTTGAATGCTTGGCCCACAGAGAGGATGATATTAGGAGGTGTGGCCTTCTTGGAGGAAGTATATAGCTGTGGAGGTGGGTTTTTAAGGTCTCCTGCACTCAAGCTATGCCCAGTGTGGTACAGTCTCCTGCTGCCTGCAGATCAAGATGGAGAACTCTCAGCTCCCTCTCAAGGACCACGTCTGCCTGCATGCTGCCATGTTTCCTGCCATGATAACAGACTAAACCTCTGAACCTGTAAGCCATCCCCAGGTAAATGTTTTCCCGTATAAGAGTTGCCTTGGTCGTGCCCATGAGGATTATATGTCGTGCATCATCGAACCCAGCTCGGACTGCTGACGTCCTGTCCATTTCCGCCTTGCTCATCTCCACCCCAGGCAATAGGATTATACTGCCATTCTTTGTACACATTTGGTTGGTCTTTTTCCTTGAAACTCTTAAGTTTCCCTTATATAATCCAAAACAAATCCATTTGTCTCTGGAATCGTGATTCTAATCGCTTCTCACATTTGCTACTTAAGTCAAAAGCACTATACAAGGCTGGGCAAAAGGACTCATGCCTGTATCTCCAATGGGGGGGGGGGGGCGAGGCAGAAAAGCGGTTAAGAGTTTAGGGACATCTTGGGGTTTGCGTCTCTGTCTCTCTGTTTCTCTGTCTCTCTCTCTCTCTCACACACACACACACACACACACACACACACACACACACACACCTCCACTCCTCCACTGACCTCTATGGCAGTCTCCTAATCACCTCTCCTCTTCTAGTCTTACTGATTTTCTTCTCCCTCTCAAACACAGCACTAGAATTACACTTGTGAGAAGGGAAGGTTGGGAGCTCAGTGTGAACTTCAATAGCAGGTTCATTGTCTGGCACATGGGAGGCCCTCAGTTCAGTCTCCAAGTTTTAAAAAAAAAGGTCTCAAAGAAGGACTTAATATTTATCTTGAGGAAGATTAACTCAGAGCAAAGCAAGGCTGGCAGTGCCAACCATGAGCTCATAAGGAAAGCCAAAAGGCCTGAAGATTCACATGACACGCGCTTATAGGAAAAATAAATGAAGAGGGAAGAGATAAGGGAGATCAGATAAGTAGACAAATGATTAACAGGAGAAGTCTTTGAGATGCGTGGCTGGCTAAACAGAAGGCAGTTGTTCCCAGATCCCAAGCGAGTATGCTCACTCAGAAAGGCTAGGAATAGCATTATGCTAATTACAGGGAGGAGGAAAATTAGATAAGACCAGTATTATGTGCCTGTAGGCCAGCCAAGGTATAAAAGGGCAACAGAACACAAGGGTCCGGACTGAAGATAGGGATCTACCATGCCCTGGTGCACTGACAACTAAGGTTAAGGCACAAGTTCTGGAAGTTCCCCAGGTAGGCCACCCAGGAAATAACCAGGCTACTATTTACATAGCACTTAGCATGGTAAGCAGTGGATCCTAGCATATCCTCGTATAATGGTGAAGTGCTTTCCCCAGTATTGTGAGGCATTTAAAACTTTAACAGCAAAGAGACAAAAAGCAAAGAAGATTAAAGGAGAAAAGGAGCACAGGATGCTAGGGAAATGAGAGGACTCAGAGGGATTCCAGGGTCAGCACCATGGAAGAATTCAGGTGAAGAACAAACACAAGAACAGAGGTGTGTGACGTTTATATTTATTTGTAAGGGTTTGGGTTTTATATATATATATATGGTTATTTAAAAAAATAGAAGGTGGAGCTTGAGACAGCTATTTCACAATGTGGAGATATGCTAAAGTGGGTGATTTACTAACTACATGTACAGTTGGTTTCAGGAAGAGCAAATGTACTGGAGTAGGTTGCAAAATGTTTGAGGAACTGAAATCAGATCACAGGACTGTTCTCACAAGAGGCCCAGCAGTAAAGGAAAATAAGGACCATACACAGTTTAGGGCACCAGGGGAGGCGAGCCGCTAGCTCACTTAACATTTGCACATCTTAGTTCTTGTTGATTTTTCTGTCTGTTTTGTTTAGGGGTTTGTCGTTTGTGTTTTCAGCCAAGGTTTCACTGTGTAGCCCTGGCTGCCCTAGAACTCAGATCCACCTACCTCTTCCTCAAAGGACTGGGATAATAGGCCTGACCACTGCACACATCTCCACTCCATTTGCAAAGATGTAGGTTTGTGTAGCAGAACTATCCTCCTTTGAGGTAACACAGTTGACCAGAGGGCTTAGCCAGCTGTCTTAGTGGGTGAAAATGCTTGCCACACAAGCCTGACATCCCAAATTTAATTCCTAGAAGCCACATAAAGGTATAAGGAGAAAACCAAGCCCACCAAGTTGTCCTCTGACCTCCATACTCACTACAGCGACATGTGTGTGCCATCCCTACACACACTCAAGAGTATTAAAATGTAACACACTGATTAGAAAAGAAATATAAGAATCCAATCTGTACAGGGAAGTCGTGTAATGTTCTGCGGTAAGCATCGTGACTCCAGAGAGCAAATAGAAAGAATTAGAGAAACAAATGAATCATGTCCCAAAGAAATGTCCACGGTAGCCTCCGGCAGTGTTCTCATTAACAAAGATTTCAAAAGATCCTATATAGTTGTATCACAAATAAATACCGGGTAGCTACTGCAGGTGAATGACTCCTACATCACCCTGAGGTTCAGCAGAAAAAAAAAAACCTCTGTGGATAGAGTGTACAATCCAACGTCGAAACAGTGATTACACACCTATAATCCTAGGTTTGGGGGGTGAGGCAGGAGAAGCAGGAGTTCAAGATTATTCTCAGCTACACAGTTAGAACAGCCTGGGCTACACGAGTTCCTGCCAAAAGGAAGGAAAGGGAAGGGGAGAACAACGGAGAGGAAGAAATTAACAATCCAAAGCATAATGTGTCTGTTTTTAGGGGGTGTTTTGTTTCAGGGATTTGGGAAAGGTTTTTTTGTAGGATTTTTTGTTTGTTTGTTTGGTTGGTTGGTTTGGTTTTTCAAGATAAGATTTCTTCTCTGTATAGCCTGGCTGTCCTAGATCTCATTCTGTAGACCAGGCTGACCTGGAACTCAAATCCAACTGCTTCTGCAACCCTGGGCCACCACCTGGCAATCCTACAACCTTTTCATGTAGCTAACAGAACTGGGTCAGCTAACAAGAGTGAAGAATATGAGAACTTGGGCAAATTTTATTTACATCTAAGTTTACTTTACTTACAAATGATTAAATATAACTAGTTATCCAACATGGCAAAAAAGAAAAAAATTCTAGGAGTTCTGTCTGACAAATGGAACTTCCATTGGAAGCAGGCACTCCTCTGTTAATGCTTTTTCCTCAAAGTTCCTTCCTTGGCCCTCCAACTCTTCAGTCCTGTTCCTTCAAGATACTGGGCCAGACACTGAGAAGACACAGAAAAGATAGACTAACCTCGAGAAATCCACTATAAGCCAGGCAGTGGTGGTGCACGCCTTTAATCTAGCACTTGGGAGGCAGAGGCAGGCGGATTTCTGAGTTTGAGGCCAGCCTGGTCTATAGAGTGAGTTCCAAGACAGTCAGGGCTACAGAGAAACCCTGTCTTGAAAAACGAGAGAGAGAGAGAGAGAGAGAGAGAGAGAGAGAGAGAGAGAGAGAGAGAGAGAGAGAGAGAAATCCACTATAAAGCAATTAAAGCATCTACTTACAACACTGCTGGTAAGGAGACTTCAGAGAGCTAACAGGCTTATACTGACCAGTGGCTCCAGCCCGGAAGTGATCTTTGGTTTGAGGAATGCTTAGGGGGCGGCAGAAGAAGGGGAATAAGGCCTGGGGGAAATGGTCCAAGAGATAAGAGGACGCTTTCCAAGCACAAGAAAGGAAGCTGGAGAGCGAAGAACCAGCCCAGGCTTGAAGATAGTAGGCGCTCGGCCCCCAGCAGCTTGGTCTGAGTCCTGAGAGAACGTGAAACCCCTGCCCAGTTCCAAGCACGTGACGAGCTAAGCCACGTGCTCCTCCACGTTTACTCTGCTAACTCTTGACAGCATCAGAGCTCTTTGCAAGCCCCACTCCCATGCTGCCTTAGCTGGCTTTAGGGGGAAAAAGTCATTTATATTTCCCAGTTGAAAGCAAACAAAAGAAAAGAAAATATTCAAGTTGGATCCTGCATTCTTGAAGAAGGCATGAAGTTTGGGGGGCAGGGGAACCAGTAGCAACTAAAGTGTTACGGTGACGGAGGAGTTTTATGCAGAGAATGGAGCTTACAGTAATTTCTCCCAAATAACCGCTTAAGCACACGCCTATTAGCACTTAAGATCAAAGACAGAAACTTAACTCTCCCTTGCTACTTAAAAACAGAATACGAGCTTGAAGAAAGGTTTCGGCGCCCCTAGCCCATATAGAGTCCGGTGTCTGGTAATGCCACCTTTCCCCTCATATATATACATCTCCCCCGCCCACATCAGGAAAAAAAAACAAAACACTGACTTCCTGAGCGCATTTTTTGATGTCGCTTTTCAAAGAATGCGATGACTTCTAATTCTCAACTTTCTTCATTACTGACTGGTTTGAGAGACGCCACAGGATTCGGAGCGGACATCAAACCATCACTGCTAATGAAAGGCTGCCAGTCATCGGATGCATCGGATGGCTCTGGGTAACTTTCCCGCTCTCCCCTCCAAACTCGGCGGGACCCTCCCACCGCAGCAGGCAGCGTCCGGGCGGGACAGTCCGGCCCAGGCCAGGCCCGCAGCGCCGGAGCGGCGCCGCCACCGCGGTCCCCTTCCTCTCGGGCTCAGGGTGGACCTGGTAAGGAAAGAAGCGGAGCGGAAGCTTGGGGTTACCTGCGACCGGAGGGCAGCTGCGGCGGTCTAGGCAGCAGGCTGGGCGGCCGCGGGAGAGTCGCAGCCTTAGGATGTCCCTTCGCCAGCCCGCAACGCCGCTAGCCGGGCTACGGAGGAAGATAAAGCGCAGGCCCCCACCCCCGTTCTCCGCCCCAACCTTCCTGCCCGCGGCTGCGTCACGCGCATCGCCCCGAGCTCCCGGATGCCATTGGTGGTCCTGCGGCGCCTGGCAACGCCCACTGCCACGCCCCTCCCGGCTCTAGGGTACCCGCTGGGCTTCTCCGGCTACCTGGCTTTCTGGCTCCACCCAACTCTCCTCCTGGGTGTCGCCGAGGGTACCTAGTCAACTTCCTGAGAATTTGAAAACAGCCTGCGAGATAGCATGGGACAGAGCGGGGGCTCTGATACTGACCGTTAAGCAATAAGACAGAAGCAGTGGCCGGAAACCTGTCATAAGTTGCTTTGTGGTCTAAATTCTACTTGACTCAGCCTGTCCTTCAGCAACACACAACAGAAGTGAGTCACTTGAAGTTATGGGACAATCCAGTAATTTAAAAAGGATCCTTGGGACTATAATAATAATAAATAATACAGATAGATTTAGGACATAGATAAAGCAGTTTAAGCCTTGGACTTCTCAAAAGCAAAGATGTGAGTGAATTTAGGGTAAAGGTGGGATGAAAAAGAAAACTAAAAGACTGGGAAGATCCTGTCGGCCTGCAAAACAGTGTCAGCTAAATTGATTTCGCTAATCTTTCAGTCAGTTCATAATCTGTCCAGTTGACCATTCCTTTCCAAGTCAGATACACTAAACAATGCCTGAGGCTTGCAAGAATTGCCTGCTCTGGAGATGGTTCACAAAAGGAGTTCGTTCCCCTGCTGGCCCATAGCAGGCACCACTGCTTACCTTAGAGCGGGGCTCTGCACAGTGTGCCCAGTTTTTGCCCTCCCTGGAACAACTGTGATTAATGGTTCTGTCAACAGTTTGGTGATAGCATTTGGAAGTGCTCAACTGCCTTTGCTTCCTCCTCCTATCCCACCAGTTAGAACATTTGGGACTGAAAATTTACTTCTGTTGGGACTCTTGATAGAGACACTTGCCTATACATTTAGTTAGTTAAAAATAAAAATACAGGGCTGTTAATACAGCTCCTGAACTTGGTGACGCACACGTTTAATCCCAGTACCCGTGGGCAGAGGCAGGTGGATCTCTGTGAGTTGGAGGCCAGCCTGATCCACATAGTGAGTTCCAAGACAGACGGGGCTTTGTAAAAAGACCCTGTTGACAGACAGACAGACAGATAAAAGATGAAGTAGAAGGAACAGAAGTTCAATTTTGCAGGCTGACAGTGTCTCTCCAGTCTCTGTTTCTTTTAGCTTTCCCTTTCACTTGCCTTTACCCTAAATTCACTCACATCTTTGCTTTTGAGAAGTCCAAGGCCTAAACGGCTTTATCTATGTCCTAAATCAATCCAAATCATCTTTTGACTATTACATCCCAAGGACGCTTTTTAAAGGACTTGAATGTCCCGTTACTTCAAGGCACACTTTCAAGGCACAACCATGAATTAAAAACAGAAGCAGCCTCCACAATTGCAAGCGTGTGTTTCTAGTGGGGAAGAAAAATAAGACAATTACAAGTAGTGATAGGTGTTAGGAAAAAATAGTGGTCAGGAAAAGCTGTGAAACAATGCCATGATTAATTTTAAAGGTTTCCTAGGTTTTCATAAAAAAACAGAGTTGGATGGCATGAATTGCACATGATTAACCACTTAAACATTTTGTAAAGACAAAGGAAAGGCTGATTTTTCTGAGGCGGTCTGAATTAAGACCCAAATAAGGAAGACTTAGAAATCCCAGCCACAGGCAGAAGAACAATGTGGGATGAGCCTGATACTGAGCAGCTTTGGCTGGGCCGAGGAGAGGACCCGAGGCTGGAGCCCGGGCAGGAGGGGGAGGATACTGAGGTTGGAGCCTTGAGCAGGAGCCCAATCTTGATGTTTGTATTCTTATTCCTAAGTTCAAAGGAAAGAAGATAAAGGGTTCCTGGGGGGAGGGAGGGGATTGAACCTTGGCCTCACAGCAAAGTCCTGGCTGCCTCTAATTCACTCATCCACCTGCCTGAGCTGGTATTGAAGGCCAGGAACTCCGCAGCCAACCTGGGCTTTCTTGTCGTTTTTTGTGTGTTTTTTCTTGTTTGTTTTCATCTAGGGTTTTTCCTTTTTTTTTTTTTTAACCTATTTTATAGAGAATATGGAGCAGGATCTCTACAGAAGAGCAAAGCGGAACAACAAGAAACAAGGTAACAGAGATGTTCTTGGCTAAGCATTTGGGGTAGATCATAGTCGTTCCCTGGATTGGGGTTCTTACTGTAGAAATCAAGGGTGAGAGAGGTCAGAGTACTTCCCTGAGGTGCAGAAGTGAAGAAACTTGGACTCAAGGTAACTACAGGTCGTTTCTTTGAGCAACTAGGTGGGTGTTGATATCATCTAGAGTAAAGGTGAGAAAAACTCCAGAGCCTCTGGCTAGAATCCAAGTGCTTAGGAACTGGCCCATAAAAATCTCACATCACCTCATTCTGGGATCAAGGCTTAGTTAAATGCTACTCATTTCATCATATTCCAAAACAAAACACCCAAATTAAACAAAACAAAACAAAAAAACCCCCCAAAAAATCCACAAAACATTTACAGAACCTGTAGCCAGTTGATTGAGACTGTCTATCGGGAAGAGCACTAACCAAGTCATTTGAAAACTGTAGGACAAATGTTACAAGAAAAAAGATGTTTCAGGCAGTGCTTACTTAGTAGGGTCACTGTATTTAGTAAGTGCATGTTTTCAAAGCTTTCCATTAGCAGCTACTGTCTCTGTGGCTGCTCTTCTGGATGGAGAATGAAGAGGAGAGGTCCCGAGACTAACTTTCTAACTAGTAGAGCAGTTGTCAAGGAAAGGAAGGAGGAATTTACAAAATAAAGGGAAAAGAAGGTCCAAACCTCTAAGCCAGAAAAGGCACGCAGAGGGAGCAGAGTGTCCCTAACTGCAGGGTACTTCCTGAGAAGCAAGAAGAGCTAAAGCTGAATTAGTAAGTCAGTGTGTCTGAGACATCCTGACTCAGTGTCCCATAGACATCGGGGAGCCGGTGAAGAATGCCAAGCAGGAGAAACTCGGGATTCAGAGGACCTCACGGGACAGAGGTGCAGCTGGAGGTGGGTAGATTAATTAGAAGGCTGATGTGTAATATAGGTGAGATGCTGAAGAGCTTAGGCAATAGCCACGTGGGAGAGAGAGAATGAGGAGACAGATGAATGGGGAAAGGGCTGGGGATGCAGCTCAGTTGGCAGCACGGTCGCCTGGCATACAAAAAGCCCTAAGTTCCATCTCCAGCATTGTGTCACCCAGTCACGAAGGTGCTCTTGCTAGCATTGGGATGGAGGCAGGAAGCTCAGAAATTCAAAGTGATCCCTGCAACACAGGGACTTTGAGACTAGCCTGGCTACAATGGGACCCTGCCTCAAAGAATAGGGAAGCTAATATTTGAAACCTCTTACAGGACAGAATAAAGTAGTATTCTTGATGCGGGAGCTAAGGCTGTATTCAGAATCTGACTAAGAGAGCAGGTGGCAGGATCCAGTGCTGACAGAGGTAAGAATGTACATCCTGGAGAAGGAGCGAGAAAAGGCTTCACGCGGGTTAATGTTTAAGCCACACTACTCTGCTCCTACTGAGACCTGAAGGAACTGAACAGGAGGCAATCAAACCTAGCCTTCATGTTTTGTCTGGTTATATCAATAATGCATACTTATTACAGCCAATAAAATCAAATGCAGAAAAGCACGGGGCTTGGGGATTTGGCTCACAAGAGGGCTTGCCTAATAAACTCAAGGCTCAAGGCCCTGGTTTCAGTCCCCAGTACCAGAAAGAATAGAGAGAGAGAGAGAGAGAGAGAGAGAGAGAGAGAGAGAGAGAGAGAGAAAGAAAGAAAGAGAGAAAGAGAGAAAGGAAAGAAAGAAAGAAAGAAAGAAAGAAAGAAGGAAGGAAAGAGAAAAGGAGGGAGGGAGAAAGGGAGGAAGAGCAAGTATAAAAGCCAGATAACATTTTAATTAGAGATTCGGTTCATTTTGATGTAGAGGAGGAGAGCGGTGCTTGAGCCTGGGCTCTGAGCCCCTTTACCAGAATGTGCTAGGTTTTACAGAAAAGCCAAAATAGAAATGGAACTTTAAGACTATGTCAACATTAGCAGAGCAGGTTGATGCCTGCTTTCAATCCTGGTGCTCAGGATGCTGAGGCAGGTGATTCCAGGCTCCCCTAGTCTGATAGGGAATTCCAGGCCAGCTCGGAAATGGAGGTACCCTGTTTCAAGACAGACAGACAGACAGACAGGACAAAACAACAAAAAACTGAACATCTTAGTTCTTCAGAGGAACACATCTCCCTTAATGACACCAAATGGGAACTAAGTGGCCATCCTGGCCCAGCCTGTTACTATGGACACTAAAACATACAGAAAATAGGTTGATTAAGAATGAGGGAAGGTCTAGGCATGATGGTGCACACCTTTGATCCCAGTACTCAGAAGCTGAAGGCAGGGGGATTGCCATAAATTGAAGGCCAGACTGGGCTACCTGATGAGTTCCAGACCAGCCTGGGCTAGAGTGAGAACCAGTCTCCAGATAACCAAAACAGAAGATAAAATGAGATAGCCAAGTACTCTGGAGCGCAGAATATACCCATATACAATCGACTGCCCCTGAATCCTGCCGGGCTGCAGTTCTGTCCTGTTTGTAGTTTTTGGAAACACCTAACACAGCACCTGTGTGTCACACATTAAATGTTGAATGAATTAATAATCTGGGCGTGGTAGGTAGTTCACACCTGTAATGTCAACACTCTGGAGGCTGAGCTAGAAGTCCAAAGTGGATAACAGGCTCATTTCAATTTAGCCTGGGCTACATGGTGAGACTCTCTATCGATATAAATAAAAAATAAAAATAAAAAATAAACCACTAATATTTCACTTAAGTCTTTTTTTAATGAGCTGACAAACCAACAAAAGGCATGGGGCCTGGAGTACAGTCAGACACAGATTTCCTCCCTCCCTCCCTCCCTCCCTTCCTTCCTTCCTTCCTTCCTTCCTTCCTTCCTTCCTTCCTTCCGGTGATTTTGTCATCTTGAAAGTTTTTGTATCATTTGTAGTCTACAAAGAGCTGTCTTAACTTACATGGTGGAAGAGTCATCAGTCTCTAGCCGGGCTTTCACCCAGCTCTCAGGAGGCAGAGGCAGGAGGATCTCTGAGTTCCAGGCCAGCCTGATACACTAAGTGGGTTCCAGGCCAGCCAGGACTACACAGAGAAACCCTGTGTTTGGGGGTCGTGGGAGATGTAGAAAATCCCAGCAGTGAATGGAACTGACATCAACAGCATATGCTGGTGACAAGGATGTGCCTGTACATTATTTGACACAGTGTACCACTAGAGGGGACTTTGATAAGGAGGGTGTTGGACAACTGAGGGGGAGGAGGGCTATAGCCATCTCTAATTTCTGCTTTCCTATTGATCTAAACCTGAGTTTATAATCTGTGGCTAGAGAGATTCCTCAGCCCATGTTAGGTGCTTCACAGTACTGGAAATTCCAGCTCTTGGGGATCCAATGCCCTCCAGCCTCTGTGGACACCTGCACTCCTGTGCTGTACTTATGTGTTCACGTAATTAACAGTTAAAAAAAATCTTTCAGAAAGAGTCAAGAAAGTCAGGCATGGAGACCCATCCCTTAATCCCAGCGACTCAGGAAGCAGAGGCAAAGTAGATCTCTGAGTTTGAGGCTAGCTTAATCTACATAGCCAGATCCAGGACTACACAAAGAAAGCCTGATCAACAAATCAACAACAACAAAAAGCCAAAAAAAAAAAAAAATTCTTAGGACCCTAGCAATGCCTCCAAGTATTTACCACTCAGTTATGAGGAGCAGAGTCTCAGTGCTGGTCATTTTCAGCAATTTGTCTTTTTGGCTTACATTTTGTTTGTTTCTTTTTTTTAATTTCCCCTTTTCTTTTCATCTCTCTTCTGGAATTCTTAATATATATATGTTTGGGCAACTTAATGGAAGGAACTTGTTTCCTTCTTATATCCCAACAGGGATTTTTCAATTCCACAAAGAAAAAAATATTCTATTAGATGAATAAGAGAAACTTGTTGGAGAAGAACCTTAAGCAACATATCAAATTATAAGAGCAGAAAATAATGTCCGGAAATGATACCATTCTGAGATGAGCATTTTAACACTGTAGTCTTTGTTTTACCTCTTTGCATACAATACTTTATGCATCTTAGATATGTACAAATGTTGACATTTTTTTCACTGATTTTCCCTGTATTTTCCTGTGTGTGTGGTATTCTGTGGGTGCACATGTAGTGTGATTAATGCAGTGTGAGTGAGCACATGTGGAGGTCCGAGGTGGGGACCCCTTATCTCTGTCTTCTGAGGGTGAATTTCAGGAGGAAGGGTGTCAGGTCTAACCATCTTTATCTATTAGGAACCTGAATCTAAACAGCCAAGATATTCACCAGACACTGAGTAGGATAAGCTGAACACTTAGACACAGCATAGTGATAGTGTCAGCCTTGTAAAACAAAATCCTGAAAGCAGCAATCTAAAGGGAGCTATAAAAAGATCGGTAGCTAACAGCTCATCAGAAACAATGGGACCAGAAACCCATCAGGTGCTATATTCAAGTAGCTGGAGAGTGGAAAGGCTGCCCATGAACCAAAAATTTTATAGTCAGAAAATCAAAACTTCCAAGGTACAGGCATTCCCAGATTATCCAAAACTGAGAGGGTCTATTGCTAACAGATTCACCTCATAAGAAGTAGAGGTCTTTAGGCTGAAGGTAGGTGGCACTAGTGAGTGACTAAACCCACATGAGAATCAGAAGGCAGGGCTGGGGAGATGGCTCCCTGGTCAAGAGCGCAGGCTGCCCTTGCAGAGGAGCTGTCTAGGTCTTCAGGCACCCACATGGCACCTCACAACCATCTTAAACTCCAGTTCCATGGAGTTCATGTCTTCTCGTGGCCTACATAGACATCAGGCATACTCATGGTACACATACATATGTGCAGGCAGAACACTCATAACAATCAATTCTTTAAAACACGTGCACACACACAGACAAAACACTATGATGAAGCTTTTGTGTATTTCTGTACTGATCGAAGTCAAGAAAAGGCTCACACTGGAGAGAAACACCACGTATATCATGCCTTGTGGGAAAGTTCTCATTTCCTCTCATTCCTTTCAAAGACACGAACACCTTCACAGTACAGAGAGGTCTTCTATCAATGATCTTTGTGGGAAGGAAAGGTCCTCACTTTGTAACAGGGCCCCTAGTCATTAGTAGGCCCTGAGACCTTAACACGACTGACTCCATGGTTGGAAGCACCAACCTTTCAGGCTGTAAAACATATGCTGTCTCAGCATATAGATAGCACCACCTACCCAAGCTAAAACAAAGGCCTAATCCATCGAAATCCATAGTCATGGGAAATTGTCTTAATGAAAGAAGCTTGAGTTTTGGCTTCTGTAGTCCCACTTCAGGCTAACTATTCTTGTTAACCAAATCATGTCAACCCATGATGCGGTTCTTGTGCTTAAAAGTTCACCTTGAGAGAAAGGCTTGGGGCTATGCTAGGATCCCAAATGCCCAGTGTAGTGGCAGGTTGGCTGATTAAGACTTTCTATTGACTTAAACCCATCCAAGCAGTCTTCTCTGGTGGTGACTCCATGATAACTTATTCGAGCCCCCCCCCCCCAAAAATATACGAAAAAACTCACAGTCATGTGAAGCTCTTTGTGCATAACCAGTGTGGGAAAACCATCCCTCATTCCAATTCCCTCCAAAGAATTCACACTGGAGAAGTACTGCGTATGTGTTTTCAGTGTCAGAAAGTTTAAAGGACTGACAATGCTTTTCACCAACTTGAAAAGATTCACACAGTGGCTGGGGAGATGGCTCGGTGGTCAAAAGCACTTGGCATTCTTGCAGAGGATCAAGGTTTGATTCCCAGCACCTACATGACAGCTGGCAACCTTATGTAACTATCCGCCAGAGGATCTGTAACCTCTCCCAACTTTCTCAGGCACACACGATGCACACACATACATCCTGGCAAAACACTCGTGCACACAAAATAGTAACAGATCTAAAAGAAATTGTTTTATTTTTTTAAGATTTATTTATGTATATTTATGTGTGACCCTGTGAGTGTATGCAATATGTATGCCAGTGCCAAAGAGGACATCAGATTCCCTGAGCCTGAAGTTATAGGCAACTGCCAGCTGCCCAGTAGGTGCTGGGAATGGAACTTGGGGCCTCTGAAAGGGGAACAAGCACGTTTGACCACTGAACCTTCCTCCCTTCCATCCTTCCAGGCCTACCATTGCTTTAAAAAAATATTGAGCTGGTGGCAGCGGCGCACACCTTTAATCCCAGCACTTGGGAGGCAGAAGCAGGCAGATTTCTGAGTTCGAGGCCAGCCTGGTCTACAGAGTGAGCTCCAGGACAGCCAGGGCTATACAGAGAAACCCTGTCTCGAAAAAAAAACCAAATCCAAAAAAAAAAATTGTTTTGTGTACATATATGTATATATGTGTGTACCATGTGCATACTTGGTGCCTGTGGGTGTCAAAGTAAGCATTGGATCCCATGGGACTATTATCTCTCTCTCTCTCTCTCTCTCTCTCACACACACACACACAAGGGCTGCTTGCTCAATGGTAAGTTAGTTATGAATTGTATCTGTTATAATAAACAGTAAAAGAGGAAGAATAAAAACACAGGAGAAAACAAAATATTTAATCCACTGGGTGATGGTGGCACACGCCATTAATCTCAGCACTTGGGAGGCAGAGGCAGGCGGTTCTCTGAGTTCGAGGTCAGCCTGGTGTACAGAGTGAGTTCCAGGACAGCCTGGAGAGGCTACACAGAGAAACCCTGTCTCAACCCCCCCTCCCCGCCTGCAATTAAACCAACTGTATCAATTGTGGTGATAACTGAGCACAGACAGTGTGTCCTGAAGTGCCAGCTGTTGGGAAACTGAGGCAGGAACATACTGGGTTCAAGGCTAAGTTGAGTGACAGGCAGCACAGCAAGATCCTGTCTCAAAAGGGAGGGGGAGGGGACCAGTGAGCTAGCCCAGCAGGTAAAGATGCTTGCCGCCAAGCTTGACTCCCTGAGTTCAATGCCCAGGACCCAATGTAGAAGGAGAGAAAGAACTTTAAGTTGTCATCTGACCTCCACTCCACATAAACACCATCTCTCTCTCTCTCTCTCACACACACACACACACACACAAACACACACGAGAGAGAGAGAGAGAGAGAGAGAGAGAGAGAGAGAGAGAGAGAGAGAAAGAGACAAAGACAGAGAGGGAGAGACAGAGAGAGATCGTGTAATAAAACACTTATAAAAAATGGTTCTGCAGGTACAGCTGCTTTCTGATGACCTGAGTTCAGTCTCCATATCCCACGACAGAAGGAAATAACCCTAAAGTGACCCTGTGACCTCCACATGACTGTACTCATACCCACACATAACAGCAATTTTTAAAAACTCAAGAGTGTGGACCTCTCCCATCACGTATCTATATATATGAAGTTGTTAAAAAATAAAAATTGCAAAGCACAGCTGATAGAAGGAAATACAGACTATAACAGACTATCCACCAGAGTAGCCATAGGGAGATGGGGTATCAGACAAAATAGACTTTAAGGAAAACAACAACTACAACATTAAAAGTGTTCTGGGCAACAGTTAAGCAGGATCACCATGAGGCTCAGCAGTTCTGCTCCTGGGGAGACCCAAGAGAACTGGAAACGACCCTAAAACGCCAGCACCAGGACGTCCACAGCAGTGGCGTGCATGGCAGTGGGAAGTGGGAACAACTCACCATGCTGAGCAGCTGATGAGCAGATACACGAGAGGCGTCCACACAGCAGAAGACTACCCCTTAGATGACAAGAACTGCGAGCTGTCGCATGCTCCGACGTGGATGGACCTCTGTGGCATGCTAACCAAGGAAAGGGGTGCTGCTGAAAACCGCATATTCTATGAGTCATTTATTTGAATATCCAGAAAAGTTAACCAGGCTACAGGAAACAGAAAGCAGCTCTGTACTTGCCTAGAACTGGGAGGGAATGAAGGGGGCTGCTCATTGGCACCATTTCTCTGGAGAAGAATGAAACTATTCTAAAATGATTACAAGTGAAAGTCCAAAATTCTGAATATACTTAAAACCCCATGAAACTAGCCAGTGGTGGTGGTGCATGCCTGTAATCCCAGCACTCAGCAGGCAGATTGCTGAGTTTGAAACCAGTCTGGAATACAGATCAAATTCCAGGACAGCCGTGTATACATAGATGAACCCTGTCTTAAAAACAACAAAACAAAACAAATAAACCAGGAACTGTAAAATCTTGAAAAATTCATTAGATTCATGCATTTTTATCTTATGTGCATGAGTGTTTTGTTTGCATGTATGTATGTGCACCATAGACATGACTGGTGTCCCCAAGGAGGTCAGGAGAAGCCACTGAAACCCATGGAACTAGAATCATGAATGTCTGTGAGGCATCTGTGGGCATTAGAAACCAAACCCAGATCCTCTGTAAGAGCAGAGAGTACATTTAACTACTGAGCCATCTCTCCAGTCTGAAACTCTACATTTATTTGGTTGGTTGGTTAGTTGGTTTTGGTTTTTGAGACAGGGTTTCTCTGTGTAGCCCTAGCTGTCTTGGAACTCACTCTGTAAGCCAGATTAGCCTCAAACTCAGAAATCTGGCTGTCTCTGCTTTGCTGAATGCTGCGATTAAAGGTGTGTGGCACCGCCTCCTTGGCTGGGGTGGAGCCCTGTGGAAGAGTATGTGCAAAGTACTGTGTCCAATCCTGCGCACCATAAGAGCTAAAACTATGTAACATTTATTTGCTTCTTCAGCTTCACGGTTAAAGGCGCTTTCCCCACAAGCCTGGTGACCTGAGTTAGATTTCTGGAACCCCAGCAAACCTGGGAAGAGAACCAATTCCACAGAGTTATCTTCTGACCGCTACATACATGCTGTGGCACACAACAAACCAAACCAAAACCGAAACCAACCCCCCCCAAAAAAACCCATATGTCTCTCACACATATATGATTTTATATTTATATATCCCAGCCAGGGATGGTAATGCAAGCCTTTTGTCCCAGCACTGGGGAGGCAGAGGCAGGGGGATCTATGTGTGTTTGAGGGACAGGCTGGTCTACAAGCCTACAGAAAGAGTTTCTGGACATAGTGAGAGCCTGTCTCAAAAGCAAGCAAACAAGCAAGCAAACAAACAAACAAAACATTCCAATACAGCAATATGCATCTGTATTATTTACCCTCCTCCCTCAAGATGGGAGGTGGTGGCGGTAGAGCTTAAGGACCAGCTACCCTGGAACCTGGTCATAGTGTGACATAAACAAGATAGATCCTGTCTCAAAAAGGTGAAAGGAGAGAAGCAAACTAGCACATGGACTGTACCTCCCTCCCTCCCTCCCTCCTTTGTTCTCCTCTCTCTCTCCCCCTCCCCTCTCCCTCTGCCCATCTCCCTTCCCCCTTCTCCCCCAGAACATGCATGCCATTATGACACTGCCCCCAATGGTATCTATCATGGTAATGGTAGGCAGGTCCTCAAGAAACAGATTTTGAATGTCACGAAATCACACATATAGGATGTGGGAAGTGCACCTCAGAAAGTTCTCTAAACTTTCTGTTTAGAGAACTTTCTGTAATCCAGGATTGGGAGGTAAAGGCGGGAAACTCAGGAGTACAAAGTCATCCACAGCTCCATGGAGAGTTGAACCTCAGTCTGACTACGTGGGACCTAGTCTCAAAAAAAAAAAAAAAATAGTGAAGCTTTCTAGATGCGATGTATTTAAGAAATCCAACAAGTAAGAGTGTTGGCTGTTGAAATTCAAGTTTCCTCAGGACACACAATGCATATGCAACAGAGAACAATTACCCAACGTGCAACATTGGGCCTACTGGACTCTTTGCCACAATGAAGAACTAATATAGGTGAGAGAGTCATGAGTCAGAGAGAGACGCTGGGATAGTGACACAGGTGTCTTGGGATGACTTTTGGAGTGAAAGGCGGGGAGACATTAAACTTCATACCCAGAGACGAAAGCAGGTCTGCAAAACCATCTTCTCACAGAGCATCTGCTCACCAGAACCTTTGACCTACTTCTCAGCTCCACTGGAGTTTAGTGATGGTGCCAGTAAAGGGACAGGCGAGACGGCTCACAGTTAAGAGCACTGGCTGCTCGTTCAGCGGACCTGGGTTCAATTCCCAGAATCCACACAGTGGCTCACAACCATCTGTAACTCCAGTCCCAGGGGGTGCCATCTCCTGGCCTCTTTGGGCACTGCACACATGTAAGCTGTACAAGCAGGCATAACAACCATATTACATAAAATAATAAATATGTAATGTGATATTTATTATTATATTAGAAGCTAGAAGCTAATTACCACCAGAAATCCAAGTGGTAATTCTGATTACTAGCAGTGTAATCAAAGACCATCTGTTAGAAATCTGAAGGGTCGGTGGGTAAAGGAATCGCTCCACAAACAAGAGACCCTGAGCCTAAGTGATACCCAGAATGACATAGACCTCTGGTTTCTACATGGGTGAGCCCACACACACACACACACACACACACACATTTTAAATTGCATATTTGAATAAAGCTTGGTTGGCATGTTGGTCCATACCTTCGATCTCAGCACTCAGAAGGTTGAGGAAAGAGGATTTCCAAAGTCCAAGGCCATCACAGACTCCATAGTAAGTACAAGGAAACCCTGGGCTAGAGAACAAAGCCCTGTCTTCAAACTACCCCCTCAGAAAAGATTTTTGACTACACTCTTCCTACTAGGCTTCTAGGGTTGATTAACCTGGGTCCTCCGGAAGAGCAACAGGTGCGGGCTGGAGAGATGACTCAGGGGTTAAAAGCACTGTTGCTGTCCCAGAGGACATCTTTAAAAGTTTCTTCCTGAGTTGCGAATGAGCGTCCAAGGTTGGGTGAGAGAGCCAGGCTGCCCGTCAGTGACAGACATGGATCAATGGCCGCCCTCCCTAGCTGAAGCAATGTATGGGCAGGAAGTTATTACTGAAATGAACCTGACAACAGACACGTACAAGGAATACTTCAGGGATCTGATCCCTCTATGAACCTTCAGATCAAAATGAATACGTGGCATAGTAACTAGCAGGCAACAGAATAATATTGGAACCATTTCATGTTAGGAGGCACCCCAGAGAACTTTTTGTTCATTTTCTGTTCTGAGACAGGATTTCTCTGTGTAGCCCTGACTGGCCTAGAACTTGCACTGTAGACCAGGCTGGCCTCGTACCTAGCGATCCACCTGCCTCTGGTTAAAAGTGCACACCACTCCCTGCACACAGTGCCCCAGAGGACTTGAATGGCTGTGCAGCCAAGATATCTGTAGCTGCCCTCCCCACAAGACCTATTTACTTATAACATAAAGTTGGGGCATGTATATTTTCATATTAAACTCTTTTTAAAAGATTTATTAATTTTATGTATATGCGTACACTGTAGTAGTCTTCAGACACACCAGAAGGGGGCATCAGTTCACATTGCATATCGTTGTGAGCCACCATGTGGTTGCTGGGAATTGACTGCTGAGCCATCTCTCCAGCCCTTAAACTTTTTGGTATTTTGGTTTCTTGGATTTGGGTTGGTTTTGTTTGTTTGTTTTGTTTTGTTTTGTTTTTTGAGACAGGGTTTCTCTGTATAGTCCTGGCTGTCCTGGAACTCACTCTATAGACCAGGCTGGCCTGGAACTCAGAAATCCACCCGCCTCTGCCTCCCAGAGTGCTGGGATTACAGGCGTGCGCCACCACCACCCAGCTCCTTAAACTTTTTCTAAGACTGTATCTCATGGTATGGTTCTGACTTTCCTGGGAACTCACAGTCCACCTCTGCCTCTGAGACCCAGAATTAAAGATGTTCACCACTACTTCATGCCTTTAATTTTTTTTCTAACTAAAACAAACAAATCATAGTATTTCTTCTCTCATCACTTTGTAGAGCACTGAACAATTTTACCCATCATTACCCAATTCCTAAACCAGCTAAAGTGCATATAGTTATTAAATTTTAAGCATACTAGCCAGGCACTGGTGGCAAATAACTTTAATCCCAACACTTGGGAGGAAGACGCAGGAAGATCTATGTGAGTTTGAGGCCAGCCTGCTCTACAGAGCAAGTTCCAGGATAGCCAGGGCTACATAGTGAAACTCTGTCTTGAAAAACCAAAGGGAAAAAAATTCAGCATGCCAAAGTTTATCTCTTGAGAGACTTGACTGTACACACACACACACACACACACACACACACATATACATACACACATATACAAATATACACATACACACATATACACACAAACACACATCCACACACATGCACACTATATACGCACACATACACATACACAAACACACATACACATACATACATACACATACACATATACATACACACATACACACCACACACACACCATATACACACACATACAGACACATACACACATATACACACATACATACACATACACACATATACACACATACACACACATACACACCATACACACACATACATACACACCATAAACACTACACACATACACACACACACACACACACACTGTTCCAGAACTTTCAGGTGGTCTGCCATTATTCCAGATGAAGAAACCTGACAAAGCACATTAATTATGCCAAAGGTCTCACATCCCACTCACCTGTGCTAGAAACCAACCTCTGTATAAACACTTAATCTCTGGGAAAATATGTTGCGCTCTCTCTTACCTCCTGGACAATCTTGCATCAGTTATGGTTTAGGAAACATGGTGGAGGAGTGAGAGATGAGATTTTAAAAGGTAACCAGAAGTCAGGAAAACAGTCTTGAGTGCAGAAGTAGAAACAGAGGCAGGTGTCCACCTCCTAGCTCTCAGTTTTGTGACTCAATGTGGAAACTCCTCAGCTGACAAACTACAACAGGTGAGAGTTATTTTCCCCTTAAATGAGCTCTTTCATTCCACCTCTTGAGTGACTTTTACATACCTGACCCTGGTTTAATGTTGTCTGGAATAAGAGATGATGAAAGACACCATTCTGCCCTTAAGCAGTGTTATAAGCTAATTTTGAAACATTTCTTATATGCCAAGGCCCCCCTGTAAAGTAAAACACGCCAGGAACCAGATAAATGGTGAGAGTTCAGAGAGCCAAAAAGCTCAAAGCAATGTTCCCGGCTTACAGTGCAGCTAGGGCAGTCAACTGTCCTGACGTACCCTTAACTGGCTCCGTGGTCACCTCTGTAGACAGCTGTGACAAATACCCAAGGAAACAGATTAAAGTCTGAAGGACTTATTTTGATGTGTATTTTCAGAGATGCCAGTCTACAGCTGGCTCCATTGTTAATAGGCCTCTGGGGGGCATCGTAGCCCCCATGGGGGCAGTCCATCCTAGCCAAGGGTCTGATGAAACCGAGCTGCTCTCCTGTCGATGGGAGGGTGCATAGAAATGGGAAAGATCCCAGGGCTTCTCACTTCAAAGCTATACTTTTAGTGACTTGCTTCAGTGATTAGCCTCATCTCCTTAGAACCCATATAGCTATAAATCTATTAATGGATAACCCAGGGATGAATTTAATGCCCTCATGATCCACATGAGCCTTTCTTGGGACACATCATATCTAAGTCTTAATAGCTGAAGTTGAAAGAGGCCTTTCCAGGTACAGGACCACCACTGATAAGGCTGGAATAGTCCCGGGCAAACCAGGAGCATGGGTAAAGTACCAAAAGCAGGGATGTAGGAAGAGTAGGAAAATGCTCTGTGCAGGCAAGGAGATGGAGGCTGAAAGGGACCTTGTACAACGAGTTTCCAAGCTCTGCCATAAACCACCTTCCTGCAGCCTCCACCAGCGCCACCTCTTCTTCCTCCTCTTCCTCCTCTTCTTCCTCCTCCTCTTCCTCTTCTTCTTCCTCCTCCTCTTCCTCCTCTTCTTCCTCCTCCTCTTCCTCCTCCTCCTTTTTTTCCTCACCAATATTTTTAAGGGTCAAGATGGCTCAGCTGATAAAGGCGCTTGCTTGCCTCTGAGCCTGTCAGCCTAGGTTCAGTCAGTCCTCGGAACCCACATGGTGAAGGAGACTCCTTATTACCTCCTCCACAGAAGTGCCGTGACATGTGCCCTAACCTCCCCCCATAAGTAAATAAATGAATGAATGAATACATAAATGTATATATTTTAAATGTCTTGATTCATAAATTCCTTTGTTCTGATACTATAAAGACTTCATTGAACTATGACTACCTTGAAACACTTAAATTTCTGTTCCCAGGCGTGGTTTGGAGAAACTCTTACATCCTATAAGGTGAAGGCTGGCTTTCTTGTGTCAACCACACTATCCGTTCTAAGACTCAAACGCTGTATGTAGCCAACTAATGACCTTGAACTCCTGATTCTCCTGCCTCCACCACACAAATGTGGTAACTATAGGCACACACCACTGCATCCATGTCAGGCACTGGCTAAAAGGGGGGAACAAAGAGGTAGATGAGAAGGTACTAGGAAGAAGGGAATGTTGGGCCATTGTGCAGTATTGAGGAGCCGGGCGGTGGTGGCGCACGCCTGTAATCCCAGCACTCTGGGAGGCAGGGGCAGGCGGATTTCTGAGTTTGAGGCCAGCCTGGTCTACAGAGTGAATTCCAGGCTATACAGAGAAACCCTGTCTCGAAAAAAACCAAATCCAAAAAACCAAAAAAGAAGAAGAAGAAGAAGAAGAAGAAGAAGAAGAAGAAGAAGAAGAAGAAGAAGAAGAAGAAGAAGAAGAAGAAATATTGAGGAAGTGGAGCCGCTTAAAGTTAGGGCGAAGACAATGGAAGGAGGAGGAGGAGGAGGTGAGGAGAGAGGTGAAAAGCTACACGCTAATGGCAGCATCTCCGGAAGCCTTGCCTCCAGACAGTCTGAGGAAACCTAGAGATCCTAATTAAAAGCAAGCCTGCCCCTGAAGTTTTATAGAGGAGTGTGACACAAAGGGTATGTCAGCAGGGTTAATTGTCTTCTCTCGGTTTGACTGCGCAATTGTGCAAGGGAGGTCATTTGCTAAATGCACAAGCCGGACTGATTTGGCAAAACTATCTTTTAATAAGGATTAAAGATTCCATGGCAGGGGTTGGAGCTAAAGAAAGACTGCTGGCTGGCGGCACCGGAAGGTGAGGGCACTGGCAGGAGCCAGCGGCTGCTAGACCAGTTGGTTCTAGGGATGAGAACAAGTAGGCTTAATTGGGGTTGCCCAATGATATCCAAGTAGTTAATAAAACAGGCTGGACTCAAATACCAAGACTCTTGACTCTTCTTAATCAGAAACTTTCTGTGATGGTATAGAGCAGTTGCAATAAGTAAAAATTGTGTGTGCATGCGCGTGCGCGCGCGCGTGCGTGTGTGTGTGTGTGTGTGTGTGTGTGTGTGTGTGTGTGCTAGTCTCAAAAGTCATCTTCTTTGGGTTGTTGACACAGTAACACTATTTGGCCTGGAGCTCCCTATTAGCCTTGGCTGTCTGGCCAACAAGACCCAAGTCTACATTTATCTCTGCTTCCCCAGCACTGGGGCTACAAATGTCCCCCACCATGCCAGGCTATTTTACATGGAGAGATCAAACTTAAGTCCTTATACTTGCAAGGCAAGTGCTTCATGGACTGAGCTATTCCCCCAGCCCCACAGCACTTAGTAGCCCCATACCTAGCTCACACTGCGGTCACAGTGTTTAATAGCAGAGACCTGTGAGGCCATCCCTACCCATCTTAATTCTTTTGTGTTCTTATGTTTTTGGAAATTGAGAGTTTATGTTTATGTGTATGAGTGTTTGCCTGATGTCTGTGCACCATGTGTGTGCAGTACCCTGGAAGCCCAGAAGAGGGCGTCAGATCTCCCTAGGACTGGAGTTACAAACAGGGTGCTGGGATTTGAACAGGTCCTATGACGAGTAGCCAGTGCTCTTAACTGATGAGCCATCTCCCCAGCCCCTTCTTTGTTTGTTTTTGTTTGTTTTGTTTGTTTTTGAGATATAATTTCTCTGTGTAGTCCTCATTGTCCTGGAGCTTGCTATGTAGACCAGGCTGTCCTCAAAGTCACAGATATCCTCCTGCCTCTACCTCCTGAGTGCTGGAGTTAAAGACATGAGCTACCACCCCACCCCCATCTTTTATAAAGATTTACTTTTATTTTACATGTGTGTGTATTTTTTCTGCTTGTATGTCTGTGTACTGTGTGCATACCTTGTGCCAGAGGAGGTCAGAGGGGCATCATATCCCCTGAACCTGTAGTTTCTAACAGCTGTGAGCCGCCATGTGGTTGCTGGGAATTGAACCAGAGTCCTCTCTCTGGAAGAACAGCCAGTAATCTTAACCACTGAGCTGTCTCTTCAACCCCACATGTGTGATTGCCTTTTTTTTTTTTTTCTTTCAAGAACTTTTAAACATAGCATCTGGTTTTGTAGCTCAAGCTGGCCTAGAACTCATGGTCCTTCTGTCTCTGTCTTCTGTCCCACAGCACTGGGCTTCGTATATTAAATTCTTAAGGAGTTATTAAAAGAATTGCTTATTCCCCCTCTCAATCCACCTCCTAACCTGAGATGTGGTAGCAACACACACCTATCACCACTTCTCAGGAAAGTTTTCCTGAGGCAGGAAAACTGCAGCAAGTTCGAGGCCAGCTTGGCCTACCTGAGGAATTAACTCCAGGCCACTCCAAGCTACAAAGTAAGACACCATCTTTAAAAGAAAAATCTCAAGATTAATGCTCTGATTCTCTCTCTCTCACTCTCTCTCTCTCTCTCTCTCCCTCCTTTCTTCCCTCCCCTCTTTCCCCCTCCTCCCTGGCTTCATTCATGCTAAGCATGTACTTTACCCCTGAGAAACAGCACTTCCTAATTCAGCGATTAGAATCTCATCATTAATGTCTCATAACTTCCTTATAGCTGAAGTTAGGAAAGAAAACTGTTCATAAAAACATCCTTTGGTGTCAATATTTGAGTCAAAATCATCTGGATGAATCACAGATGTTCCCAGAATCAAAGAGATGACTTAATGCAACCCATACCTTGTTGGGTAACCAACATGCCTTATGCCTCATATACTCAACTAATGACAGAAGGAAAGGAAAAGTAAAATCTATTTCAGAAACTCCAAGGGGAAGAGACCAGAGTCACAGGCATCCAGGCCCTGACTTCCAGGTGGACAAATCCCCAGGCCCTATGCATCGCTTCAGTAACCAGATTAATGAAAAATCAATTTTCCACTGTGTGTGTATTTTACTTGCATATAAGTTTGTGCATCATATATGATAGTGCCCTCAGAGGCCAGAAAATGGCTTCAGATCAATTGGGGCCTGGAGATAGAGACAGTTGTGAGTCCCCGTGTGGGTGATGGGAATTGAACCTGGTTCCTCTGGAGGAACTATCAGTTCCCAGATGACGTTATAATCATGGATGTTGTCTCAGTTAAGGTTTCTGTTACTGTGAAGACATTCCATGATAAAGGCAACCCTTAAAACATGAAAGAAAACATATCATTGGGGCTGGCTTAACAATTTCAGAGCTTCAGTTCTTTATCATCATGGTGGGGAGTATGGAAGCATCCAGGCAGATGTGGTGCTGGAGAAGGAGCTGAGAGTTCTACAGGCAGCAGAAGGGGACTGTCACACTGGGTGTAACTTGAGTATAGGAGGCCTCAAAGCCTACCTCTACAGTGACTTCCTCCAACAAGGCCACACCCTATGGCCCAAGCATTCAAACGCATGAGTCTGTGGGAGCCATACCTATTCAGAGCACCACAGTTTCCATTTTTAATTACATTTATTTATTCTCTGTATGTGTGCTATGACACATGTGGAGGTCAGGTGACACTGAGTGGAAATCAGTTCTCTCCCTTCACGAATGTACTGGGGGGGAGGGGAGGATTGTCCCGGTGGTCAGCAAGCTCCCTCCCCACAGAGCCATCTCAGCATCCTTAAAAATTTTTTTCGTTTTGTGTGTGTGTGTGTGTGTGTGTATGTGTTTTCTGGAACTTGACTTTAGCTGACTCAAGAAGCCTTCTTGCTGAATTTGCTGCGCAGCATCTAATAATTTCTCATGGTACCTTCAGGAACATAGAAATACAGAAAATAATAACATGCATCAGCAGGTGCTAGAGCATTCTGAAGTGAAACTATAAATGTTAGTCACGCTGAAACTCTAAACAGATGCACCAATTGTTTCCTGAGAGACCGCGGAGGGGATGAGCCAATGTCTTCAACTAAAAGTACGAAAGAACAGATGTGAGGAAAACTCACCGCAATTAAGATTCATACTATTTTTTCCTCATAAAGAATAAAATTTGCTCTGTGTCTCTACTCTATAAATGCTCCCTTTAATTAACCTTAACATAGCAATTATATGTTGAGAGTTTTTTTTAATACCCAGTGTTCCTGCACTCCAGACACAAAACTCAAATCAAAAAGAAAAACCACAAAACTCTCTAAAGTCTCTGAGCGAATTTCCAGCAACCTTTCTTTCCACACATAGTGAGTGAAAATGCTACAAGTGTGCTGTGTGTGTGTGTGTGTGTGTGCACACACACACACACACACACGCACACGCATGCAGACAGAACTATTCCTTTGTTTTTTGGTTTTATTTGTTTGTTTGTTTGGTTGGTTGGTTTTTTTCGAGACAGGGTTTCTCTGTATAGCCCTGGCTGTCCTGGAATTCACTCTGTAGACCAGGCTGGCCTAGAACTCAGAAATCCGCCAGCCTCTGCCTCCCAAGTGCTGGGATCAAAGGCGTGTGCCACCACCGCCCAGCTAGAACTATTCTTTTGTAAAGGACTAGACAGAAGTCTATCTTGATTTTGAAGTAGGACCTCCCACTGGGACCTGGTCCTCACGCATTGGGCCAGGCCAGCTGGCCAGCAAGCCCAGGAATTACTGTCTCTCCCTTCACCACACCCAACTTTGTACATGGCTTCTGGAGCTCACACTTGGGTCCTCATTCTGGCACAGCATGCACTTTACAGACTGAGCTATCTCTCTAACCAGTAGGGATGTACTTTTTTCTAATTAATGATTTATTACATTTATTAAAAGGACCTGAATTTAATTCCCAGGGCCATTGTCAGACAGTTTACAACCACCTGTAACTCCATCTCTCAGGGGACCTAGTGCCATCTGATCTCCTTGGGCACCAGACATGCACATGAATGCACCATGCAATTGAATGCATGCAATCGAACACTCATATACATCAAATACATCTAAAAATGAATAAATTTAAATGAATTCTAATTTCTAGAGATTGCCGTCCATAGATAAAATCCTTATGTAGGGGCTGGGGAGACACAATGGGTGACCTGCTTCTTGAGGTAAGCAGTAGGAGATGAGCTCAGCTAAGCAACAGAAGGCAGCAGAAGCGATGCTCTGTGAGCCTGGGCCTTCAGGCTCTCAGCAGCTTCTTCTGTCAATCTTTCCAAACAAAGCCACCCTGTAAAGAAGTTAAAATGGTTACCAGACTCTGAGCAGCTACTTGGGTTGAACAGTCCCCATAGAGTAACTGTCCCTATTGTTTTAGTTTGGTTACTATTGCTGTGATGAACACCATGACCAAAGGCAATTTGGAAAGGAAAGAGTTTATTTTGTTTTACAACTTTCAGATGACACTCCATCACTGAGGGAAATCAGAGTAGGAAACCTTGAGGCAGGAACTTTGTAGCAGAGATGGGGGGTGGGGATGCTGCTCACTGGCTTGTGTCTCCCCGCCTACTCAGTTTGCTTTCTTATATACTTAAGGACTTCCTGCCCGTGGGCTGGGCCCCTTTACATCAATCACCATTCAAGAAGATATCTGGTGGAAGTGTGTTCTCACTTAAGATTCCTCTGCAAAGATGACTCTAGCTTGTATCAAGCTGACAAAACTAAACCAAACCAACCAACCAAAAAACAACCAGTATACCTGGCAAGGAACAAATCCTACTGTGAACCATGATCATACTCAATAGAAATGTAACAATTTAGAGCATAATTGCTAAACATGAAATAAATGTGTCATTGTAGAACAGAAATAAGAACACAGTGTGGTTTCTTCCCCAGGATCTTGGGAAAGACTCACATTGGGTTAAGAAGACTGAGGCTTATAGTGTGAAACGAAGGGCGATGATCAGCAGTATTACATCATCAGCTGAAATCCTTCAAGCCTTTCATCAGTACACGGTCAGGTACAAACTGTTGGCGTATTTTCTAATTAGTGTCACAATCGTGTGTGCATGATGTATAGAGCTTCTACTGTGTATCTTTATATGTATGTGGGTTGGTAGTGTTCATATTTATGCATGTATACGGATGGTGTGTGTGTGTGTGTGTGTGTGTGTGTGTGTGTGTGTGTGTGTAGGCCAGATTAGGTTCAAGTGTCATTCCTTAGAAGCTTCTACCTTATTTTTTGCAATAGGGTCTTTCGTTGGCCTGGAGCTAGCCAAGCAGGTTACGCAGGCCAGTGAACTCCAGGTAGCTGGCCCAGGAGCCTCTGGAGATGCTTCTATTACCACATCCTATCTTTGAGCAGAGATCATTGGGATTATAGACACTTGTATGTGGGTCATCAAACTTGAGCAGCAAGCATTTTCATACGTCGCTTGAGACTGAATCTCAAACTACTTCAAAAGGTAAGGATGGACACTCGAGGTTGTTGTAGTGGTTGCATATGTTTGGCCCAGGGAGTGGCACTACTAGAAGGGCTGCCCTGGTTGGAGTAGGTGTGGCCTTGTTGGAGGAAGCGTGTCACTGTGGGGCTGGGCTTTGAGACACCTCCTAGCTGCCTTTGGATGAATATGTAGAACTCTCAGTTCTGCTAGCACCATGGCTGCCTGGACACTGCCATGCTCCCTCCCGTCTTGATGATAATGGACTGAACCTCTAAACTCTGTTAGCCAATCTCAATTAAATGTTGTCCTTTATAAGAGCTGCCTTGGTCATAGTGTCTGTTCACAGCAATGAAACCCTAAGACACAAGTTAGTATCAGGGACTGAGGTATTGCTCTGATAGCCCTGACCATGTTTGTGTTTGGAGGAATGTGGATTCTGGGACTTTGGAAAGAAAGTAATAGAATACTTCTTAAAATACTCTATTGGGCTTAATGGGACATCCTAATAGAAATATGGAAGACAGTGGTCCTGAGGGTGATTTGAATTGTAAGACCCTGGATCTAAATGCGCCAAGGGAGAAATTTAGTATGTGGTCTAGAGACTCTTCTTGTGATATTTTGGTGAAGAATGTGGCTGCTTTTTGACCTTGTCTGAAGAATCTGCCTATAGCTAAGGTGAAGAAATTCATCAGATTAATTTTGTTGACAAATGAAGTCTCAAGTCAACCAAGTTTAGACTCTGTGCTGCAGTTTACTCTCATAAAGACTGTTTTTGTTCAAGTGTAACAAACTTAGAAAGGTAAAATACAAAATGTGCAGTTCAGCAAGTAAAGGAGCACCAGGAAGTGGAATGAGGCTAAATCCCTTATTCAAGGATATTAAATGGAATTAAGGGAGTGGTGGCCTCAGAGCAAGGACCCACCCAGCTAAATTCATGCGTTTGCAGTTGTAATAGGGAGAGTTTTATCATGTTAGACATTATTATGACCTGGTTATTGTTTTCATTTGAACGTATGGAAATATGATTATGTATCAAATTGATAAGGGATAGATTGTGATGGCTATTATCAGTTGCCAACTTGACTAAGATCTATAATAAAATGCTTAGGTTTAGGCATGGTGATACCCACCTTTTAATTCCAGGAGACAGAGGCTTACAGATCTGAGTTCAAGGTCAGTTTACAGAGCAAGTTCCAGGAGAGCCAAGCATAGATAGTGAGGGATGTAATAGAACAAGGGGGGCCATGTTCCAGCCCCTGCAAGCAGCAGACCGTGGCAGCCTCAGCATGCGACTCTGGCTTTAGAGTTAAGAGTAGAAGGAGTTACTGAGGAATTTGATGCTGATTAGCTGGAGCTACGAAATTAGGAAGAGACCAGCATCACTAAGGTGAAATCTTCTGGGAAGTGTTTTCTGAGAGCAGAAGGAAGCTGTGTTCCAGAGATAGAAGACAGATCTGGTAATGTGTAAGAATCACCTAGGTGATACTGGTTTTGAAAGCATAAGGGGTCATGGGTCACTAAGACTTGGCAATGTGAGAGGCCAGGGCAGACTACTGGTGAAAGTACTGCCTCAATTGTGTTGATGGTCCAGAACTGAAGACGTCATGCAAAGATGTTGAACCTTGGCATCATGAAGAAAGCCTGTGAGAGGAGATTAGTGAAGCCTAGTTACAATGGAAGATGCCAGCATATTGGAGATGCCAGTAACATAGGATGACCACCAAGAACGGCAGCAGCAGTGGAGTGGAATCAACTAGAACCTAGAGTGCTACAGAGGGCAGAGCTGGAGAAGTGACCCAAGCCCTTTGGAGGAGTCCAAAAGATCATGTGTGGATCCCAGACACTGGAACAAGAAGCTGTATAAAGTTGAAGTTGCCTTGGATGCCAAGATGTTAGAGATGCCAGAGCCATAGGATATCTCTCAAGGAAAGGCAGTGTGATCAGTCCAAAATAAGAAGTTGTTACAGTCAACAAAGATGAATTGCAACAAAGGGAATTGCAGATCTGAAAGAGTGCTTTGACATCAGACATGGAGATGCAGAGTTTAGCGTTTGACCAACTGGATTTTAGTCTTTCTTTGGTCTAGTATTTCCTCACTGTGATGTTTTAGAACAGTAATATATATCCTGTGCCATGATATGTTGAAAGTATGTGATGTTTTTTTTATTTTACAAAGGATTGCAGATAAGAAATAGCATGAATCTCAGAAGAGACTTGGAGCTTTGGACATTTAAACTTTGATGAGACTGTGCTAGACTATGGGACTTTTGAAGTTGGACTAAATGTATTTTGTATTATGCTATGACTAGGTATGGTCCCCATAGACGCATGTGTTTGAACAAGTCTGTGGGAGAGCCAGGGAATGGGATGTGGCAGTTTGAATATGCTTGGCCCAGGGGTGGCACTACTAGGAGGTATGCCCTTGTTGGAGTATGTGTGGCCTTGTTGGAGGAAGTGTGTCACTGTGGGGGTGGGCTTTGAGACCCTCCTCCCAGCTGCCTGGAAGAGGACTGAAAGACAGTTCTCTCCTAGCTGCCTTTGGATGAATATGTAGAACTCTCAGCTCCTCTAGCACCATGGCTGCCTGGACACTGCCATGCTTCCTGCCTTGATGATAATGGACTAAATGTCTGAACCTGTAAGCTATCCCCAATTATATGTTGTCCTTTGTAAGAGTTGCTGTGGTCACGGTGTCTGTTCACAGCAATGAAACCCTAACTAAGAGAGCTGTCCTCTGACCTCCACAGGCATGCCTGGCCATTCACATCAAAGAACAAACACAGAGATAAATATACTCATTTACTCATCCATCTCACACACACACACACACACACAGAGAGAGAGAGAGAGAGAGAGAGAGAGAGAGAGAGAGAGAGAGAGAGAGAGACAGAGAGACAGAGAGACAGAGAGAGGTGGGTATAAACGTGCACACTGTTATTCCCAATGCTGGAGATATAGTAATAGGCAGATTTATGGGACTCGCTGGCCAGGCTAGCCTACTTGGCTAACTCTAGGTCAATGAGAGACCCTGCTTCAAAAAACTAAGTGAATGGCTCCTGAAGGATGACATTCAAGACTGATCTGACCCCCACCACATACACACACACAAATGGAACTACCTCCCACGTGCCCCCTCCAGATCCATGCATTATACAATTAGTCGGGCTGCAGAGATGGTTCCATGGTCAAGAGCACTGACAGCTCTTCCATAGGTCCTGAGTTCAAATCCCAGCAATGACACGGTGGCTCACAACCACCCATATATAATGGGATCCAATGCTCTCTTCTGGTGTGTCTGAAGACAGTTACAGTATATTCATGTAAATAAATTAAATAAAAACAATTTGTCTTTCTGTCCCTCCCCCTTATTTTTACACAGAGTCTCACTATGGAGTCCTGGCTAGCCTAGAACTTACTATGTAGACCAGGCTGACCTCAAAGTCACAGAAATCCACTTGCCTCTGCCTCCCTGGTGCTGGGATTAAAGGGCATTCACCATCACACACAGCTTTTCCCCCCCTTCCAGTTTGAAAGTGCTCAATTCTGTGGCATGAATTATTCACACTGCTCTATAACCACGGCCACTTTCTAACTCCAGCATGCTTTACAGCCCTCTGGAAGGAGATCCTACACCTTTACATGGTAACTGCCGTGTCCCCACTGCCTCCATCCGCTGGCTACCACACATCTGCTTCCACTTACATGAATTCTTCTGGATAGATTGTAGCATGTGTACATCTTACACCCTAGAGCTTCTTGTGTCAGCATAAACTTTTCAAGCTCCATCCCTGATGACGTGTGCATCAGGGCTCCATTCCCTTCCATCAGTCACTTTCCTTGCCTGAATACACCGTAGCTGCCATATATTGATGGACTTTTGGGTGTTTGTAACATTTGGCTGTTGTGATGGTCCTGCTACAAACAAACATGTTCAGGCATTATTTCAATACTTCTCTTTAATTCATGGTTATGTATGTGTATGTAGACATATGTACATATATATATATATACACACACACACATATAGAGATATGTATGTATGTATCTGAAGCAGGACAGAAAAACATGGAAGATTAAGGGGACATCAAAGGGAAAGCCATCTTCTACTCTGGGGCCTAGTTGGCTTTTCTTGCCAATTCAGAGAGAGACAGGAAACTTAGACACAACTGATAAAGCCAAAATTGCCTATAGAGATAAGGAGTGGGTTTTTGAAAATTATAATACATACTTATTTGTGAATATGTTGGGTGGGAGTTTACCATGACATATGTGCGTGAGGTCAAAGGACAACTGAGAGAGTCAGGGTTCCAGAGATTAAACTCAGGTTGTCAAGCTTGGCAGCAAGCGTCTCTCCATGCTGAGCTACCTCACCAACCCTGATATGGTTTCCTTAGCAAAGAAGGATGTTTAAAATAATAGTGTTTACTCAGGACCACCACATCTGTAATCTTTACCATATTAGCATTCCTTGCTCTCTCCTTCCCAGGCCTAAACATTGTAGCTCCTATAACACCTTACAGTCTCATTTACAAGAGGAAACTTTTCTTCAGTTACATAAAGCCATTTGTCAGTTCTCTAAATGAAGTATACTTGTCCCCACGTTTACATTTTATAAAGTTGGGGCACACTCCTATGTAGGTGATACTGTGATGGCTACAACGCCAAGTCCCAGATGCTCACATCTTATTGTTCGTTTTTAGGTTTATTGCATTTTATGTGTATAAATATTTTTCTCAAATGCACGTCGATGCACCACACCCATGAGGTCAGAAGAGGTCATCAGATCCCCTAGGTCTAGAGTTACATAAGGTTGTGAGATGCCAAGTGGGTGCTAAGAATCAAACCCTGGTCCTCTACAAAAGCACCAAGTACTCTTAACTGCTGAGCAGTCCATTCAGAGTTTCATTATATATTTTCATTGATATATATTAAATTATACACATTCATGATATTTTTTAAGATTTCTTTATTTATAATATTTAAGAACACTGTAGCTGTCTTCAGATACTCCAGAAGAGGGCATCAGATCTCATTACAGATGGTTATGAGCCATCATGTGGTTGCTGGGATTTGAACTCAGGACCTTTGGAAGAGCAGTCAGTGTTCTTAACCGCTGAGTCATCTCTCCAGCCCATGATATTTTCATACATGAGTGCTATATATTATAATCTTGCTCATCTCATTATTAAGAGTTTACATTTGTTTTAGTGTGTGTGTGTGTGTGTGTGTGTGTGTGTGTACATGTATTTGCAATGTCGAGATCAGAGGACAGGTTGATGGAGTTAGTTCCCTCCTTCTACTATGTAGGTTAGGAGTATTGAACTCAGGTCATCTTAGTGGTAAATGCCTTATCCACCGAGTTATCTCACTGGCCAGTCCCCATTATTTACAAAAGGAAACTCTTTAAGAAAATAAGTAAGCTACTTCATATACATTTACTTTAATTTTTAAATTTTATTTAATTTTAAGATTTACTTGCTCTTTGAAACTTGTAAATTATATTCTTTAAGAATATAACCACCAGCGGTGGTGGTGCATGCCTTTAATCTCAGCACTTGGGAGGCAGAAGCAGGGGGATTTCTGAGTTCGAGGCCAGCCTGGTCTACAGAGTGAGTTCCAGGACAGCCAGGGCTACATAGAGAAACCCTGTCTCAAAAAAACAAAAACCAACCAACCAACCAACCAAACAAACAAACAAATCTTTTTTAAAGAGACCCTTAGAAAACCACAGGATTACAAATAACCTTTATAACAACACTTAAGTGTGACTCTCTTGCTCTTGAGAATTATACAACCATGACAGAGTTGGGCACTGTCCCTTTCCAATACGACTATGTCAAAAAGCTTGGTAAACTCATTAACTTTGCTTCACAATAGCTTATCCAGCGATGCAAGAACTCACAGCTGCAGTGCTTACCTACGCAAGACTAATCTTGGAGTCAGGCTCTAGAATCTTCCTCACCCGACTGCTCCTGTAGCACCTCTGACAATAGTCTGCTCCGACATGCTGGTGTTCTGAACTGCATACTTAATGGTGATTACAGAGTTTAGTGAAACCAAGGCTTTTAGATTCGAAGTGGGGCTCAAAAATGGTAGTGCTGGTGACAATGTCCTAAACAGAAACTCCAGCTGGGTCAACAGAAGGACTATTATTTGGTAACAGAAGCCTCAATCCAGCATTCCTTAGGAATCTCACAAGGTGCTTTTTCTGATTACCAGGAACGGGTGAAATACCTCAGGCAAGGGCATCAAATTCCCAGTTAACCAGAACAGTGTGTATCAGCTCAAAGCCCGCGATCCGGAAGACTACCACATAAAATCCATTTGCTTTCCTGACAAGCCTCTGTGTCACATCCTGGGAGGCAAACTAGCAGTTTGTTTCCACAATAAACTTTTCTTTCTTCCCACAGAGTGGTCTATCCTGGCGGTTTCACTTCACGCCCTCACAACAGGCATCTTGGTTTGTGTCAATTCTACTCTGTAATGTTTGCACAGCCGTGAAATAACTAACGACCCATCTCCCCCTTGAGCAATGTGTGACTCTATCAATTTTGTTTTTTCCAGAACAGATGAATGTGTGGCCTCCGCAGCTTTGATCATGACTCCCAAACAAACGTCTGGGCTGTTGATGACTGACATTCCTAATTGGCCCCCAGAATCCAGGGTGGGCGGAGTTTCAGGAGTACAGCAAGATGATAGCATTGAAGACTGAACCCAGGGTCTCATGCTAAGCACTTGTCTTTCCAGAGCTACTGCCTAAAGTCCTAGTGGGAGGCTGCACGACTCCATGGAACATTCATTCGTTTCTTTCTCCTTCGGGTTTGGCTGCTTACTTCCATTTTCTTTCTTTCTTTCTTTCTTTCTTTCTTTCTTTCTTTCTTTCTTTCTTTCTTTCTTTCTTTCTTTCTTTCTTTCTTTCTTTCTTTCTTCCTTCCTTCCTTCCTTCCTTCCTTCCTTCCTTCCTTCCTTTCTTTCTTTCTTTCTTTCTTTCTTTCTTTCTTTTTTCTTTTTTTGGTTTTTCGAGGCAGGGTTTCTCTGTGTAGCCCTGGCTGTCCTGGAACTCATTCTGTAGACCAGGCTGGCCTTGAACTCAGAAATCTGCCTGCCTCTGCCTCCCAAGTGCTGGAATTACAGGTATGCGCCAACACGCCCCGCTTACTTCCAAAATCTTAAAGGCCATTTTTTTTCAGCTTTAACACACATCTCTGCCCTTTATTAAGGACAGAATGGGATGATTGGTCCCGCCCCCTCCCACGTGGCATCCATTGAGAGTCAACAGATGTAGGAATACCTTTAAACAAATATGATCTATTAAAAATCCAAAGCTTGAGGATTTTTTTCTCTAAAGTCTAGGTCTTATTCGCTCTCTCCTTTCTTTCTTTCTCTCTCTCTCTCTCTCTCTCTCTCTCTCTCTCTCTCTCTCTCTCTCTCTCTCTCTCTCTCTCTCTCTTCTCTCTCTCTCTCTCTGTGTGTGTGTGTGTCTATGGAAACCCAAAATTGATATTGTCTTCCCGTCACTCTCCCTTTTTTGTTGAGGCAGAGTCTCTTGCTGAACTCCAATTCCAGCTCTTCTAGTTAGCCAGCTTTCTCTGGGGACCCCTGCCTCTGCCTCCTGAGTAATGGGATTATAGGCAACTCCCACACTTGCCCATCTTTTATGTGAGTTCTGGGGATCTGAACTTCCAGAGTTCACACTTCACGTGTGTGGCAAGTGCTTTAGCCATCAAGCTGTTTCCCTGGCCCTTGGTTCTAATTGTAGATTATCATTACCATTTTTTTTTACAAGAGATTTAATGATTCACTACATTCCCAAGATTTTTGTTTCATTTGGAAGGTCTGTTTGTTCGTTTTGAGGTAGTATCTCACTGTGTAGCCTGGTTGGCCTCAAGCTAACTCTGTAGACCAGGCTGGCCTCAAACTCAGAGATCTGACTGTCTCTACCTCCCTGGGGTTAAAGGTGTGCAGCACCACCTGACTATATGATCATATCTTAATTATTTGAGACACTTATCTCATGCATGCCCAGCTAGCACTGAATTCTCTATATAGCTGAGGATAACCTTGAACTCCTGATCCTCCAACCTCTACCTTCAGCGTGCTTGGATTATAGGTATCCATTACCAGCGACTGGTGAGGTACTGGGGAATGGAACCTAGGATTTCAGGCACCCTAAGCAAGGCCTCTTCCAACTGGGCCACACCCCTACCTACTCCCATAGCAACATTTTTAAATATTTTTTATTATATGTGCATGGGTATTTGCATGCATGTATGTCTGTGAACTGTGTGCATGCCCAGAGTCTGAGGAGCCCAGAAGGTGTTGGATTCCCTGGAACTAAAATTATTATAAGCCACTTTATGGGTGCTGGGATTTGAACTCGCGTCCTCTGGAAGAGCAAGCCTGTGCTTTTAAGCACTGAGTCATCTCTTCAGCCTCCCATATTAAATTTAATAGAAAAATATTTCCCTCCAAGCACTTAAGCACCCTATTTATACTCCCCTAGTTATTAAACCTGTCTATGCAGCGCTCACCAGGACCTTTCAGAGTCCCTCACTGGCATCTAACTGTCTGCTTCTCATATAGCTCTCTTGTAAGACTTCAGAAAATTGCATTTTGATCTTTTATGGGTGGTAGAAAGGTCATTGCCGGACAGCACCCATGGGTTCTGGGAATCTTAATTTCTACCTTAGGTTGAATAGCCTTTCCCACAGACTGTTGCAACCTGACACGCTGGGCTTGCCTGGGCTTGGGGTAATTAGACTTTTTATATACACTAAGTCACTGCATGCTTTAAGAAGAGTGCTGATATCTTTAGAAGGCTGAGTAGTTTAGAATCACCATCTATGGTGTGGGAGAGATGGCTCAGTGGTTAAGAACACATTCTGAACTTGTAGAGTATTGCTGGTCTTTGCTACTTTGTAGGTTCTTAATTCCCACTTTTAATCCCCCTGCCCCCACTTTTCAACCATTAACACTAGATAGGAGAGAAACAAGGATAGATGGGAAAGAGATTCCTGAATTTATTTTTTTTTCTTTTTGTTTCTCTGTTGACCATGGCTACTAACAAATCACAACCAACCTCCCTATATCACCAACAACCCCCTGACCCTATCTCAAAAGGCCTTTGCTTTTATATACCCTCTGCAAAGTTCCCGGAATTCCAAAGTCAAACAATCACAGAAATTAGAAGCCAACACATAAAATGGCAAGACCACACCTCTGCTAGAGCACAAGGCAAAAATCACAGTCAGCTGCCATGGACAATCCAGAGGAGACTCACATCCCTACACCTGGGGTTGGTTAATACAGGACATTCTTAAAATCAATCTCTCTCTCTCTCTCTCTCTCTCTCTCTCTCTGTGTGTGTGTGTGTGTGTGTGTGTGTGTTTTAAATAAACTTACAGAAACCAAAATGCTGGAATTCTCAAAAATGTTACTACAGTAGAGGACTGGAGTTTGGTTCCTTGCCCTCATATGGCAACTTATAACTGACTGTAACTCTAATTTTAGAGGCCAAACTCCTCCTGTGGCTTTTGTGGGCACCTGGCATGCCCAAGGTACACATAGACATTCAGGCATTCACACACACACACACACACACACACACACACACACACTAAATAAATAAACAATCACACATATATGTAAATACATACACATACATATATATATATATACACATATATACATATAATAAACCTGTCTTTAAAAGGTCATAGAATGAATGTGTCATCTATATATCTCCCTGTTCAAATCCTCTGTGAGCGGAGGTCATAAAGAAACGAACAGCCTCGGCTCAGTCAGTCCTGGCAGCAGCTGCGGCGGCTCAAGTCTTCAGTAGCTCTTTCTGTCTCCCTTCCGTTTCCAGAAACATGGCCTCTGGTGTGACTGTCCCTGATGACTCACATCCCTACACCTGGGGTTGGTTAATACAGGACATTCTTAAAATCAATCTCTCTCTCTCTCTCTCTCTCTCTCTCTCTCTCTCTCTCTGTGTGTGTGTGTGTGTGTGTGTGTGTTTTTAAATAAACTTACAGAAACCAAAATGCTGGAATTCTCAAAAATGTTACTACAGTAGAGGACTGGAGTTTGGTTCCTTGCCCTCATATGGCAACTTATAACTGACTGTAACTCTAATTTTAGAGGCCAAACTCCTCCTGTGGCTTTTGTGGGCACCTGGCATGCCCAAGGTACACATAGACATTCAGGCATTCACACACACACACACACACACACACACACACACACACTAAATAAATAAACAATCACACATATATGTAAATACATACACATACATATATATATATATATATATACACATATATACATATAATAAACCTGTCTTTAAAAGGTCATAGAATGAATGTGTCGTCTATATATCTCCCTGTTCAAATCCTCTGTGAGCGGAGGTCATAAAGAAACGAACAGCCTCGGCTCAGTCAGTCCTGGCAGCAGCTGCGGCGGCTCAAGTCTTCAGTAGCTCTTTCTGTCTCCCTTCCGTTTCCAGAAACATGGCCTCTGGTGTGACTGTCCCTGATGATCAAGGTGTTCGATGACATGAAAGTTTGCAAGCCATCAACGGAAGTGAAGAAACGCAAGAAGGCAGTGCTCTTCTGCCTGAGTGAGGACAAGAGGAACACCATCCTGGAGGAGGGCAAGGAGATCCCGGTAGGAGATGTGGGGCAGACTGTGGACGACCCCGACACCACCTTTGTCAAGATGCTGCCAGACGAGGACTGTCACTGTGGTCTCCGTGATGCAACCTATAAGATCAAGGAGAGCAAGAAGGAGGACCCAGTATTCATCTTCTGGACCCCCGAGAATGCACCCCTAAGATCTGTGCCAGCTCCAGGGATGCCGTCAAGAGCAAGCTGACAGGAATCAAGCGTGAATTACAGGCTAACTGCTACGAGGAGGTCAAGGACCGCTGCACCCTGGCAGAGAAACTAGGTGGCAGCGCCTGGGCTTCTGGCCTTCCCACACTGCTTTTGATCTTCTGATTCCTCTTGGGTTGAAGCAGACCAAGTCCCGTCCTAGGCACCCTCCCCATCCCACGCTCTCAACTTCTAACCACAACAGTAGCTCTGTGCTTGTCTCTTTAGCTCTATGTGTAACTGAAATGTGAAATGACCCTCCCTGTATCAGCTGGGCCACTCATGGAAGCAGGACTAATAAGGAACCTTACATTAAAAAAAAAAAAAACAATAAAAGGTCTAATTAACAGAAAAAGGAGAGGGGAGGAGGAGGAGAAAGAAGAAGGAAAGAAAGACAGAAAGAAAGAAAGAAAGAAAGAAAGAAAGAAAGAAAGAAAGAAAGAAAGAAAGAAAGAAAGAAAGAAAGAAAGAAAGAAAGGAAGGAAGAAAGAAAGAGAAAGAAAGAAAGGGAGGGAGGAAGGAAGGAAGGAATAGCTTCATGCCTTCTCTATTGCATATTCTGCCAACCATTATTTTTGTTTTGTTTTGTTTTAGTCTTTTCTTGAGACAGAGTTTCTCTGTGTAGCCCTGGCTATCCTGGAACTCTGTAGAAAAGGCTGGCTTTGAGCTCAAGAGATTTGTCTACCACTGTCTCCTGAGTGCTGGGATGGAAAGTCACCACGGCCCAGCTTTGCCAAACATTCTTAATCTGCCTGAGCTTCTGTTGAACTCAGGGCCTCGCATGGGTTAAATAGGTGCTCTACTTAGAGAGCCCGTATCTGCCCCGTCCTATGCTAAGCAGGTGCTCTACTTCTAAGCCTGAATCTGCCTGGCCTTATGTAAATTGATTGGTTGGCACAAACCTATAATCCCAGCATTGAGGGGAGGAGGTGAAAGCAGGAGAATCCAGAACTTGTATTGGGCTACACATTAAGTTGGAGCTGAGCCTGAGAATTTGAGACTTTATTTAAACAACAACAACAAAAAGCCAAACATCCATAATGCACATGTGAATCCCAGCATGCCTCACCACAGACATGTAATCTGTACCTCCAACATTAACAGATGTCTAAGAGTCTACACTGCCTGATGCTCTATTGTGTCAGCAGCTGTCTTAAATATGGTTTCTACTGCTGCAACAAAACACCATGAACAAAAAGCAAGTTGGGAAGGAAAGGGCTTATTTGGCCTATACTTCCAGATGTAGTCCACCATTGGAGGAAGTCAGGGCAGGAACTCAAGCAGGGCTCAGAGGCAGGAGCTGATGCAGAGGCCATGGAGAGGGTTTTTCCTTCGTGTATGAGGACCCATGTAGTGCCTAAGAACTCCAGAAGAGGGCGTCTAGAGCTGGCATAACGGGGGGGGGGGGGGGGGGGGTGTGAACACCTTCCATGGGTGCTGGGAACCAAACTTGGATCCTCACAGAGCCATTTCTCCAGCCCAGTCTTTTTTTTTATTTTTTTATTTTTATTTATTTATTTATTTATTTATTTTGGTTTTTTGGATTTGGTTTTTTTCAAGACAGGGTTTCTCTGTATAGCCCTGGCTGTCCTGGAACTCACTCATTTTATATATATATATATGTGTGTGTGTGTGTGTGTGTATGTATGTATGTATATGTGTATGTATATGTATGTGTATGTGTAGTGTATGTGTATGTGTAGTGTATGTGTGTGTGTGTGTGTATGTTTATGTATATATGTATAAAATGAAAATTCCGGATTCATCATCAGTTTGTTTTATAGGTGGCATTTTTCAGATGCTAAGAAGAGAACAACTCTGGCTGCAACCTTCAACTTGAAACCCTCTTTTTGTCATGAGGGGATTGGCTCCTGAGAGCTACAGTGACAGCTGGCCCGGCAAGGCATGTCCACTTGTGCAACAGTGGCATGAATATTGTGTCTCTATAATGTTGATACCACAGTCGTTTTTTTAGATTAAAAAAAGTTTTAATTATATGTATGACGGTAGCCTGTGTGTGGGTGTATATGTACCTGTAAAGTGTGTGGAGCTGAAGTGACAGGCAGTTGTGAGCTGCCTGACCTGGGGTCTGTAAATGATCTTTGGTCTGCAAGAGTAGTGACTTTTAATCACTGAGTCACCTCTCAAGCCTCAGACTGTGATTTTTTTTTTTAATGAAAAAGTAATTTCTATCACTACATTTAGGACCTACAACCTATAACACTAGTTATAAAGGCACCCCCAGACACCCTTAGGGAACATCAATAAGGATTAGGTTACCATGCCAAAGTTCCAGGTCACGAAACTGAAACTAAGCTATCGGACACTCCAGGAAATCAATAAAGGGAGAATTGCTAGCCGAATTCCAGGAACAGACTGATTTAATGTCAGGGCAGGCAGCTGCAGGTGAACTCAGCTGTAGAACAGCTGCCTCCCATGAAGGGGACCCTGCTCTTTCATCCTCAGCTTCAAAACCAAAATGAGCAAAACCAACTGATGCACTACAAAAATCAGCTGACACGGTCATGGGGCTGTTTCCGGCCTTAATTCTTACACATACACCCCCAAAAAGGAACCTGACATTAAGTTGTTATTTTTTCCATTGAACAATGTCTGCCTTACAAAAATAATGTCTATCTTTGTCTCCTTACTGTTTTCTGAGACATGATCTCACTGTGCAGCCCAAGCTAGCCTGACTTCCTGGCCCTCCACCACACGAACATTGGGATTATGAGAACACTACTTTCTTATTTAAGGTTTCTATTGCTGTGAAGAGATACCACAGCGATTCTTATAGGAAGACAGTGAGGGCTGGCTTACAGTTCAGAGGTTTATTACTATCCTGGTGGGAAGGAAGCATGGTGGCACGCAGGCAGACATGCATGGTGCTGGAGAGTTCTGGAGAGTTCTACACCTGGATCCAAAGATGTAGGAAGAGAGGCAGGAAGAGAGAGGGACGCTGGCTTGGCTTGGGCATCATCGGAAACCTCAAAGCCCAGCCCCCAGTGACGCGCTTCCTCCAAGAAGGACACACCTACTCCAACAAGACCACGCCTCTAATAGTGTCCCTTCTTATGAGTCTATGGGGGCCATTTTCATTCAAACCGCCACAGCTATCCTGCCCAGCAGAATGGTAACTTTGAAATGACCAAACTTTTTGTTTTGTTTGTTCATTTCTGTCCTACAATTATTGTTTGAGATTTCTGTGTTTGTTTTTTTTTTTTTAAGTGTTGTTATTTATGTCTGTGTCTGTACCCAAGGAGATCAGACAAGCACTGGCTCCCTGAAGCTAGAGTTCCGGGCATTTGTAAATTGCCCACTGTGTGTGCTGGGAATCAAACCTGAATCCTCTGTAAGAGGAATGTGTACCTTAACCACCAAGCCATTTCTCCAGCCCTTGTTTTGCCTCTGGAACTGGTTCTCTTGTAGCCCAAGCTGATTATAAATTCACTATTGTTGCTGAGAATGACCTTGAACCCCCAATCCTTCTTCCTCCACCGCCTAAGTATTGGAATCACAGATGTGTGCCACTGGGCCTGTTTTCTGTGGTGGTGGGATCAAGTCAAGGTGTTCGTGAGTGCTGAGGAAGCACTTCCTGACTGAACTACAGAACCAGCTCCCCGATTTGGCTCTTTATTCTGAGGCAGGACCTCACTAGCATGCCCTTGACGCACTCTTAGCTCAGAACGGCTTCTCAGCCAACCTCCCACAGCTGGATTGCAGCTTCCAATGACTAGACCTGGCTTTCTGTCTTTAGATTTGGACTTGGGCTAGCCTCATCCTGTTGGTTCTCCTACTTATCAGGCTGTTGGTCTCAGAATATAATTATGTCATCAGCTCTTCCAGGTCTCCAGTATGGATACATTAAGGCCATTGGTTGAAAAAGTCTGAGTGATTATGTTTGGGACTTAAATCCCTTCTCTCAGCAACTTATTGGGAGAGAGATGAGCCTGGACGAGATCAAGCTCAGTTTGATTCAAGCAGATTAAAGAGGATGAGGAAAACACAGACTTCATGGATTTTACCGGTGTTGTGTGACGAAATGTTTCCTAGGGAGAAACAACACACGTGTTTATTCACCCCAGATAGGCAGCCCACCACAAACACCACCAAACTTGGTGACCAATGAGCTTTATTGGGGTTATTTATGGAAATATGGGTGGGGGGAGGTTACTTACAGAAGCAGAAATGACTCAAAGAAAACTCTGTCACCAAAGCCCATCCCCTCATGGTGACAGTTCACAAAATCTGAACTCTGCTGGTTTCTGCTTCTTTCAGGAGGCTGATCTGGTCTCAGAGTCTTCTTTGACATTTGTCTTGTCTGAGAGTCTTCGCTGAAGTTCATCTCCTGAGAGAGACTCTTAGGGTTTTTTTTTGTTTTGTTTTTGTTTTTTTTTTTACTTACTCTGGCAGGGAAGGGTCTAGTGAATCTGTTATGTTTCAGGGACTTCCTGAAGCCACTTTGAATTGTTTACCTTCCTGCTTAAAGAGACTCCCTGTGGGACGGACTGTTTTAATCTTGGAAAAAGCTGTGTACAGAACATTAGAATAGGGAACTCTCATTACTTCCATACCTCAAACATTGAAAGTTAAGACAGAAAAGGCCTTCAGTGACTGAATTAATAAAATGTTTAGGTAATCCAAATGATATTTCCACATACCTATTGTACTGAAGAAGCTGCGTCCTCTATAAAACATTAAGATTAAAAAGAGAAGGCAGTGAAGAAGCAAAGAATGGAGGTGATCCCCAGGCAATGATGGTGCTTGCCTTTAATCCCAGCACTTAAGAGGCAAAAGCAGGTGGATCTATGAGTTCAAGGCCAACCTGGCCTACAGAGTTAGTTCTAGGACAGCCAGGGCTGTCTTCCTAGGACAGTTAACAATCAAGATAGTGCCCCCTCCCCAAGTCTGTAGAGAGACTCTGTTTCAAAAAATCAAAAAGAAAAAAAAAAAGGATGGCAGTGTCTCAAGGGTGGCATATAGAGGTAGTTGACAAATTTGGCAAATAAGAATCTAATACCTTCAATATTTGATCTGGCAACCCTGGCTTTAGAAAATAAGTTTGAGAATAGTTACTGGTATGGGAAATGAAATAACTTACAAAAATATCTAATTTTTGAAAGGATTGTCTAATGAAATCATAAATCTGAGCTGGGTTGTAGACCAGGGGCAGAAGTTGGGCTCACCATTCGTACACCATAGATTTATCTCCAGCTAAAAGGAAGGGTGCAGGAGAAGGAGGGACTGCATGGGAAGCCATAAGCCTGCTTTGGCCAGCCAGCTTAACCATGTCAAGCCTCCACACGTGTACAGGTAGGAGGTACTCCAGGAAAGTGTCCTGATTTGCTCTCTGTTGCTGTGATAAAACACTAGAGAGATGGCTCAGCAGCTAAGAGCATTTCCTTCCAAAGGATCCGCATCGTGTCCCACACAACACTACACCAGGCAGCACCCAATCACCTGCAACTCCAACTCCAAGCTGTCTTCTGCTGTCCATGGACATGTTAACTCACACTTGGCATTTATTCACACAGGCACAAGATATATACACAGTTCTCTCTGTCTCTGTGTCCTCTCAAGGGAAAAAAACCCACAGCTTTCTGGCTTATGTGCTGGCTCGTGCTGACCTAGTTTTCTTACACAGCTCAGGGCCACCTGCTCAGGGAATGGTGCTGCCCTCCCGTGGCAGTTCCTCCTAGGACAGTTAGCAATCAAGATAGTGCCCCCTCCCCAAGACACACAGACATGCCCAGAGGCCTATATGACCTGGGCAATTTCTCGATTGAGACTCTCTTCTTAGGTGACTGTACTGGCTGACTTTGTGTGTCAACTTGATACAAGCTGGAGTTATCACAGAGAAAGGAGCCTCCCTTGAGGAAATGCCTCCATGAGATCCAGCTGTAAGGCATTTTCTCAATTAGTGATCAAGGGTGGGAGGGCCCATTGTGGGTGGTGCCATCCCTGGACTGCTAGTCTTGGGTTCTATAAGGAAGCAATCTGAACAAGCTAGGGGAAGCAAGCCAGTAAGTAACATCCCTCCATGGCTTCTGCATCATTTCCTGCTGTGAGTTCCTGCCTTGTGTGAATTCCTGTCCCAACTTCCTTTGGTGATGAACAGCAATGTGGAAGTGTAAGCTGAATAAACCCTTTTCTCCCCAACTTGCTTCTTGGTCATGTTTTGTGCAGGAATAGCCTGACTAAGACTGGCTATGTGTCAAGTTGACACGTAAAGCCAGCTATGACAGAAAACCTCCTGAGATGGCATGTTCTTCACACTTACTACAGACATGCTACCTTTATGTGGATTCCAGTGGATTCCAGGAATCAGACTCAGGTAGTCAGATTTGTTCTGCAAATGTGTCACTCGCTGAACCATCTTACTGGTCCATGTTTCCATTTTTTAGATTATATATGTAAACTCTGCTATCAGCCTCCCTCGGTAACCTGTAGGACAGTGGTTCTTAGCTTTCCTAACGCTGCAACTCTTTATTTCATTTCTATTTCATAGCTGAATTTTGCTACTGTTATGAATCCTAACGTAGCTGAGAGCAGCCTTGAACTTGTATTCTTCCTGCTTCCTCCCATCTCTGCCTTCTAAATGCTGGGGTTTAGAAGTGTGTTCCGTGCTGGGTGCTGGGTGGTGCATGCCTTTAATCCCAGCACTTGGGAGGCAGAGGCAGGAGGATTTCTGAGTTTGAGGCCAGCCTGATCTACAGAGTGAGTTCCAGGACAGCCAGGGCTACACAGAGAAACCCTGTCTTGAAAAAAACCAAAAAAAAAAAAAAAAAAAAAAAAAAAAAGAAGAAGAAGAAAGAGAGAGAGAGAGAGAGAGAGAGAAAGAAAGAAGTGTGTTCCATGAAGATTTTGAGGATTTGTCTATTGCAAATGAATTCCAATTGCTCAGTTCATGGGAAGTGGCACTATTAGGAGGTGTGACCTTGTTAGAAGAGGTGTGGCTTTATTAAAGGAAGTGTGTTACTTGGGGGTGGGGTCTGAGGTGTCCTATGTTCAGGCTCTACCCAGTGTGAAAGGTACCCTCCTCCTAGCTGCCTGCAGAAGACAGTCTTCTCCTGGCTGCCTCTGGATCAAAACATGGAAGTCTTGGCTCCTCCAGCACCATGTCTGCAGGCTGCCATGTTTCCCGCCACGATGATAATGGACTGAACCTCTTAAACTGTAAGCCAGCCCCAATCGAATGTTGTGCTTTGTAAGAGTTGCCTTGGCCATGGTGTCTCTTCACAGCAGTGAAAGCCTGAGTAAGACAAGGCCCTAGGGTGTACGGGAGCAGAGAAAGAGCCAAGCACTAAGCACAGATGCAATCTTTTCTCCCTTTGTTGACTGGCTATGACCAGGTACTTCACATTTCTGCTACCTTGACTTCCCCAAGATAATGGACTGGAACCTGGAATTGTGTGATAAATAATTCACTTTTCACATAAAGATTTTTTTTTAAAAAAGATTTATGTATTTTATTTATATGAGTTCACTACAGCTGTCTTCAGACACACCAGAAGAGAGCATCGGATCCCATTAGAGATGGTTGTGAGCCACCATGTGATTGTGGGTCTTGAACTCAGGACCTCTGGAAGAGCAGCCGGTGCTCTTAACCACTGAGCCATCTCTCCAGCCCCTCACTTAAAGATTTTTAATTTATTATTCAGTGCATATGAGTGTTTTGCCTGCATATGTGTCTGTTCTTGTACCACGTGTGGTGAACCTCCACATGGGTGCTGGGTCCTTTGCAAGAACACCAGTGCTCTTAATCACTGAGCCAATTCTCTGATCCCTAATGTTTTTTTTATTAAGTTTTTATTATGTGTGTGGTATTTTGCTTTCATGTGTGTCTGTGCACTACATGAAGGCAGTGCCCTTGGAGTGCAGAAAAGGACAGCGGATCCCCTGGGACTGGGGCTAGAGATGGTTGTGAAGTACCACGTGGGTGCTGGGAACTGAACCTGGATCCTCTGCAGGAGCAGCCAGCGCTAACCGCTGAGCAATTTCTCCAGCCACTCCAACAATTTTAGTCGTTGCATCAGGGTTGTGAAATAGAATGTGGCAAGGTTGTTACATTTGGTGGGCCCATGCCAAGGTGTGCCCCTGGAAAATTACACCAGGCAACAGACCTGATGTACAAGAGGTTTTATTGGGGAAAGGGAGAGGGCCTGGTAAGAGATAGAGACAGGCACGTGGACATGTAGACAGGCAGACAGACGGGAGCAGAGCCACAAGGGCAATGAGAGGGGGCAGAAAGAGAAGAGGGGGCAGCCACAGAGAGCAGATGGGGGGCACTGGGAGCAGACAGACAGAGAGCTCCTGAGCGTTCCGCAGCTCCTCTTATAAGCAGCACGCACCTGTCACACCTGGCAGGAGTAGTCCTTGTTGTAAACAATTGCTAGGTCCCCGAGGGCAGGCCAGCAGAATGCCTGTATACTAACATTCCTTCCTTTTTGTTCAAAACAAAGAACTAGGAAGGAGTGGTGAGATGGGAATCAGGGTGTTGTGTTCTTTAGACTGCTTCCTGCTGTCTGGGGATAATGGCATCTTTAGGGACCCTAAAAAAAATTGAGATGCTGGCCAAGTCTTGAGAAAGCTGACTGTTCAATGCTGTCTAGGCTCTGTGGGACCATCTGGGGCTAGGAGAGTTCAAGCCCTGCTGAAGCAGTCTGTGAGACTGGACCAGAGCTCCTGGGGCTAGCTGCTTTGGGGCTGTCCTGGATGTAGATCTTGAGGAAACAGCTGGGCTAATGAACAGATGTATGTATGTGCATATATATGGGGCAGAAGTTAGCGTTAACTAGGTTAGCGAGAAAATATTCTGTAGGTGTACCTTTGAAACTTTTAGGTCCGTGGTCTTGGCAGTTAGGGCTGGGGAGTTCCAAAACCAGGAATAGCCGATACAAGAGCCTTAGGCTATTCACTGACAGGGGTACTTATCCGGAGTCCATTTGTCCCATGAGAGGTGGATTTGAGTTGATTTTCTGAAGCTTACAAAATCTTTTATTTTTTTTAAAGATTTATTTATTTTATATATGTGAGTACACTGCCGCTGTCTTCGGACAGACACACCACGAGAGGGCATCAGATCCTATTACAGATGGTTGTGAGCCACCATGTGGTTGCTGAGACTTGAACTCAGGACTTTCTGGAAGAGCAGTCAGTGTTCTGCACTGAGTCATCTCTCCAACCCACAAGAATCTGTTTAAGTTTACAAAAAGAGATACATTTTAGACATTACCAGTGTTTGTAATCTGTCCTGGGACTCGGAAGCAGACTTACACCTTTGTGTCACAGTAGAGGCATGAGAAATGATTTTGGGTTAAAAACATGAACCCTCTTTTTTTGGGGGGGGGGTTCTGGATTGGTTTTTTCAAGACAGGGTTTCTCTGTAAGGCCTGACTGTCCTGGAACTCACTCTGTAGACCAGGCTGGCCTCGAACTCAGAAATCCGCCTGCCTCTTCCTCCCAGAGTGCTGGGATTATAAGCATGTGACACCACCACCCAGCTAAACATGAACACTCTTAAAGGAGGAACTCAGGGAAGTCAGAAACCTTCCGTGGAGCAGAAGGGACAAAAGCTGACCTGATCTTGATTTTCAGTATAACTACAGACTGTGAAAGAAGGATGTCTTAGTTAGGGTTTTACTGCTGTGACCAAGGCAAGTCTTATAAAGGACAGCATTTAATTGGGCCTGGCTTACAGGTTCAGAGGTTCCATCCATTACCATCAAGGTGGGAGCATGGCTCTGTTCAGACAGAGGTAAGAGTTCTACATCTTCATCTGAAGGCTGCTAGCAGAATACTCGATTCCAGGCAGTTAGGATAAGTATCTTAAAGCCCACACCCAAAATGACACACCTGCTCCAACAAGACCACACTTTCTAATAGTGTACTTTCTGAGCCAGTCATATACAGACCATCACAAGGGCTTCTTCCCTCTCTCCTGAAGACATGGTGTATATAGATCTAGAACAATGAGAAACGCTTTTAAGCCTAAACTTAAAAAACAGCCAAAGGAAATTTAAAATCTTGAATTTGTGACGATGATAGTGGATTGTATAGTAGAAGGCTTTGATAGTTTGTATATGCTTGGCCCAGGAAGTGGCACTATTAGAGGTATGGCCTTGTTGAAGTAGGTGCGTCACTGTGGACTTTACAACCCTCATCCTAGCTGCCTGGAAGCCAGTCTTCTCCAGTTTGCCTTCCGAACCACGTCTACCTAGATGCTGCCCTGCTCCCACCTTGATGATAATGGACTGAACCTGTAAGCCAGCCCCAGTTAAATGCTGTCCTTATAACAGTTGCCTTGGTCATGGTGTCTGTCCACAGTAGTAAAACCCTAACTAAGACAAAAGGCTTTACCAGAGTTAGGGTAACAGCTTATCAGATCTCCGCTGATCCGCTGACTAATGTTAAAGCTCAGGTCTTTGAAGTCTTAAGATAACAGTAGCGCAGCAAGGGAAAGAAATCTGAAGCATTTGTAATTCCTTTTACACACCTTCAGTCACTTTCTTTCACCATTTAGGCTTTCACATCTCCACCCTTCATAATTTGGATTTACCAACCTTAAAAACACCTTCTTAGACCCTAAGACACTTTTTCCCTCCTCACAACTTCAGCTTCTGTTTCCTCAGACTTTACCTAAGCTCTGCACATTTTTCCTATCCAATCATTTACCACGAGACACAGGTGGTTGATTACTGGGAGCAATCATTATTAAATCAAGTTCCTTTCGATAAAGGAATAGTAAAAGATTACTTTGGAACCTGTTTTCTGCATCTGAATATGAAGTAAACTGTGTCTAGACCTGAAAGTAGCAGCTCTCAGATAGTAAGGCCTGTTGACTGATTTTTATATATGAAGAATATATATATATATATATTCAAAATTTATATATTCATAAATTTTATTGTTTATTAGTTAATTAATATAAATTTATTATTTATATATTTCTCAAATATATATATATATTTGAGAAAGTGTTTGAAACCTTGGTTGCTGCTGTTAAACTGATAAGTTGTTCAATAGCTTAGTCTTCAAATTCACCAGAGACCTGAGAAGGAGAAATTTCATTTGAATAAGCAGGAAATGCAGAACGAGCTGCTTCTGAATCTATAAAAGTGACACAGACGAACCAGTACCCGCACAGTTCCTCTGGGGTTGGCGGGATATCCATCTTCAGCTGCCAGGCCCAGAAGATCTGACAGACTTTTCTGTGGAGCAGGAATTTTCTGGGGGATTTGCCTAGGCAAAATAAGACAGCCAACTTCCCAGTGTCCTTCTTGTCCAGACTGGACAGCCTGCTGTCAGCAGCTGAGGCAAAGGGCAGTTTGTAGCCTAGTGGCCAGCTTTTCTACATGTAACAGCTTCAGGTGGAGGTTCTTCTGTGCGCATCTTCTCTGGAAGAGATTAGGGGGCTGGAGAGATGGCTCAGCAGTTAAGAGCACTGACTGTTCTTCCAAAGGTCCTGAGTTCAAATCCCAGCAACCATATGGCAACCACATTGGTGACTCACAACCATCCATAATGAGATCTGACACCCTCTTCTGGTGTGTCTGAAGACAGCTACAGTGTACTTACATATAAGAAATAAATTAATTTTAAAAAAAAGAGAGAGAGAGAGATTAGGGGTGCTGTTAGGAGCTGGCATGTCTATCACGGAGTTTTTTTTATTAAACATTTTAAATGCCATATTTTGCAGCTCTCTGAAGTGTTTGGGGACCTATCTAAAGTATATTTAGATAGACAAACTTTGCTTGTTTCTAGTTACTTACTTTCTGCTTAATATTGAAAACATGTATAGCTAAATAAAGTTTAATCTTGTAATTAATTACATTAGTACTTATCATAACTACAAATACGTTTCTGAATGCATTAAGAGATTTGATCATTTACAAGGTGAGTGACTGCCAACTTGGATTCCTCCATTATCCCTAACGGTTTACAATATTTAGTAGCTTTCATAAGACTAGGACTTTATATCACATCTGTTAGGTTTAGATTTAAAAATAAGAATTTTAAATTGGAGCCTTCTCAGCATGAAAACAAAACCTTTTAATCCATAAACATAGTCCACAGAGACTGGGAGCTTTATATGGTGTATCATTATAGAACATAACAGTTTCCTGCATGATTTAGTTTATAAGAAAAACTATAGCTTAGTAACATTAACAAAAACAAGATTAAACACATCTCAACCCAGTGATTTTTAAACTTTTTATAAACCTCCAAAAATGTTTAAAAGAAGTTTAAAATCCCTCATTTGTTTTTGCAATAATAAAATAATGTACTTTTTAAAGAGTAAACATAGTCGGGCAAGGGTGGCACACGCCTTTAATCCCAGCACTTGTGAGGCAGAGGCAGGCAGATTTCTGAGTTCAAGGCCAGCCTGGTCTACAGAGTGAGTTCCAGGACAGCCAGGGCTACACAGAGAAATCCTGTCTTGAAAAACAACAACAACAATAAATAAATAAATAAATAAATAAATAAATAAATAGTAAAAGAATGAACATAGACCATAACCATAATTTTTAAGAAGCAAACCCAAGTTCTAATAGTGTAACAATGTAATGTCTCTAAAATTAATTCCACGTGAGTAGCTGTTGTTTGGCTATCATGTTACTACCAAGGTTGGCAAGGTATGTGCTTGCAGGAAGGCACAGTGTTAGCATCTCATTAAACCAGCACTGTTTTAAATCCTACCTTTAATAAACCCGATTTTTGACAGGACAGGAACCATACAGAAGTCTTATCCCACTTTAAAAGTATCTTCAGAAACCGGTGTCCCTGGTCAGCTCATCCCACAGGTTGCCACCCTTTCTCAAGATGGTGGTGAAGCCAGACTTCCCAGGCGAAGGTCACAGCCAGCCAGGAGTGGCCATGTCCCAGAATGGAATCACGCCATATGGTCTAAGACTATCTTGGCACAGACTTTCAATTTCTAACCTCAAGTTAGGAGTTTTAAGTTAACCTTTAGCTATAGACATTACAGATTTTTTAGCATATCCAATAATTTATGTCAATGATCCTGTTTTTGATGCTGGACTTTAAAAACACGCCTGGGTCTGAAAAGGGGTAAGCAATAACCTATTCCAGAGCCAGCAATAAAGTAAACCATATAAAACAATTTTAATATTATTCATATTCAAATAATATTTGAATCCTATTATATTAAATCCTGTGGCCAGAAAGCCTGGAGGTAGATTCCAAGCCCACGCAGCAGGCAGCAGGAAATAGAAGCAGCATTTATTCAAATATTTAAGATCAGTCAGAAACAAGCCCGCAGTGGTCAAGTACATCTTAAATTAGCTTTTGTGTAATCTGAATAGGCCTTTATAACCTTGAAATATTTTCATATAGAAAATATTTTAAACCAGGGTTCTATCACATATACTGTATGCTGTAGCAAATATAACTTTAAGTTTCTATCGTCATCACACAAAAATCCAAACCAATTTAAAATATTTGAGACTTGTCTTCTTAGTCTGAAGGGAGATAAAATAATAAACAGAGTTTATTACGACTAAGACGTTTACAAGGGTCGCTTTATACCACGTGGTCATCTTAAGATGGTGAAATCGCATGGCAGGTTGCAAGCCATATGGTTGTTATTTAAATATATATACGGAAAAGAGGTTTAGCCTGGCTAAGCCAGAGGGAGGCGGGAAGGGGCGCACAGGCTAGTAGGGTCTAAGGAAACTGCAAGGTTGCAGCTCCGGGACGATGGGTCAGGGTCAGGTGAAGAGAGCCAGCCATAGCCTTACTGACCTAGGCTGGGTTACCTCCACCTCCAAAAGTACCAGAGGGATGCAGGACATACTTCCTGGGACTCAGGGAAGTGTTTACACAGACCAAAGGGTGAACTTACCTAGTTGTTGCTAGTGGGTGGGATGCTGAGCCTGTCTGTTGCCGGTGGCGGGGAGGCCGGAAATAGGGTCCCTGTATGGCTTAGACCCACAAAGAGGAGCTCAAGCACCGGGAGAGCCTATCCCAGTCCCGGAACCGAATGTTATGAAATATAATAGGGTGAGGTGGATACCTTTAGTGACCCTGTGCTGAGGTGTGCTCCTGGGAAATACCATGCAACAGATCTGGTATAAAAGATCTGGGAGAAGGAAGAGCAGTGAGGGTCTGGGAGAGGGATAGAGTGGACGAGTAGACAGGCAGGCAGATGGGAGCAGAGCCGTGAGGACAATGAGAAGGGGCGGAGAGAGAAGGGGTAGGCGGCGCCCGCAGAGAACAGATACAGAGGACACCCGAACAGACAGACAGAGCTACTGAGTGTCCGGTACGTCATTTAATTTGCTGCACACACGGGTTGCAAGGTGCTAGGTCCCTGAGGGCAGGCCAGAGGAATGCTTTTGGTTTTGTCTTTTAATCACAGCAACAGAAATGAAAGTAAGACAAACAAAATACTTTTACTTGATTGTTTACTTAGCAGTGTTGAGGGCGACCTGACCCAGGGCTTAGCATGCCAGGCAAGCCATAAGGCACACCACCTGCATCTCAGATAAACTCTCTTTGATTTCCTTCGCTTTGCGACAGGGAGCCAAGGGCCGGCCTCAAACTTTGCTTGATAGCAGAGGATAACCTTGAACTCCTGACCTTCACGATCCCATCTCCCAAGCGTGAGAACAACAGGAGGACTCGGAGAGGCAGAGGCAATCCCATGCAAACCGATGGCTGCCCCTCGGTCCTCTCTTCCCTGTGACTGTTTCAATTTCCCCAAGGCAATACCACGATTCAAAACAATGGCGCTTAATAGAAACACTTAAATGTGGCTAGTTCAAGTGTGAGGGACATGCAGACTTGAACATGTAGTGAATGTTCTTAACTACTGAGCCATCTCCAGCCCCTGAAAGATTGTTATTTATGTGTATCTGTGTGTGGGTATACCACGTGTGTGCCACGTGTGTACCACGTGGGTGTGCAGGTGCTGCAGAGGTAGGAAGAGGGTAGGGTGTCAGATCTCTTTGAGGCTGGAGTTATAGGTAGTTGTGAGCCACCCAGTGTGGGGTTCCAGAAATCAAGATTAGGTCCTCTGCTTAGCACCCCACCCCCAGGTATAACAACTGAAATGTGTGAAGACATTGCAAGACCCTGGGGGAGGGCGGGGAGGGGCAGGCTTGCAAGAAATGCTAAGTATGTTGGCTACTTGACATAAGTGGGCAGTTATATTAAAAAGTCTCACTGTCTATCTGAGGTCTAAGTTGACACCTGTGTTTTTATTTGCTAAATCTGGCAGCTCTACTTGGAATGCAAATCATTCCAGGTCAAGGTTGGATGTGGTTGATGAAGTCCATAGATTAAATGAAACCACGTTTAACTCAATAGAATTTCACCAAACACATACTCTGCATAAAGGCTTTTTTTTTTTTTTTAGAAAAAAATAAAATAAATTCAATTCGTATATTCAGACTTTAAACCCAGGGTGGGATCACAGACCTGCCGACGACAGTCAGAGAAGAGGATGCAAGGAGGAGCATGTTGTATAGATAGATACAAAGATGGAGACAAAGTGAAACCTTTTCATTTCAACAATCTCAAACCTAATCTGCTCCAGAATCTAAAACCTCTTGTACAGTGTGCTATGATGTGGCGCTGCGCGCTCGTGCGCGCACATGCATTTGCATTTGGAGGTCAGAGGACAACTTAAGGGAATCAGTTCTTTGTGCATTCAGTTCTTACTTTCCACTATGTGGGCCCTGGGGAGCAGACTCAGGTCATCAGGCCTGGTGGCAAGAACCTTTACTCACGTAGCCATCTGGTCAGCCTTCCTCTTATACTTTAAAGAACTGGAAAGTAGCTGCTCGGACAACAGGGACTCAGAAATGTCACCAGCATTCATGAAATAATATATAGCTTTCACAAAGGCATAGATTTTTGTTGTTTACTAGTTTATCCTAAACAGGGCCTAGTGCACAGGAATCACACAATAAACATTTGTTGAACAAGTGATTGGAAGAGTTGACAGTGTGTGTGTGTGTGTGTGTGTGTGTGTGTGTGTGTGTAAAATGGCCACATAATAATAACTATAATTGTATAGTTCCCTGTAAGCAATGGATGACTGGAGGTGGTGCATACCTAAAGTCTCCGTACTTGGGAGGCTAAGAGGAAGATTTCTTGGATTCAAGAGTTGGAAAGCTGTGGGGAGTACAGAGACATACACATAGATACAGAGACAAAGGTTTTGGGGAGACAGCTTGGCTGGAACAGTGTAAGCTCCATCTCCCAGAAGCCATGCAAAAGCCAGGTGCTGTGGTACGTGCCTGTATCCCAGCACTGTGGAGACAGCCAGGAGGACCTCTGGGACTTGCTGGCCAACCAAATCAGTTATCTTTAGATTCCCAGAGAGAGACCCTGATGCAGAAAGTAAAGCGGAGCAGCCCTGGGGAGGTGGCTGGTGGCTAAAACACTTGCTGCGTATGTGTTAGGAGTGCAGCTTCCAAAAACCCATGGAAATTCCAGGACACGTGGCAGCCCTCCTGTAATTCCAGTGCTCAGAACACAGGGCATCCCTGGAGCAAGCTGGTTAGCTAGACCTGTCCAGATCAGCAAGCCCTGGATTTAATTGATTGTCCCTGTTTCAGTGAATCAAGTGAAGATTGATTAAGAAGGACTTCCCATCTCAAGCTCATATCCCTACACACATAGTTACACATGTGCACACATGCATGCATATATATTACATACACACACACTTCCCATCTCAAACTCATATCCCTACACACATAGTTACACATGTGCACACATGCATGCTTATATATTACATACACACACACACTTCCCATCTCAAACTCATATCCCTACACACATAGTTACACATGTGTACACATGCATGCATATATATTACATACACACACACACACTTCCCATCTCAAACTCATATCCCTACACACATAGTTACACATGTGCACACATGCATGCATATATATTACATACACACACACACACTTCCCATCTCAAACTCATATCCCTACACACATAGTTACACATGTGCACACATGCATGCTTATATATTACATACACACACACACACACTTCCCATCTCAAACTCATATCCCTACACACATAGTTACACATGTGCACACATGCATGCTTATATATTACATACACACACACACACACTTCCCATCTCAAACTCATATCCCTACACACATGGTTACACATGTGCACACATGCATGCATATATATTACATACATACACACACACACACACTTCACATCTCAAGCTCATATCTCTACACACATAGGTACACATGTGCACACATGCATGCATATATATTACACACACACACTTCCCATCTCAAGCTCAGATTTCTACAGACATAGGTACTGTGATGGTTTGTATATGCTTGGCCCAGGGAGTGGCACTGTTGGGAAGTGTGGCCTTGTTGGAGTAGGTGTGGCCTTGTGGATGTGGCCTTAAGACCCTTGTCCTAGCTGCCTGGGAGCCAGTATTCCGCTAACAACCTCAGATGAAGATGTAGAACTCTCAGCTCCTCCTGCACCATGCCTGCCTGGATGCTGCCATGTTCCCTCCTCAATGTTACTGGATGAACCTCTGACCCTGTAAGCCAGCCCCAATTAAATGTTGTCCTTTATATGACTTGCCTTGGTCACGGTGTCTGTTCACAGCAGTAAAAACTCTAAGAAAGACACACATGTGTGCACATGCATGCATATATATTACATGCACACACCATACACAACAGGTGGAGAGTGATAGAGGAAGACACTGGGCATTGACCTCTGGCTTCAGAACATATGCTCACACACCAGAACATATGCTCACACACCAGAACATATGCTCACACACCAGAACATATGCTCACACACCAGAACATATGCTCACACACCAGAAAGAAGAAAGAAAGAAAGAAAGAAAGAACGAAGGGATGAAAGATAGATAGGAAGAAAGATAGATGGATAGATAGATAGATAGATAGAAAGAAGGTAGAAAGAAAGAAAGGAAAAAAAGAAAAAGAAAGATAGAAAGAAAGATAGAAAGATAGAAAGGAAGAAAGAAAGATAGATAGAAAGAAAAAAGATAGAAAGATAGAAAGGAATAAAGAAAGAAAAAGATAGAAAGAAAGAAAGATAGAAAGGAAGAAAAGAAAAAAGAAAGAGAAAGAAAGATAGAAAGAAAGAAGATAGAAAAAAGGAAGAAAGAAAGAAGGAAGGAAGGAGAGAGAGAGAGAGAGAGAGAGGACTAGAGATGAGCTAAGTGGTAGAGAACTACGTGTACTTGATCCCCGGCTCAGGTTCAAACACCACAGTCAAGCAGCCAACAGAACCTTAACACACTCCCTTTTGTGAGAATATCCAGATGTAGCCCAATGTCCAACCCACTTAGGTTTCTATTGCTGTGATGAACCAGAACTAATTCAGGGATGAAAGAGTTTATTTCACTTTACAACTCACAGGTCACACTCCATCATGAAAGGAATCAGGACATGAATGCAGGGTAGGAACATGGAGACAGGAATTGACCCCAAAACCATCAAAGAGTGTGACTTGTAGGCTTACTCCCTGCAAGCTTATCGCCTATTGGCTGGCTTATCAAACTTTCTTTTTTTCTTTTCTTTTCTTTTCTTTTTCTTTCTTTCTTTGTTTTTTTTTTCTTTTTTCTTTTTCTTTTCTTTTCTTTTTTTTTTTTGGTTTTTTTTTTTTTTTTTTTTTGGTTTTTTTCAAGACAGGGTTTCTCTGTGTAGCCCTGGCTGTCCTGGAACTCACTCTGGAGACCAGGCTGGCCTCGAACTCAGAAATCTGCCTGCCTCTGCCTCCCAAGTGCTGGGATTAAAGGCATGCGCCACCACTGCCCGGCTAAACTTTTTTATACCATCCAGGACCACCTACCCAGTTGGCATTGCCCATGGAAGGCTGGGTCCTCCCATACCAATCATTAATCAAGGAGACTTGCCTACAGGCAATCTAATATCCGTACAGTCTCGTCTGAGGGTCTGCTTCCCAGATAGCCCTAGCTTGCATTAAGTTGACAAGATACCACTCTGTGGCCACGTGGTGTCCTATGAAGATGAGTGCTGCTCCTCTGAAACCCTAGAGGCCCTGTCTGTGACAATTACAAGGTATAGTTATGGGGAGATGGTTTTCTTATTCAGGTGAGGCTCCACCCTTTCCCATCATCAGCATCAAGATGCTGGCCTGAGGATAACGGGCTCCAGGAAGAAACTGGGTGTCCATGAGACGCCCCAGAGCACAGTGGCCGGGTTCCTAGTGTCCCAGCACCAAGTCCACAAACACCAAGCTGCAGAACAGGGAACATGGGGTTGAGGACCAAGTTCAAGGCCCCTGGCTGTCAGAACATCCACATCTCAAACAAGTAGGGCTTCTTGTTTCGGAAACATGGTAGCTGAGAAGCAGTTCACTCCCAATGGCTGGGGGTTGGCTATATGTCTCTATGTGTGGTCCTCTACGTGTGGTAGGCCGTGTACATGTGAGGGCTTCCTCTGCTCAGAAATCATGCCCTATCAGTAATGTTCACTGACAAATCTCATATCCGGTCTCCAAATAAAATATCAAATATGACCAACATCCATAGTGTATGAAATTGTCAGGCATTTTTAAAGTATTTTTAAACATCTAAAAGAAAAGAACAGCAGCATGGAAGAAGGGAGAGATGGTGGAAAGAGGGGGAGAGGGAGGAGAAAGCGTGACTATTTAGACCTCCGCACAGAGCAGGCAAGCCGACTCAGTGGCCACAGATGGTTGCAGCCCCATTCACGGCCAGAGTCCAGGCTCCAGGACCCAGGGGTGGAAGAAGAGAGCCCACACGTGCCGTACATAGCATGTGTGTCTACACAAATACACACAAAAATAAAATAAAACAGCAGCATCAGAGCTGGGGTATGACTCAGCGGTAGAGCCCTTACCTTGTTTGTAAAGGCCCTCAGTTTTATTCGGGGTACCAGAAAAATAAGTAAAAATAAAAACAAAACAAAACAAAACCCTCAAAAGCTACATTAAGAGCTTGCTGACACTTGCAAGATTACACAGAAAAGTATGACAAATACTTGCACTATAATAGTACTCATAAAAACATAGATTTCCTTGGGCAGTGGCAGTATCTGTCTTTATTCCCATAACTCAGGAGGCAGAGGCAGGTTTTCTCTGAGTTCGAGGCCAGCCTGGTCTACAGAGTGAGTTCCAGGACAGCCAGGGCTATACAGAGAAACCCTGTCTTGAAAAACCAAAACCAAACCCAAATAAAATGAAACAAAACATAAAAAACCCCAAACTAAACCAACCAAACAAAAAACCCATGGTGCTGCTATTTACTGACTGAGTGTTTTGGCTGCCTTGAGTTTCCTGTCTGAGAACTGGGATAACAAAAACATGTGGGTTTATTATTAGGTTTTAGAAAGATGTGTACAAGTGCTTAATATCTGAAGCACCATGACCAGCACCCTGTAAGTAACTGTTATTAACAAATGTGAGGAGAGATGATATCTCCCATAAACCGACCCCCAATGTCCCATCCATTAAAGGTTCTCTTTGGCAACCTCCATCCTGTCTGGATCTTTTCTTCCCCGGTACCACTAGTGAACACCCTGTCTTAGTTAGAGTTTTATTGATGTGAAGAGACACCATGACCATGGCAACCCTTACAAAGAAAAACCGCTTAACAGGGGCTGACTTACAGTTTAGTCCACTATTGTCATGCAGGAAGCATGGTGGCCTGCAGGCGGACATGGAGCTGGAGAACGAGCTAAGGGTTCTACATCCGGTTCGGCAGTCAGTCAGAAAAAAGACTGAGACACTCGGGTTTCCTTCAGCTTCCGAGACCTCGAAGCCATACCTATTAGTGACACTTCCTCCAGTCACCTCCCAGCTACTCCAACATGGCCACACCTCTTAATAGTGCCAGTCTGATGAGCCTCTGGGTCATCTTCATTCAAACTGCCACATAGCCCCATATAAATTCCTTTATTAAAAAAAAGTATGTATCCCTCTGTCATAGATGTATATACAGTGCTTTGGTCATTTTCATTCCACCATCTCCCCTATTCCTCTCCATTTCTTGTGGATTTCATCTAGTCCTATCCCAGGTTACTCTCTCTTATGTAAGTGCAATCTAAGTCTCTACTCTCTACTTATCTAAGTACCATAAAGGGAAAAATGATATCAAATACTGAAAAAATATTTATTTATTTAGACTGGCCTTGAACTCATAGAGATCCACCTGCCTCTGCCAGCCAAACACGCAGGGCTCAGAGGTGTGTGTCCGCTACCTGGCAATGAAACGATTCTTTTACAAAAGACTGTAAGGATGTGCGTGATGGCGCCTGCCTGTGGTCACAGCACTTGGCAAGCAGACCACACTGGTTCCTTTATGTCAGCTTGACATAAACCTAGCGATATCTGGGAAGATGGAATCTTTAAAGAAGCCGGGCGGTGGTGGCGCACGCCTTTAGTCCCAGCACTTGGGAGGAGAGGCAGGCAGGCAGGCAGGCAGGCTGATTTCTGAGTTCGAGGCCAGCCTGGTCTACAGAGTGAGTTCCAGGACAGCCAGGACTATATAGAGAAACCCTGTCTCAAAAACAAACAAACAAACAAACAAACAAACAAAAAACCAAAAAAAAAAAAAAACCCAAAAAACCAAAAACAAAACAAAAAATCTTAAATGAGAAAAATGTTCCATAAAATCGACCTAAGGCAAGTTCTGGGAGCCATTATCTTGATTAATGATTGATGTGGGTGGGCTCAGCTCCCCGTGGGCCAACAGTGCCAACCCTGGACAGGTGGTTCTGCCGTGTATGCGGATGCAGGCACAAGAAGCCATGAGCAAGCCAGTAAGCAGTGGTCCTCCGTAGCTTCTGCTTCCATTCCTACTTCTCTGTTCCTGCTTTGAGTTCCTGCCCTGACTTCCCTCAGTGCTCTGGTAGTTGTGAGAGGAGATAAGCCCTTTCCTCCCCAAGCTGCTTTTGGTCACAGTGTTTTATCACAGCAGTAGGCACCCCGTCTAAGACACAGAGGAAAGGGGATAGTGACTCTGAGAACAACCCAAGTCACAAAGCAAGACTTTGCCTCAAAAATTAGAAAAAAAAAAGGAGCAACCCCAAAACCTAAATAAGGGCTTGGGGAGGATGGGTCAGTGGGTAGAGGTGCTTGCTACCAATCCTGACAACCTAAGTTTGATCCCTGAAACATGATAGAGAGACAGAAATGGCTTCTGTAAGCTATCTTCTCATCTTTGCTCAGACATTATGGTACATGCCTGTGCACACATGCCTCCCCTAAATAGAAACCAAACATAAATTGTTCTTAAAAGCCATGACTCCCCAGTTTTCAGCCTTGTTTGGCTATGTCAAATACTTGAAGGGTCATTTAAGATGTATTTATTTAATGTCTGAGTGCTCAATCTACATGTACACCTGCATGCCAGAAGAGGGCGCCAGATCCCATTACAGATGGTTGTGAGCCACCTTATAGTTGCTGGGAATTGAACTCAGGACCTCTGGAAATGCAGCCAGTGCTCTTGACCTCTGAGCTATCTCTCCAATCCCAGACATTACATTCTTTTCTTTTCTTTTCTTTTCTTTTCTTCTCTTCTCTTCTCTTCTCTTCTCTTTTCTTTCTTTTTTTTTAAAAAGATCTATTGGAGGGTCATTTAAAGTCAGCAAGATTATGTTTTGTTATGACAGTATTATGGATTCTTTAACCTATGTTGATGATAGAAGAGTCTATTTGAGGTCAGCTTTTGAGTTTGGGACTTTAGTCTCTTCCAGAAATAAGCTTTTCATTCTTTGAGACAGGGTCTTAGTATGCAGTCCTGGATGGCCTGGAACTTACTATACAGACCAGGGTGCTCTCAAACTTACAGAGAGCTGCCTTTCTCTTCTCTCCAACGTTGGGATTAAAGGCCTATGCCACCATGCCAGGCTAGGACTAAGCAATTTTTTTTCTTAGCTAGTTTGGAGTTCTTTTTGAGGCTCCATGATATGCCCAATGGAACCATACAATGATTATCCTCATTGCAACCCCAAAGATCTTTCAGATGTCCTGTGAAGAGAATTCCTCTGCATTTCAACATAGGCTCACAGTCAAGAATGTTAGTAAAGGACCTTTAGAACTTGACCTTCAACTTCAGTGCCCGGGTCTCTTCCCCTCTACCAGAAGGTCCACCCTCCATTCAGGACAGAAACAAAAGTATCTATCTGGTTGGAGACCAGAGGTTCCATTTCCTCCAGATGAAAATGAGTCTAGACATTATTATCTGAGTAAAGAGAAAAGCCAGCAAGATTGAGAGATGCCCTCGACAGAATCCTGGCCTGAAAGAAGAAAACTAAGAAACATTAGTCTTAAAGCAAAAAGTATGGCTTCAAAGGGACTGCAGTGTTTATGCATACCTCAAACAGAATGCTTCTGATCTCCTAGAACAGAGAAAGACCATGACAGAGACACTTTAAGTCTGAGTCTTGCTTTTTTTTTTTTTTTTTTTTAAGTTGAGACAGGGTTTTCTTATGTTGCCCCAGCTGTCCTTGAGTTCTGTATATCAGGCTGGCTTCGAACTCAGAGATTTGCCTGCCTCTGTTTCCTAAGAGCTGGAATTAAAGGTGTGCAACACCACCATAGGCTAGGCCTGAGTCTTACACTATTCTTTCCTATTGGGAATGCCCTGCAGTAGACGAGAAAGCTAGTCTAAGAGGTTAGACCATATAGCAATGATATTGAATATCCCCTGTGTGATCATGTGGGTCCCAGAATATATTTCTGTTCTTGCCTTGTGCGTGGGCACGTGCACAAGAGTCTCTTCCAAACCTCTCACCAGGAAAATATAAGGATTGTGTGTTGTGTGAATGTGCATAGATGACTTCATTATACGTTAACACTTTGTTTTGACCCAAAGCACCACCTGTGAGTCACAAGTATTCCCATGTTCTTTTGAAATCTCAAGTCTTGGGATGTCGAGAGGGCTGAGTGGTTAAGACTGCTGACTGTTCTTGCAGAGGGCCAGAGTTCAGTCCCTACTGCCGACTTGCCTGCATACAGTCACAGTCAGTCACTCTAATGGCATGGGATCTGAAGCTGTCTTCTGCCCTCTGCTGGTTTCTGCGCTGTAAATGGTTCACATAAACTCATACAGGCTCAGTCACAATCAATCAATAAATAAATAAATAAATCAGTGAAAGAAAGAGGCACCCTCAAGTCTGAGATAAAATACAGTAGCTTCGAAGGGTATGTTTAAGCAGTTTACTGAAAATGTTAACAATTCAGGTAGATAACTGGATTTTCGCGTTTTCATAAATTTCAATGAAGGAAGTCCTGTGCTGCTTGAAGTTTTAGGAGGAAACAATTGTAGAAGAGAGAGATTGGCATTGGGGAAATAGGGCAAAGGAGAAACTGTATCTTGCCAAGCCAGGTTACCCTGGGAAGGTCTTGGTAGCCACTCCCTTTCGTTTCTCTGTCTAAGGGAGACATCTAGAGGCTACTGGATGGTTCTGTTCTGAGAGGCTTCTCCAGATGGCTTCCTCGCAGATCCAATCATAAAGCAGAGATCACTGATCCTAGTGGACAAAGCCCAATTGAATGATATTAAGCTATGACTAATCTGAAGAGGTTATGATCACAGAGAGCAGAAGATTATAGTGGGTGAGAGAACAGTGAAGGACATTTAGGGGCCACTGAGGAAATCTTGAGTTTGACTAAATTCTGGCCGATGTGACTGAGTTGATGTTTATTCTTTTCTTTAATTTCTCTCCTACACCTCCTCCTCCTCCTCCTCCTCCTCCTCTTCCTCCTCCTCCTCCTCTTCCTCCTCCTCTTCCTTGTGACAGGGTCTTGCTCAGCTAGCAATCTGCAGCTCACACGACCCTTTTGCCTCAGCTCCCAAGTAGCTCAATACCACATCTGGCCCAAGATTGTTTTTCTTAGGTGTGGTTAGGACTGCATCCGCGAGTTGATTTGGGAAAGGTGAGTGTGCACAGACTCACAGAGAGCAGAATGTCACTAGCTGCAAACTTGTAAGTGTGTGTATGTAGAATGTGTGTTTATGAATAGCTAACATACTATTTTTCTTTGCAAAGTAGCAGGAAACTTTATTTAAAGCAAAACTATGTGGAGAGTGTGGTACACTCCTTTAATCCTAGTACTTAGGAGACAGAGGCAGGTAGGTCAAGGCCAGCCTGGTCTACACATAGAGTTCCAGACCAGCCAGGGCTACATAATGAGGCCCCATTCTTTTTTCTTTTTATTCTTTTAAAAGAAAGAAAGGAAAAAAGGAAGAAGGAAGGAAGGAAGGAAGGAAAGAAAGAAAGAAAGAAAGAAAGAAAGAAAGAAAGAAAGAAAGAAAGAAAGAAAGAAAGAAAAAGAAAGAAAAGAGCAATGGGCCACATGAGTGAGAAAATACTCAAGGACTTTACTTCTTTTTATAAATTTTATTTATTTATTTATTTATTTATTTTTGGGTTTTTTTTTTTTTTTTTTTTTTTGGATTTTGTTTTTTCGAGACAGGGTTTCTCTGTGTAGCCCTGGCTGTCCTGGAACTCACTCGGGTAGACCAAGCTGGCCTCGAACTCAGAAATCTGCCTGCCTCTGCCTCCCAGAGTGCTGGGATTACAGGCATGTGCCACCACCACCCAGCAAGGACTTTACTTCTTAAAGCAAAATCAAAAACACCTGAATATAAATGTATTGAGCAGAGCTGCTTGCTTAAGGGACTGGGAGGGGATAGGAACTCCACGGGAAGACTGAGTGTCAACTACCCTGGACTCTTGGGGCTCCCAGAGACTGACCCACCAATCAAAGAGCATACATGGGCTGGACGCAGCTCCTTCCTTCACCCCCACACACATGTGTAGCAGATGTGCAGCTTGGTCTTCACGCAGGTCCTGACTCTGTTGCCTGACTATAGATCCTGTTCCCTAACTGGCCCAGTGTCTTGGGCCTCAGTGAGAGGATGAACTTAGTGCTGCAGTGACCTGATGTGCCAGGATAGGTGGATACCCAGGGGGGACCTTCTTCTCAGAGAAGGGGAAGGGGAAGGGGGGGGAGGGGAGGGGCTAGGGGGCGGGGACGGGGAGTAGAAGGGACTGCAATCAGGATGTAAAGTGAATAGATAAATAAATTAATGGAAAAAATATGATCATAATTTGAACCTGGTAGCACAGAAAGCAAGATCATAGGTTCAAGGCCTGCCTGGACTTCAGAGATACTTTAAGGTCAGACTGAGCAACTTAAGGGTTAAAAGTGAAAGAAAAGCCTGCAGTAGTTCATGTCTTTAATCCTAGCACTTGGGAGGCAGAGGCAGGCAGATCTCTGAGTTCAAGACCAGGCTGGTCTACAAAGTGAGTTCTAGATCAGGCAAAACTACACAGAGAGACCCTCTCTTGAAAAAAGAAAAAGCCGGGGGCAAGGGGGCACTGAGGAATAGCTTAATGGTGGAATGCTGGCTTAGCATGTGCAAGGCCCTAGTGATCTCCAGCCCACTAAAAACAAGAAATATGACTGTAAAGCAATCGGGTGTGGTAGCACACTCCTTTGTCCCTGGCACTCAGGGGAAGGTAGATCTCCCTGAGTTCCATTTGGACCAGGGCTATTTAATGAGACCTTGTCTCAAAAACGCAGAGCAAAACAAAGAAACAAGCAAGACACAGCAACGGAAATTTGAGCTGAGTAGTGCTGCTTGCCTGTAATCCTAGCAGCACAGATGAGGAAACTGAGGCAGGGGGATCATACCTTGAACTACTCGGTGGGACCTGGAATCAAAACAACAGAATAGAATTTGCATCTGTGTCGTGACCCTTATTCGGATTTGCCTGTGTGGAAACAATGTTTCGTGCTTCTCGGTCTCACACTACAGGGATCGCTCACAGCCCATCATCTTCTCTGCTTTCTATCACTTCTGCTGTGCTCAGCAAACACAAACACTCGGCCATGCTAAAATGGTAACGCCCGTCCTGCCGGTGCCATGGTCTCTCAGGTCTCTCCTGGGCTGGGAGGACGCTGCCTTCCTCCCTTCCCCCACCCTAGCTTCCCAGGCTGACTCCCGCCGCTCCTCTGGATCCCTGAGCTGGAAAAGCCTTCCTGCCCTACTTCTCTGCTGGTAATCATTTCCCCTGCCTCAGCACTTAGCCCAGTCTAGTCTAATTATCAGTTTTCTTGACTGATATCTCCCCAGGACTACAGTTTCCTGGAAGAGATAAGAACTCCTTTTACAGCTGTAACCCGAGTCCCTGACGCAGCACCTACACAAAAAGCCTGAAAACAAACGTAGTGTGGGACTACACCGGACTGACCAAGTTTTTAGAGCATCAGAATGGAATGCAGCTGTACTAGAGAAACTCTAAATATATGTGCACATCATAATTTAGCATAAATAATGAAAATGGTTGCTTGATATGAAATGGATTTTAATTAGGATTATGATAGAAATTCTTAGAAATGACATAAAATCAGGTTCTCTTCAAAAGTGCTCTCTAATTATTGAACTACTTTTAGACACACCAGAAGAGGGCATCGGATCCCATTACAGATGTTGTGAGCCACCATGAGGCTGCTGGGAATTGAACTCAGAACCTCTGGAAGATCAGCCAGTGCTCTTAAACCACTGAGCCATCTCTCCAGTTACTATTATTTTGTGTGCATTTATGGAGAGGGTGTGTACCACAGTGTGTGTGGAAATCATAGGACAGCTTGTAGGAATCAGTTCTCTCCTCCTACCATGTGGGCTCTGAGAATCAAATAGGTTATCAATCAGGCTGGGTGGCGAAGCTGCTGAACCATCTACAGTTCTGTCTGTAGCTTATCATTGCCTGCAGTGCAGTCGTATCAAGGGTATGTGTCTTGTATCTCGTATTTCAAGTTGTGGTACTGTTTCTAAAACCAGCTAAGTATCTTATATTTCCTACATATAGTCATGCCTGAAGGTAGTTATTTCTCCAGCAATTAGACCACCCATTTTTTTTCCTACTTTATTACCTTATCTAGAACAATGGCTTTCATATTGAACCAGTAGAGTCTGCAAAGACTTTGCCGTGTTTATCTGAGCAAGGGACTTTATCAGTGTCCAGATTCTCAGCTTGTAGGAGCCTGTGTGTGGAGAGCTAGCGACTGTGAGTCTCCCTTTCTTCTACTTAGAAAGGCGCTTTAGTAAGCTCATCAGCACTGGAGTTAGATTCTCAGATGGATTTTATTCTAGCTACCTAGACCAGTTCCAAGTCTCCTGTCAGAAAGCGTACACCAGCCTTATGACCGCCTCCTCACACCTGAAGGTCTGTGCATAGTCACAGCAAGCCCCTTTTAATATGACAAGACTTTATACCAATCAAAGCTCCAGGGGTTTGTTACTGCTGCTGTGTTTATGTTTGGTGGTATTAGGGGTTAAACCTAGAGCCTTGCATGCTGGGTAAACCAAGCTACATCACTAGTCCTCTTTTTACTTTAAAAGGATTTTAAATTACATTTATTTATTTACTGTGGAGGTGGGTGGGGGTGGTGTGTCAGAAAACGACTTTCAAGCTTCTGCCAAACACTAAATTAAAAAAAAAAAAGTGCAGTTGAGCTGGGTCTGGTAGCAACTTACTTATAATCCCAGCCCTGAAGAGGCTAATGCAGGAGGGTGACTACAGTTCAGGGCTAGCCATGGGCTATATAGCAAAGCCCTGTCACACATGCCCATGTGTTATGTACAGGGTTCCGAACAAGGCGGATAGTGCAAGGCATTCACAGGTAGGAAGTTTTCATTTTGGGTAAGAAGTTTATAGAAGCTGGGTGTGCCGTTGCATTCCTATACTCCTAGCACCCAGGATGAGCGGGGGACAAGAGAGTTCAAGGCTATCTTTGGCCATGTAGGTAGTTTTCAGGCCAGCCTGGGCTACAGGAGACCCTGATACACCCCCCTTTGCCCCCACAAAGTAGTTTATAGACAATGGTATTAGCCAACATTTATATTTATACTGTCTGTTGAGTATGTAGGTAGATTAAAGTCTAGTTTGTCTTTGGGCAAAATATAATCTTATTTTTATATGTTCTTCACTTCACCAAATCATGAAACCTATTTTAAACTTGTTCTTTTTATTTTTCCAGAGTCTTTAAAAGCTAGGAAGAACATTTTGCAATTGTTCCTGTGATTAGAGGCACTGCTTGGCAGACCATAAAAAACATGGTTGTCAGTAGGACTTGTCAGTTTCAGTTCTGCACACTAAGGGAACAATCCATCTGTCAGCAAAATTTCTTTTTCTCTTTTCTTTTCTTTTCTTTTTTTTCTTTTTTTGAGACAAGATATCTATGTAACAACCTTGGCTGGCCTGGACCTCACTTACTGTGTAGACTAGGCTGGCCTCAAACTCATAGAGATCTGCCTGCCTCTGCCTCCCCAATGGTGGGATTAAAGGTGTGCGCCACCACATCCATCTAAAATTTCCCTTTCTATTTGCCAACAAAACTTCTCAAGTGGGAGCCATGAGTCCACAGGATCATGGAGCGCAGGTGCGAATGCACATGGGCGCGTGTTCCTTTGTGCTGCATCCGACAGCATCTATTTTAATCTGGGCTCTGGAGTCATGGAAGAGAGGAGAGTGTTTAATTTGGGGCTCGGTGTGGTTGCACATGCCTGTAATCCCAGCAACCTGACACCCTGCCCACGAAAGAGACTGAACTGAGTGGAAGTACTTGCCTTTCCCATCCTGAACTTTTGAGAGTCAGTCTATTTTCAATCCTTTGCTTATTCTTTGACAGTTTCAGACATGTCTACAATGTATCCTGGTCATATCTACCTCTAACTTCTTCTCCCTCATTCTCCTGATACTTTGCCAACCCCTCCCTGTTGGTTTTTCGGCGCAAAGGTCTGTCTGTCTACTCTGCAGACCTGTGTGCCCACCACGTGGGCCTCTCGGGCCACAATGAGATACACCAGGCCAAACAGTTCCACGTGGAACTTTATTTAAGATGGGAAAGGAATAGCGGGTGGGAAGAAGGAAGAAGAGAAAGAGGGGGAGAAACGCTGCCCAGTTATATACGGATGATGACGTAATTACAGGTAAAGGTGGGCCACTGAATTCTGGGTATATGGTGACTGTTGCCTTGGCAACAGACCTATACACTGTCCTAATTGTCGCCTGTATGGCGTCCCAGGCCTCGCAGGTCTCGGTACCTACACTCCCTTCTCCTCTTCACACCTCTCCTTTTGTTCTGTAACTCACTGGTCCAGTTAGTGTGCCCACTGGCTGGGACACTGATCTTGCTGTCCTGAGTTAATGACATCGGTAGTCACTCCTGTGACTTCACAGCACTCCTGCCCTTCCTCTGGCTCTTCTAGTCTTTCCACCTTCTTCATCTCCTTGTCTGTGGTATTCTTTGTGCCTTGAAGCTGGGGAAGAAGAGTTGGTATAGAAGTCCATTTAAAGTTGAGGACTTATCATTTATTCAAACTACCTTGATTAGTTATGAATCTCTGCACTAACTGGTCACCACTGCAGAAACTTCTCTGGCCAAGATTGAGAACATCACCAACCTATGCATAATAAACATAGCATTTAGAAGGCAATTTGACAACATCCTGTTAGGTAAAACAATAGTGGACTCTCCCTTAGGCCCCATGACCTCCTGAGCTCTGAGCTTTTCAAATTTACAGTATTTATTTATTTATGACAAGACTCTCCATCTATAGTTCAAATTATCTTGTATCTAACTGTGATGATTCTCCTTCCTGCCTTAACCACCGTGCCTGAGATGAGAGTCATTCTTGAAGTCACTGCTTCTGCCTTCCAACGCCAAATTCTTTCCCACAAGTTATACAGTGTGCTGTTTTGATAGAAGCTATCATTAGCATAACATAGATGGCCACAACATTAAAAAAAATTAAGCTAACAATATACTGACACAGGCATAATGGCTAATCCACCAGGAAAGTCAAAGAGATTGTTATACATTGTCCTTAAATTACATGCCTCGAAGTGATGCAACAGTGAGGGACAGCTAACTGAGGCGGAGACATCAGCCTGGGACAACAGAAGGGGGCAGCAAGCAGCCATGACAGAAGGCCAGCAGTTCGTGGATGTGAGGCCCAACTGACACTAAAAATAGTGCTACCTTCGGCCTCTTTTTTAAAAAATAGATTTATTTATACTTACATTGTGTATATGACTGCTTTCCCTGCATGTGTGTATATGTGCTTCATCCCCAGAGGTCATAAGAATATTAGATCCCAGGCTGGAGAGATAGATAGCTCAGCGGTTAAGAGCACTGACTGCTCTTCCGAAGGTCCTGAGTTCAAATCCCAGCAACCACGTGGTGGCTCATGACCATCGGTAACAAGATCTGATGCCCTCTTCTGGGGTACATAGTGCTACAGTGTACTCACATATAATAAATAAATCATTTTTTTTTTAAAAAAAGAATGTTAGATCCCCTACACTGAGTTAGGGATGATTGGGAGCCACCAAATTAGTGCTGGGAACAAAACTTGAGTCCTCTGAAAGAGTAACTGTGCTCTTAACCACTGGGCCGTCTATCCAGACAACTGTTAAGTGTATGTGTGTTTGTTTTTGAGATGTCTATGAATTCTGCACCTTGGGTACAGTCAGATGGCACTTTGTGAGAATCAGATGTTTAGCACCTTGAGTTTTATAAGTGATGCTGCTAATGACAACAGACATTCAGAGTTACTCGATTTATCTAGACATAATGGGTACATGCCTATAATCCCAGCTATGGGAAATGAATAAAATCCTGAGTGAATGTGTATTATTGACAGGGACACAGCCATGTCAAGGACTTCCATGCCTCAGACCCAGAGAACTGACAGAAGCTCCCTTAGTGAGGCTGGGGGTGGGGTTCTACCAAATCCTTCCTCTGGACAATGGACTACTATGCAAAAAACCCCTAGCAGCTGCAGCCTCTTCCTCCCGGATATCCACAACCCGACACCAATCCCCGACAGAGACCTCCTATGGAGACCAGCTAGCTGCTCCTCTTGTACTGTACAAAATAAATGCTCTGAGTTTCCAGGTGTCCACCATCAAAGCAAACTAAGCTCACCAAATTCTAGCTTCTTTCTATTCATACCTGTCATTTCTTCAACGCCAGTCATTTCTTTGTTCCCAAGTCACTGCTGTCAGATTTCCAGAAGCAAACCGTGCAGGCCAGAGCGCTGAGCACCAGGAAGACTGAGGCAAAAGGGTAGGTGTCGATTCTAGGCTAGTCTAGGCTATCTAGACTTCTAAGCTAGCACTGGGCCCTGGGAAATCAGGACTTCATATGTGAATAGAGAGAGGGACATGGCTCAGGTCACAGCAAGCAGCCTTACAGAGGAGAGCCCAGAATTGCCAACTGACAGCAGCATTGGTTGTTAGACGTGAGTGAATCAGTCCATCATGTCCCTTCTTGCTCAGCTCACCCTTCAGTAAAATTGTCCAGAAATAACCAAGGTTAGAATTATCTAGCCAATGCATGGGATAGCATGAAGCAATAAGTCAGAGGTTCTTATTTATTTATTTATTTATTTATTTATTTATTTATTTATTAAGTTAGTTTTTTCGAGACAGGGTTTCTCTGTGTAGCCCTGGCTGGGCTGTCCTGGAACTCACTCTGTAGACCAGGTTGGCCTCAGACTCAGAAACCCGCCTGCCTCTGCCTCCCAAGTGCTGGGATTAAAGGCATGTGTCACTATCGTCTGGCTATATATTCATTTTAAAGTAGGGTTTTGTGTACTTTAGTCTGGTTTTGAACTCTCTGGAATGTTGAGGATGACTCCCCATCTGCCTGTCTCAAGTGCTGGGATTATATGTGTGGGATCATTCCCAATGAATCGTTGTTTTAAGCCATTTTTCATTATGGTTTGTTATGTAACAACAGGTTACCGAAACAACCCCACTTCCCATAATTTCCAGTTCAGGCCTGAGCCTATTACACTGCACTTGATGATAGGTTACATGTAAAATCGATTGGTTAGTCAGCGCTTTCATTATTACCATTGAAAGGAAAGTGAGTACTAACTTATTAATTTAAAATGAATAGACAGTGCTACTGGTAACATCTATGTAGCACTTTGCCAATTGTTTGAAACAATCTCTTAATAATTTATAAGGTTTTTTAATCAAAGAAATATTGAATGCTAGACTCCCGGGGCTAAAAGGAACAACAGGAGGTCACTTACACCATCTCTTCACCTTCAAAGAGAATGACTTATTCTATCTCGGACAGATAAAATTCCTCATCTCTTCCCTTCTCTGCTTCCCCCTTGTTACTGTCAAAACAACCTTTAAAGTATTGATCTATAAGCAGGACTGCATTTGGCAGTCTATAGGCCTTTAAAGATTTAATACAACAATGCAGAAAAGAAGCAGCTCAAATCCAAAGTACTGTATGCCCAGACCGCTTCAGAGAAACGCTATACTTACAGTGACAGCATTTTTCCCTTTCCATTTGTCTACACAAGTGTTTTCAGAGCAGGTAGTTGAATAAGCAGAGGCTGTAGAGATGGCTCAGCAGTCAAGAGTGCAAACTACTCTTCCAAGGGATGGGTGTTCACCCGGTCCCAGCAGGTGGCTCACACTGCCTATTATTCCTTCTTCTGGGGGCCTGAAGCTCTCAGCTGGCTTCTCCAGGAACCTGTTCTCATGTAGACGTAACCACGCAGATGCACACTTACATGAAACAGAAGCAAAAAAGAATATTTTTTTTTTTAAGAAGAAACATACGGCCGGGTGGTGGTGGCACACGCCTGTAATCCCAGCACTTGGGAGGCAGAGGCAGGCAGATCTCTGAGTTCGAGGCCAGCCTGGTCTACAGAGTGAGTTTCAGGATAGCCAGGGCTATACAGAGAAACCCTGTCTCGAAAGGAAGAAGAAGAAGAAGAAGAAGAAGAAGAAGAAGAAGAAGAAGAAGAAGAAGAAGAAGAAGAAGAAGAAGAAGAAGAAGAAGAAGAAGAAGAAGAAGAATTAACACACGGAGAACATATAATAAACATCTAAGCAAACTCGCATATGCATGTATGCAGTGAAAAAGATATTTTTGAAGATTCAGGATGGCTTCCCAGTGTTTCAAGGACTGTGGTATAGAAGAAAGACCAAGATTTGCTCTGTGCAGCTGGAGGGTAGAGCCAAGATCAGGAATGAACAGGGAGAAGTTGGACTCTCCTCTCCTCTCTTCTCATGTAGCCCATGTTGGGTTTGAACTCATTATTTAAACTCCCTGTTTTCCTTCCTCTACTTCCTTGCTGCTGGGGTTACAGGTGCATATAACTACACTTGGCTTATGTGATACGAGGGATCGCCCAGAGCTTTGCCTCTACCAGGCAAGCACTCTACCGACCGAGTTCCATCCCCAGACCTCACGTGAGTATGTTTTATTTTATCTTTAGGGATAGCATTAGGTAACCATTGCCCTTCAAAATAAATGGATTCTCCTATAGTAGAATTACTATAGGAGAGTTTCTAGATTAACCTAAATGACCTCTAACACTTTCTCCAACTCTATAACACTGAGCTATATACCAAAAATTAAACATATCTGGGGGGGTAGATTTGACCAAGACACATAGAATACAGATATGAAAAAATTAATTAATCATACTTGGAAGATGTGGATGAAAGCAAGCTAATTTTAAAGGCAAAGTATTCTTGCAGTTATATTTCCCAGAAGACTCTCAGGTCCCTGTTGAAGTCTGAGGTTCTCTTATGGTGGAGATAGGATCTGAGTAGTCTCTTGGGCTCTGTAAGGGGGAGGGGCACGCAGGACCATACTGGGGAGAATAGAAGTATTACAAAGTGATTACAGAGAAGACATAACAGAATTAGATTGACTTGCTAAAGCATGTGTGTCTACTGCAGTCAAGGTAGAGGTTGGAGGATTAGGACCCAAAGGCCATTAGGTGACTATAACCCAAGGTATCTTGGAAAAATAACTTTGAAACAGTATATACAATTTTAGCCGCTTTATATAACAAAGTGGAGGAAGAGTTTAGGCTAAACGATGAGAAATGAAGTTTACTTAAAACTTTTTATATTTATTTGTGTGTGTGTGTGTGTGTGTAAGAACATGTATGTATGTGTATGAGCAATCAAGCCATGTGTGACAGTCAGAGGATAACTTTTGAGTATTGGTTCTCTTATTCTACCATGTGAGTCCTAGATATCAAATCCAGCTCTAAAGGCTTGGCAGCAAGTGCTTTTACACACCAAGCCCTCTTGCTGGCCCATAAATAGTTTTGGTTTAGTGAACTGGTTGGCACTAAAGGCAAGGAGCGGGGTGTGGGTGGAGCAAGGCAGGAAGAGGCTAAGCAGTAGCACAATTCAACAGAGAAGTCACCTGAGCCTAAAGTCACAGCGTCCCACGTAGCACTGTGAACTGAAACTCCCAGAAAATAGACACATCTGTTAAAGCTTTCTAAGGCGGATTGGCTGATTAGAACTAAATGATTACATTTAACTAAATGATTATATTTATTATTGTAAGCCACTCTGTGGGTGCTAGGAATTGAACTCAGGACCTCTGGAAGGGCAGTCAATGCTCTTAACTGCTGAGCTGTCTCTCCAGTTCCCCAACCTACATCTTTGTGACTATCAGGCAAAACCTTTTAGAATGTACCAACTTAGCTGACTACTAGTCAAGTGTCCTAACCCCTCCTTGCCCCCATGTGGTGTGATTCTCTGTTCCCTTTCTAGGGGAATAGCTAGAGCTAGGAATATCCTCAGGTAGCATCTCAAGTCTATAGCAGAGATTTTTCCCACTTTGCTATAACCTGCCTACATAATGTTCTGTCAGTATACTTTAAAAATGCCTTGAACTACTACTGTTGTCTGTGTTTGGCAACTGTAGAAAAGTCATGAAACCACTCCCACATTAGACATGTCATTTGGGGCAGCCTGAGTCAGTGTTGGGGGACCACAGCCACTCATCACTGGCTTCTCTTGGTGTGGAGCTGTGATCGACAACACTGTCTGTCCGTCTAGATGTCGAGAGAAGGGGGAACGCCTATGAAAACTGTAAATATGACAAGAGCTTGGAATGTAGATCCCCGAGGCAAGGAAGGAGTCAGGGAGGTGTTTAGCAGTTCCCTGCTTTTGCAAAGCTGGTGAGGCTTTCCGATGCAGATGGTGAGGGTATTGGGCAGCAAGTCTCTCAGCTAAGGCTGTTCTGGGCCTCTGTGTTACCATGTCTGCCTCCCCTTCCTCTTCTATCTTTCTTTTATTTATTTTTTTCTTAAAGATTTATTTCATTTATATGTGTACACTGTAGATAGATACACCAGAAGAGGTCATCAGATGCCATTACAGTTATGAGCCCACCATGTGGTTGCTGGGAATTGAACTCAGGACCTCTGGAAGAGCAGTCAGTGCTCTTAACCGCTGAGCCATCTCTCCAGCCCCCTCTTCTATCTTCCTTATTCTCTTTCTTCTCTTCTTCCTGCCCCTTGCACCTCTCCTGTGAGTGTGGGTCTTACATATAACAGGCACGCACTCTCCCACTGGGCCATGGGCTATGCATACCTCCACCTCTCTATTACTTTCTTTACCTGGTTATTCCCTAAAGCTCCCAGCCACCTTCAGGTCAGGTAGAGATGGTACTAGGAATTGTTTTAAATGTGGAACTCTGATGTCTCGACTGATTAGCATAATGAACAGGGTGAGATTTTATAGAATATATATATGTGTGTGTATGTGTGCACATATATATAATAACCAACCAGGCCCTCCCTAGTCTATTCTCTGCCTTTCATTCTGAATTCTCAAAGCTCTCCCTTCACTCTGAAAATAGAAGAGTAGAAAACCCTGTAAGATCATGGATGTGCCCTAAGTCTCCACTTACAGAGTGTTTGCATGGGTCCCAATAGGCCTTAAAGAGCGGTGGAGGTGGGCACGGCAGCCCCCATCCACAAACCCCAGTACCTGGAAGGCGAGGCAAGCGAAGATGGAGAGAGCTGAGACAACCAGAGTTTCCTGCAGGGCAGGGGTAACCTAGGACTCTCACCAGAGCACTTAGCACTGAGGCATGAGGAGTGCCGTGAGTCTGAGGTAGCCAGGGCTACAGAAAGAGACCATGTCTCAAAACTGGAAAAAGGAGACAGGAAGCCAGAAAGAGCTCGTGAGAGAGGAGAGAGGAAGCGGCCTCGATGGGGGAGGGTGTAGTCAAACACAGGATATGAAAGAAGTGGGAGACTCCTGGAAATTAAAAGGGTGATGGGGCAAGGGAGTTGGGGGAGAAGAGGAAGAGGAGCTGGGTTAAAAAAAAAAAAACACAACTAAAGGTGTCTGAAAAACCCTCATGGAACCCACTGCTTTGTAAGCCAATTAGCAAATTTAATAAAGCTGGAAGTAGGTTGTATGCCTTTAATCTCAGCACTTAGGAGGCAGAGGCCAAACTCTGTTTGGGTCTAGCCTGATCTATATAGCAAGTCCTAGGACAGCCAAGGCTACATAGTGAAAGCATGTCCCAAGAAGTAAATAAAAGGAAAAAAAATGTAAGAGTTTGAACACAGTACCCTGCATGGGTGGCCAACCCTTCTCCCGTAAGACGTGGCCTAGCAAGTGAAAAATCCCAGTCCCAGGTATTGACACACTTCCTTACAAGTTATTGATCTTGAAGCCCCCTTGAAAGTCCCCAGACAACAGGCAAAGTGCTACTGCTCTTTTTTTCCCCTTATTTTTAATTAACTTTCTTGAGCAGGAAAATTTTAAATATTTGTTTATTTACTTTGCATATATGAACATGTTTATGGGCACATGTAGATGTCAGAAGACAATCTGAGGGCATTGTTTCTCTTCCCATGTGAGTCCCAGGGATCAAATTTAGATTATTAAGCTTGGTGGCAACTGCCTTTATCTCATGGGTCATCTCACCAAGTCCTGCTTTGCTCTTAACTCCCCGCCATAACTAGACAGTATAATGCTGTTGCTGAAGACACTGTGCACTGTGGTTGTATGGCATACAGAATTCAATCTGGAATTGGTTGGGAAACTTCCTCCCTGAAGGCTAGCTTTTGTAGGACTAAAAAGAGCTATGTAGGCCATTGGGTAAGACATCAGTGGTCCAGCCCTGGGTAAGACATCAACCGTGAAAGGTACAGCATTGACTTGCCAGGCAGGATGCACCCACCAGTGCAATAGGGGCATAACTGTTAGGGGTCATCCATGTAATCTTTTAAAAACTAAATCTGAGGCTTGTTCCACAGGAGGGAATTCCTGCCTGTCACTGTTAATCTTGTCCACAGCCCACGGTTGAGACGTTCACAGGCCCTAGTGGGAACTTAACTATTGCTTTGCTAAATGTTGTCAAATCACTGTAAATATTTATATTTATGCCCACAGATTCAGGCTGCCCTTAACTTTGGTCATACCTGGATGTGGCATGGCCATTGCACTGAGGAACTCATAGAGGCTTTACTTACCTCCCAAAGTCCTGCATAAAATCAAGCCAGTCCCTTCTTGAGACACATCCCATGGAAGAGAGCCAACCCGACACTATTAGTGATATTCTGCTGTGCTTGTAGATAGAAGCCAGGTGTAAGCATCTCCTGAGAGGTTTCACTCAGCAGCAGATGGAAACAGATGCAGAAACCCACAGCCAAACATCAGGGAGCCCAGGGAGTCTTATGGAAGAGTGCGGGGTAGAACTGAGTGAACATCAGGTGTCAAGAACACCACAAGAAGATCTATAGAGTCAACTAACCTGGGCCCCTGGGGCTCACAGAGACCAAACCACCAACAAAGAGCACACAGGGGCTGGACCTAGGCTTCCTACGCATTTGTAGCAGATGTGCAGCTTGGTCTTCATGTGGGGCCCCTAACAATTGGAGCTGAGGCTGTCTCTGTCTGTCATGGTTTCCCTTCCCCTCACTGGACTGCCTGGTTGGGCCTCAGTGGGAGAGGATGTCCCAGAGTGGGCTGGTACTCAAGTGAGGGCTTCCCCTTCTCTGAGGAGAAGAGGAATGGGTAATGGAGAGAGGGATTTGTAAGGATGGGATTGGGAGGAGAGGAGGGATTTTTTTTTTTTTTTTGATTTGGTTTTTTGGAGACAGGGTTTCTCTGTATAGCCCTGGCTGTCCTGGAACTCACTCTGTAGACCAGGCTGGCCTTGAACTCAGAAATTCGCCTGCCTCTGCCTCCCAGAGTGCTGGGATTACAGGCATGCGCCACCACCGCCCGGCGAGAGGAGGGATTTAAAGTGAACAAATAAATCACACACACACACACACACACACACACAATCAAGCCAAAATACTAGCATGGCTTGAGGAGGCGCTCATGAGGCCCCACTTCTAGCTGAGAAGTTCTTAATAGTTGGCAGCTGCTGGGTGCTGGGGAGGGAGGGTGCTTCTCTTTGGGGATGTGCCCATTGGTAGGTTGGTTGTGCACACTCAGGGACAAGGGCAGAGGAAGGGTTGAGAAGAGGGAGGATATGATCAAAGTACACGTGTACACATATGAAATTCTTGGTAATAAAGACTGTATTAAAACACAACAGAAAGGAGAAAACAGAATTAGAGAAGCTAATGACATTAGAGAATTTACAGGTAATGGACTCTACAAGCACTTCTTTGTTACTTTTGCATTATTGTTTTATGTTTGAGGCAAGGTTGGTTCTGAATCTTCTTCCTCCGCCTCATATTTTTTGTACAAATAATAATATATATTTACATGAGGCTTTGTTTTTTTTTGTTTTTGTTTTTTAGGTTTTTGTTTGTTTGTTTTTTAAGTCAGGATCTTTCTATATAGCTCTGGCTACCTCAGAACTAACTCACTATGTAGACCAGGCTGCCCTTGAACTCACAGAGCTCTGCCTGCATCTGCCTGAGTGCTTGTGCCACTGCAGACTCTTTCCTCCAGTCCTCTCTCCCTCCTTCCCTCCTTCCCTCTTACTTTTTTTCCTTTTTTCCTTTCATGCTTGTTTTTACAAAAGGTTTTGCTATCTAGCCTGGGATGGCTTGATTTCTGGTTCCAGCCTTCAGAGTTTCTGGGGTTATAACTATCCCTGTTCTGTCAGAGCTAAGTTTTGAGTCTAAGCCTTCTAATTTCAGAGTCCCTGCCCTTAACCACAGCACTGTTCTACACAGCAATTACTGTCCCTCATTCACGAATTAGCAGAGAAACCAAACTGTTGTCACCACATTGAAATTCCATGGGTAAGTAAAAAACCAAACAATAAAAACAAATTCTACTTCTATGATCATCTTTATGCTTTGTGAATTAATCTTTTCAGTAGCTGCAACCACTTTGTGAATGAAAAGAAAATAAATAATATTTGGGAGCAGCGTCTTGCTATGTCACACGGGCTGGTCTCACCCAGATCCTCAGCCTCGAGTATTATCCTGCTTTAGCTTTCTTAGGAGTTGGGAATACAAATATATACCACAGCATGGAGGTGTGTGGTCATTTTTGTTTGTTAATTTTCAGACAGAGTCTAGCCTTGAACTTGTGATCTGACTGCCTCTGGATCTATAGTGGTAGGGGTACAACATAACACTCAGGCAGAAAAGGTATTTTAAGTACAGGAAAACATTGATATAAATTAAAATTCATATTCTATCCAGTGCTAAAGTATAGTGCTTCTTTTCTATGGGAATTAAATTTGGTTGTTTCTGTCTGTACCCTGGGTGTGGGCGTATGCGTGTGCATGTGTGTGCACGCTGGTTGTGTGCATGTGTGTGCGCGCTGGTCCCAGGACAACTCTTACTCTCAGTTCTTGCCTTGTTTAAGACTGGGTACCTAAGCCACTGCACATGTAAGCCAGGCCTGCTGGCTTCTAGAGACTCCCTCATCTCTGCCTCCCCGCTTCTTGTAGATCAGCCAGGATCACAGAGCTTGGGCTAGTGCGTCTGGTTTTTACTATGACCAGTAAGTAGCTTCTTGTGTGGGTCCTGGGGGTCCACGTGCAGGTGGTCAGGCTTGCAATGCAACTATTTATTTATTTATTTATTTATTGTCATTAACCAATCTTTCGCCAGCCCCTAAGGTTCTTTTTTTTTTTTTTTTTGGATTTGGTTTTTTTTTCGAGACAGGGTTTCTCTGTGTAGCCCTGGCTGTCCTGGAACTCACTCTGTAGACCAGGCTGGCCTCGAACTCAGAGATCCGCCTGCCTCTGCCTCCCAGAGTGCTGGGATTACAGGCATGCGCCACCACCGCCCAGCCTAAGGTTCTTTAATAGTGAATATCTGTATCAAAATCAGCTGGAGGTTGGGTAGTAGCAAGTGGAAGCGCACTTGCTTGAACTCAGGGCCCTGAGTTTGAATCTCATCAACACACACTTGTGATCCTACACGGTTCTACAAGAGACATGTAAGGGGAACTACATCTATTTTCCTAATTCTGTTCTTCCCCAGGGTTGTTTTCCTTGATCTAAGCAATGACTCCAATCCTCATCCAAAAGCAAAAGTTCAAGTGCTATGTCCAGTAACTGATCCTTTTGTTTTGTTTTTGTTTCCACCTGCCTCTGCCTCCCAAGTGCTGGGATTATAGGCATGCACCACCACTGCCCAGTTTGTAACTGATCGTTTTAAAGAACAAAACTAACAAGGAATGGTGGGAAACAAGCATCAAGTCTTTGAGAATTGAAAAAACAGCTGGCTAAACATTAAGATAAAAGAACACATAATGGGGTGGCATGGCGAAGACAATTGCACACAGGGTGCACATCTATAAAAATAACTTCTTTTCTGCCCGTTTCTCTATTAGACACCAGAAGGTAAAGATGAGTAAGTTCTGACTCAGAAACAAGGTCAAAACAATTATCTTTTCCTTGTCAACAAAGGAGGGCCTGACCTGCACGGCGAGGAAAACATGTCTGTGGGAAGATTAACTTTACTATCAGGCGTTTTAAAGTAAACAGAAACACATGCGGTTAGGTAGATGGTGGAAGAGTTCAAGAGAAATCCACGGTAGTTATGAGGAATTGAGCTACAACTGCTTTGGCAATAAGACAGCAAAGTGCACATCAAGAAATAATTCACCGAATTAAGTTAACCCCGCACTTTACCATCTCCCCGTGAATTTCGTACCATTTCAAATGTCACTCTAGGCCCGATGCTAAGTGTACGTGTGAAAGGCTCAACCGAATGGCAGGGAAGCACAGGGCTTCATGAGCCTCAGCTGTTTGCTGCTGAGCTGCGCACGTGGTGGCTTCTCAGCCTCCTCTGACTTTGACAGGTAGAGGTGGGACAGGAAAGGCTGGACGCCCACAGTCCTCCAAGTGGGGCAGTGTGTGGAGCCGACCGTGGGTGAAGGTCGCGGTAAATCATTCGAAAGCCCTCGAAAGCTTCGGTGAACCGGTGGGCTGCGCACGTGGTGGCTTCTCAGCCTCCTCTGACTTTGACAGGTAGAGGTGGGACAGGAAAGGCTGGACGCCCACAGTCCTCCAAGTGGGGCAGTGTGTGGAGCCGACCGTGGGTGAAGGTCGCGGTAAATCATTCGAAAGCCCTCGAAAGCTTCGGTGAACCGGTGGGCCCCCCGGCTTCTACCCAGCGGGGCGTGGCACTGGGCGGGGCCACGTGGAGCTCCGCCCACCGAGTAGCGGAGGTGCTTGGGCGAGAGGGGGGCGGGAGACGCTCTGTCCCACGCTCGCCCTGTGCTCGGTGGTTTAAAGATGGCGGCGGCGGCGGCTGGGGCGAGGAGCCGCCGGAGGGGGAGGGAGAAGGAGAGTCTGTGAGTCGCTGGGAGGCAGCGCGGAAGCGCGGCAGCGGCTCTGAGGAGTCCGCGTGCGGAGCTGCCGGCAACTCCGGCCCAGAAGGCCTGGGCTTGGGCCGGAGAGGCCGGAGTGGCGCCAGGAGCTCCGAGGCCGGAGCAGAGGAGGAATGTGAGCAGGGGTCGGCGGGGGCGCGGGAGTACGCGAGCGGCGGGATGGGGCAGCAGGTGGGCCGCGTCGGGGAGGCTCCGGGACTCCAGCAGCCGCAGCCGCGCGGGATCCGGGGCAGCAGCGCAGCCAGGCCCTCGGGCCGCAGGCGGGACCCGGCGGGGCGTACCGCAGACGCCGGCTTCAACGTCTTCACCCAGCACGGTGAGTGTGTCCGGAGCCAGCGGAGGGCGTGAGGGAGGCCGGGGGTGGGGTGGGGTCGGGGCGAGGTGCGAGGCGGACGGGCAGCCTTTGGGGGGCGAGGGCTGGAGGGGTGCCCGCGAGCGGGGGCGGAATCGGCTGCCATCTGGGCCAGTCACGGGAGGCGAGGCACACCCCTCCCCCCGCCCGGCTAGGCTCTCCAGCCTGCCTGGCAGCGTCTGGGGGCGGCGGCGGCGAGAACGAACAGGGGTCTTAGGGACCCAGGCTTGACTGTCTTGCTGTCCCGGGACAGGACGGGGCGGCTGTGGAACAGTGGATGGTATCCCCAGGGAGGGAAGGATGAAGGCAGGTATGAGCCCAGGTTCAGGAGGTGGGAGGATAAACCGGTTGTTAGCGACAGGAACGAGTCTTGCCCTGAGGAACTGGGAAATAGGTACTGAATCTTTAAGAGATTGTGGTGGCATATTCGGTATGTGCTTTATTAATCAGGCGGTGCGCAGTGTCAGAATGGTGAACTGTGAAACCCTTTTCGGTATCTCTTTACTTTCAACAGAGTATTTTTTCCAAACTAAAAATGAAAGGCTTTGCCAAACCACCCTGTTCTGCCTATCAGAGTAGGACACAGGATTCTGAGATGGCTGGCAGGGCTGTAGATGTGGGCATGGTTAGGGCTTCCATGTGGGTATGAACATGAGTTTTTCTTTGAGCCGCATTGGTGTATACATATATGCCTGTGTGCTCCATGTAGTCTTGGACTTACTCGGTCTCATATTCTTCAGAAGAGCTGTTTCTAAACTATTTAAAATTTATTTTGCGTATATGTGTGTGTGTGCACACACACACCCATGTATGCAGAGGTCAGGAGACAACTTGGGGAATCGTTTCTCTCCTTCCACCATGTGGATCCTAGGTATTAAACTCTTAATCAGGCTTGGGGGCAGGTGTCTAAACTCTTAGTAAATACAATTTTGAGCACATATTCTATTAATTTGTGTGTCTTTATTAATATACACAAGCTAATAATAATTAATAAATAATGTAATTAACAGTCAAAAATAGAGTATAAGAAAGGGTGCCTTGAGGACAATTAAGTATAGAGCCATGTAAATTAGTGACAGGGTTCACAGCGTGTCTGAAGCCTGAGTTCAAGCCCCAGTAGCCAAAAAAAAAAAAGAAAAGAAAAAAGAGAAAGAAAAGAAAAGAAAGAAAAAAGAATGAATGAATATTAATTTTTCCCCTTGATGCCAAGTGGGTTCTTTTGTTCTTCTATAGTGTTGTTGACCATTTTTAAGAGTATTGTTTTAGAGGAGGGCAGAATAGAGGAAAAAAATATCAGAAGCCATCCTAAGACCTGAGAGGCGGGTGATGGAGATGTAGTATTTGTAGAAAGGACCAGCTAGTAGAGGTAACAAGCTAGTTTCACTGATAATACAGGAGCAAAGTGAAGGGTAAACTGTCCCACTGCTCATAGCTCGGGGAAAGGGAAGGAGAAGAAGTGTAGACTAGTCATGGGAAAGGGAGTTTCAAAGGAAGTGATGAAGGCATGCAAAGAGGTGATCCCAGAACTTGTAGCTACTGGGTGAGTTGTGTCCGAGTTTTGCTTTTGGACTTAGGAATAAACAGAATTTGTTTCCCTTTCCCTTTTTTGATTTGTAAAAGCAAAATTTAACTTTTATGTGTATGTGTGTTTTGCTGCGTGTATAGCTGTGTGCCGTATGCATCCCTGATGCTGTAGAGGCAAGGAGGAGGACATCAGGTTTCTTCTGGTAATTCGATGGTTGTGAGCTGCTGTGTGGGTGCTGGTAACTGAGTCCAGGTTCTCAGGAAGAACACTGGATAAAGGCACTCTTGCACATAAGAAGTCAGTTTGGGCCAAGTGTAATAGTACACAACTTTAATATCAGCACCTGGGAGACAGAGACAGAAGGGTCTCGAGTTCAGGGCCAACCTGGCCTTACCTGTTTTCACCAGTGTTGTTCTAATTATAAAAATGAGGATGTGTTAAAATTAACATGAAGGTTTTCAACCTGGGTAACTGGGATAATAATTTTATTGACAAAGTTGAAAGTTAAAAGCTGATGGATAGGATGTGAGTATGGTAGCCAAAGACTAGTATAAAAATAATTAATAAGTACTGGAAGAAATATAGTAAATCCTTTTAGTTGGGGTGGGGGCAGGTGGTTCAGGGGATTAAACTGAGAGTTTCATATAGGCTAGAGCACTAGCATATAGGCTAGTGCTCTCCCACTGAGCCAAAGCCTCCAGTACAAGGGGGGACTTCTGAATTTAGTTAATATAGCCATCCAATTCAAAATCTAGCGTGTTTCTAACAGTAGTAGCCCACAAAGGATAACCTGGCCTACCTGGGGTTGGAAATGTGAAGACAGTTGCTTGTACCTAAGGAGACAAGCTAGAGGACTAGGGAGATGGCTCAGTGGTCATCAGAAGCCCTGCCTTTACCCTCCTATACTGTTTTCAAAACAGACACCTGTGGCTTAGATGCTCTTTGAATTTGAGGCCAGCCTGGTCTGTACACACTTGACATGTTTGTGAAAAATACTCTAGCTCATGGAAGTAGCACATAAATCACTATCCTTTTCCTACTGCATTTTGTAATCCCAGCCTGAGAAAGCTGAGGCAGATGGATTGTTGTGTATTTGAGGTTAGCCTGGGGGTATGTAGTAAGTACCTGACCAACAAGGCCCATGTAGCAAGGCCTCGTCTCAAAAAACTGGAAAAAAAAATTTACTGTCTTGAGTATATTGAATTATTAGCATATAAGTCCATAACAAACAGGTGTGTTGTGGAACTGGGGAGGCGGCTGAGTAGTTGAGAGCTTGCTGCTTGTGCAGAGGACCTGAGTGTGGTTATGAAACCCATTCTGGGTGGTTCATGACTGCTTGTAACTCCAGCTCCAGGGGGTCTGATGCCTTCTGACTCCCTCCAGCATCTGCTAACACACACACACACACACACACACACACACACACCAAATGAAAATAAAGCTTAAAAATGTGATAGGTCTTTTATGTGTAGATTTATATTTTAAATTTTATTATTATTGTTGTATTTATGTATGTATATATATTTTATTTGTGTGGGCTGTGTGTGTGTGTACGTGTACACACACGCGCGCGCGCACACACATACACGTGTTTGAGTGCAGCGTGCATGGAGATCAGGGAACAGTTTGGGGAGTTCTCTCTCCTCTGTCCTGGGTTCCTGGAATTGAACTCATGTCATCAGGGTTGCATAGTGATTGCTTTTTCTTGTTGAATTGTCTTACTGGCTCTACATATAGATTTTAATGTAAGTTGCATATTTTATGTATTTTAGAAAGTTTATCACAGTTCATGATTTTTTTCTTTATCCAAGAATGGCAATTTTTCATTGTTAATATGAGTAAGCAGTTACAATAATTTGCTTTGCCAGAAATGTTTTTAGAAATTTAATTAGAAGGAATGAAAATAGTAGACCATTTTTTGGTAGGAAAGAATGAGGTGCTGTATGATTTGCTAGTTTTTTAGTTGATGCTTTATTGGTGAGCCGATGTTTTATGCTAGTAATCTAGTGTTAAATGTATACTTGCCTTTTTTGTTGTTTGTTTTGAGACAGAATAATGCAGTGTTCCCTTAGCTGGCCTTGAGCTTCTGGCAGTCTTAGAGGTGTCCCCTTGCCTAGCTGCTTCATCAGCCATTAGTATCTAGCTTACCTTTCAACCGTTAAAAGATTTCAAGTCGGTGTTGCTTCTTACCTACTTTCTGAAAATTATATTAAAAATTAATCACAAATTATGAAGTTGTGACTAACAACATTTATTCCTTAAACTCACTATTTTAAATAATTGGAATTTTTTTCTTCTGTATCTGAAGTGCATTTTTAAGTCTTTATTGAATAAGTTGTGAATACCCCAAAATGAACTAATATTCCAGAAAGATAATGTGATCTGATATAGTGCCTGCTTATGATTCTTTGTGCATTGAAACAGTCTCTGTGTAGCTCAGGCTGGTATTAATTATTTAAGACCGAGTCTCCTGTAGCCCATGGTGGTCTGAAACTTGATAACTGAAGAGAGCCTTGAATTCCCAACTTCCCTGCCTCCATTTCCCAAATGCTGAGATTACAGATGAGCACCACCACATGGGACTTGTAGCCTGGTCTTGAACTCTCTGGTGTATCTCCTCTTCTAAATTGTAGGTGTCTTCATGTCTGGTAGTGGTCACAAATTGTTATTATTTTGTTGTTGTTTTTAGATAAACTCTCACTCTGTATCTACATATATATTTGGCTGGGCACAGTAGTATGTGCCTGTAATCCAGCACTCAGGTGGCTGAGGCAGGAGGATTGAAAGCTATGAATGTAGAAGAGTGTAAAATACTCACTATTCAGACCCTCTATTAGCAGTGGACCGTACTGGGTAAATGGTTCAGAACTATTGAACAGAAGAGACAGCTGAGAGCTCACATTTCCATCCACAACTGTCAGTCAGAGAGACAGTGGAGATGGCTCAATCTGCCTCCGGTGACATACCTTCTTTAAGAAAACCACACCTCCTCTAATCCTTCTCAAACAGTTCCACCAACTGGGGACCAAAGATTCAAATATATGTGTGTATAGGGGCCATTCTTATTCAGACCACCACACTTTGTATTCTTTATTAGAACATGAACTGGGTAAGTGTTCTTGGGTGGCTACAGTGTTCATTAAATCACATACATATTCTTCCTTTTATATATTTCTGTAATAGTGACAACATATTTGATGAGTAACAACTGTACTTGATACAGTTTTGTAGGTGAGGTTAGGGAGATGACTAGGATAATTGAATCTTAGGGGCTCACTGTCTGACACGGTACACTTCCAGTTCACTGAAAGACCCTCTCTCAGAAAATAAGGTGGAAGAAGATTAAGAAGGACATCCTCATGTCAATCTCTGCTCTCCACATGGGCCCACATGGTGAACTCACCTTTAAAAATGAAGACCAAAACAAATAAGAAAATTGTAGGTAGTTATTTTTCCCTTGATAACAGAATATCCAGATATGGAAGGTCATTTTGTCTTGAACATGAATGTAAATATGTGGAAGAGGCGTATAATCTTAGGATATTAGAATATATAATTGAAGTACTCAAATGATCTTGTATTAGAATTTATAATAGCTGCCTAAGGTATTCTCTCTAGTTTATTAGTACCTTATGTCATTTATAAGAACCTTTTTATTCAAATGATTCCCAAGAAGGAAGGAAGGAGAGGTCCCTGGTCCTGGAAAGGTTCAATGCAGCAGTGTAGGTGAATACCAGGACAGGGAAGCAGGAAAAGGTTGATTGGGGAACAGGGCTGGGGAAGAGGGCTTATGGGACTTTCAGGGAGGGGGATCCAGGAAAGGGGAAATCATTTGAAATGTAAATAGGGAATATATCTAATTAAAAAAAAAGCAAAACTATATATAAAAAAAGAACCTTTTTATTTCTAGATAATCTATCAGGCCTGTGCTGTAAGAACTTTTAGCTGTGGAGCCACCTCACCAGCCCAGAGCATTTCCTCTTTTTCTATATTAGAATAGACTAGGCTTTCTAATTGTACATGTTAATGACTCTTAAGAGAATTTTAAGTATAATTTAGACAAAACTGCTTTTCAAAACTGTTGATGCTCAGATAATTGTTAGTGAACATCTTCATTTCAGAAGTTATACTGCCCTGGCCTGGTCTCTACCTGAGAGGATCCTTTTGTCCTTGTCTCTGAGTGCTGGAATTAGAGGAAGGTACCACCATGTCCAGCGATTTATTTTTATCATTTTTAATTATATGTAAGTGTTTTGTGTAGGTATGTGAACGTTAGTGCAGTTGTCTATAGCGGTCACACACTTTGGAGCCCTTGGAGTGGTCCTACGGGCCATCTGGTGGGAGCCAGACTTGTGTTCTTCAGGAGCAGCCTCCATTCTTGACCCCCTGCCTAGCCATCTCTGTAGCCCCAACCACCAGTCTTTACATTTTTAAATGTTAAAAACTTTTGTGTGTGAAATTAAGATATTTTGCCCAACATTTCTTTTTTAGCAACTACTGCCTTTTGGGGTTACATGCATACTCTGAGAATACCATACAAGTTAGAACACTGTTTCAATATTGCTTTCAATCAAACATCCAATCACATAAATGCATGGATGAATACACACTTAATATAATAGTACCCAGATTTAGTGTGGATTCCTTAAAGAAACAGTAACTGCCGGACAGTGGTGCACGCTTGTAATCCCAGCACTCTGGGAGGCAGAGGCAGGTGGATTTCTGAGTTCGAGGTCAGCCTGGTCTACTTGGTGAGTTCCAGGACAGCCAGGGCTATACAGAGAAACCCTGTCTCGAAAAGCCAAAAAAAAAAAAAAAAAAAAAAAAAAAAAAAAGAAGAAGAAGAAACACTAACTGCCGGGCTCTCATTTACTTTGCTCCTTGTGAATGTGCCGAGTGTGGTGACGCTGGCTTTGCACAGTGCGCTCTGCCAGGGCTGGGCTTTGGTCAGCACAGCACAGAGCTCAGCAGGCTCAGGCCATTTGTTTTCTCTGGTTTGCTGTCCTAGGAGAGGACTGGCTCTTTCAGTTGATGTGATCAAGGTCAAAGATATTACTCTGTAGCTTAATAAATAGTGTATATACATATTTTCATAATCTATACTTTTTATGTTAATTATAACAAACTAGAAAAGTACTACTGAGTTAAAATCCAAGATTGTCACTTAATATCTTGTGGTTCCAGATAATAACTAAGAAAATTTTCTATGAAAATTAACAGTATATTGTTTATATCCTCCATGTGTATTTTATTTGTAAAAAGGCTGATGCCTGAAACTTCTTGTTATAGTAGCTCATTGATTGATTTAAAGATTGCATTTACTGTACAGTGATACCTAAATGCAGAAAATAAATGTACTGTGAAGGAGAGCTTATGTAGTAGTAAATGGTTGGGCATGGTGGCAATGCCTTTAATCCTAATACTAGGGAGGCAGAGGCCAGCTTGGTCTACACAGGGAGTTCCAGGACAGCCAGAGCTATATAGAGAGACCCTGGCTCCCCCCAAATAATAATAATAAGAAGAACAATAATTAGTTTTATGTATATGGGTATGTTGCTGCATGAATGTCTAACATGTGTGCAGTGCTCACAGTGGCCAAAAGAGGGCACTAGCATAACAGACAGGTGTGAGCCACTGTTTGGGTGCTGAGTATTGAACTGAGTCTTTTGAAAGGTGCTCTTAACCACTGAATCTCTCTCCAGACCAGATCTATGGGCACACAACAGACAACCACTTTTTTCCTTTAAATTAATGCTTTAGTTAACTTACAAATAAATGGTTTTCACCCTGACATTTTCATATGTATGTTTGTTTGTATGTATGTACGTATGTATGTATCCATCCATCCCTCCATCCATCCATCTATCTATCTTTGTAGTACAGATAGTTGAATGAAACAAAGAAATAAAAAGGAGAGGACAGACTGCTCCTAGGTATGGTAGAGGTTTATTATAGGTATGTGGGAGAGCATAGGCAGAGTCAGTGACGAGTCCAGAGTGGACATTACTCTGAGCTGGGCCATGTGGGGAAGGGGGACCAAGTACAGCAGCCCTGAGGCCAAAGGCACAAAAAGGGCTGGTAATCAAAATATCTGTATTATGGACTGGAGAGATGGCTCGGCGGTTAAGAGCACAGAGGTCCTGAGTTCAAATCCCAGTAACCACATGGTGGATCACAACCATCTGTAATGTGATCCGATACCCTCTTCTGTCTGTCTGAAGACAGATACAGTGTACTAACATATAATAAATCTTTTTTAAAAAAATCTGTATTATATAGGGAAGAGCCTCTGGGGAAGAGTAGTAGCCCAGCTTCTGGGATGGAAAGTTCGGGTAGAAACCTTGTACTGGGTAGGGGCTGAGGGATGCTGGGAGAACCCGGAGGCCAGGCCTGCTTTGATATGTTAAGCAGGCACCTCAGCCATTTGTCTGGGATTATATGCTATCTGTCATTATAGTACATAATTTATAGTCAGTGGAGGTGCTTTGAATTTATAGTTGTTGGGGTTTAGAAAATATATTTTAAATCTGCCTTTATTTTCTTACTATGCTCCTCTCACCCTAAGTGGCCTATTTTTAGCTTAACTGTATTTTACCATATCTATTTGAGACAGTCCTACTTTGTAGCCCTAGCTGGCCTGGAACTCATTATGTAGTCCAGGGAGGCCTTGAACTCTAGCCAACCTCCTACCTTGGCTTCCAGAGTGAGCAGCCGTGCTTGCCTTAGACTATCTGTATCATCTGTTTCATTAAATTTTTTATTATGTTCTATAATTACCCTTGTTATTTAGAAAAGTTCTAATGCTTTTATAAGTTCTTTGACCTAATTATTTCAAGGCTTTTATTTGAAATTATTAACTGTGTTCAAAAAGAAGTGTCATCTTAGTGATGGGCTGTGGTTGTCAAGGTGTTTTCAGCTCTGAGCAAGTAGGTTGTTTCCTCCTCAAGTCTCACTAGGTCACATGCTTAGTGTAGGTTTTTTTTTTTTTTTTTTTTTTGGTGCTTTGTTTTTGTTTTTGTTTCATTTTGTTTGTTGAGACAAGGTCTCACTGAGTAGCCCAGGCTGGTGGTGAACTTTGAACAATCCTTCTGCCTCTGTCCTGGGATTATAGGCCTGAGCCAACATCCCCTGCTTATTTCTTGCTCCTTTGGGCAGTATGTGGAATTTATTTGGTTCTGGAAATGCCTCATGCATGCTAGGCAAGTGGACTATCACTGAGTTATATTTTTGTCCCAGCTTTTCATTTGTATTCTTTAAACTGTTGGTCGTAAATCATAAAGGCTTGATATGGTAGGTGTGGGAAGAGCTTGTCTTAAGGAGGAACCTTTGTACATACCAGTTTTGCAGTTTGCTGTCTTTCAAGTTTAGGACGTTTTGATTATTTCTCTGATTTTCACAGTACTTGCATTTTGTTTTATGACTTTGTATTATAAATTTATTCACATTGATGTCTTCTCGATTGTTTTTTCAATTAGTAAATTTTCTCAAATTCTTGGCTGATTTGCTTGCACTCATTTCTGCCATTCTCTGAGAATTGCTGCTTCTGTCCGTGTCAGCAGTTGCTGTGGATGGTGTGTGTTGGCAGGACTCTAGGTATAAGAAGCAGAGGTCAGCTAAGCAGTCCATAGAGAGCTCCCCCTCCAGGTAGGGAACACAAGGACAGGCATGCAGCAAGGGCTGTGGATGGAGGGCTGCGAAAGCTCAGCCAGGATTTAGTTTTTTGTTTAGTGGCTCTAGCAGCTGAGCCACACCCCCAGCCCCAAGCAGCCTGACTGTACATTATTTATATCCTTTAGTTCTCTGCAGTCCTAGGAGATAGAGTATATACATATTTTTTTCTATGTTCCAAAGCTTTTATCATAATATGGAAGGGGGTGCGTGGCATATCATTTATTAAAGGTGAATGGATTGTTTTATTTGATACTAGTTTGTAGAAATAGTGTTTCACGTTTTAGTCTCATGTTTTTAGACTTAAAATGACTATTAATAAAAACAAGCATATATAATTACTGTCAGGAGATAATGTTTCTTTTAAACAATTTGGGATAAAAATGGGTGGTAGAGACCTATAATCTCTTCAGCTCTGGAGGCTTAGGCAGAAGAAGCCAAAGTCGTAAGACATTTCTGGGCTACAGAGTGAGTTTCCAAGCAGCACGAGCACTGCGGCCTTTTGGGCTGATGGTAGAGCTCTCGCTTAGCAGGTGTGAAGCCCCACATTCAGTCCCCTGTGAAGGAAGAGGTGGTGGCCGAGTGACATGCTTAACAAAGCGCCTTTTCTAACGTTACCTTTTTACATTGTTGTTTGCTTTTTGCATGCACGTATCTAGTTTTTGGCGTGCGCACACGTGTGGCTTTCTAGACCAGTGTTCTAACATTGGGCCAAACTTTCATTTCTTGTTATTTTTTGAGACAAAGTTTCAAACGTTGACTAGACTTACTGGCCAGCAAATCCTAGGAATCCTGTGTTTCTGCCTCCCTAGTGCTTGAGTACAGCTGTGTGCTGCCTGTTCTGACATTTTGTATGGATGCTGGAGTCAGAACTCAGGCTCCATGCTTGCCTGGCTAGCACTCATTGACCGAGTGATCTTCCTAGGCCTCACTGTACACCCAAAACTGGCCTTGAACTCCTAATCTGTGCACCATCACACCTGGCCCTACCATGTGTAAGACATGCTGTTAATAGCACAGACTTTGTGTTAGACTAGGTGAGTTTAAGATCCTCAATTAAATTAGTAATTTTCATAGCTTGACTTAGGTATAAACAAATTTAGAACCTTAAGACAGTTTAGAACTCATTTGTGTGTAGGGAAGTTATTTTTCTCTGTGTGTCTATTTTTTCCCTCATCAATAAAATAATAGTGTTGGGAGTACCTACCTGACAAAGTTGTTGTAGGAAATAAATTGTTATGTGTAAAATTACCCAGAGTGTGTGGTACATCCTAAGTACTCAGAAGGCAATAGTTGTTAGTACTTCAAACTTTTGACAAATTACAGTTATTTTATTTGTGGGCGTGTAGCACTGGGATCAAATCTAGGGCCTCTCATGGCCCAGGCAAGTGTTCTACCCAAGTGACATATAGTTCCCCTTTTCCTGTTGTTTTTTTCTTTTCTATTGTTTTTTGGTTTTTTATGCACTTTTTAAAAAAAGATTTATTTATTTTGTCTTTTTTTCCCCCCAGAGCTGAGGACTAAACCCAGGGCCTTAGCGCTTCCACTGAGCTAAATCCCCAACCCCAAGATTTATTTATTTTATGTATATGAGTATACTGTTGCTCTCTTAGACATGCCAGAAGAGGGCATCAGATCCCATTACAGATGGTTGTAAGCCACTATGTGGTTGCTGGGAATTGAACTCAGGACCTCTGGTAGAGCAGTCAGTGCTCTTAAGCGCTGAGCCATCTCTCCAGTCCTCCAAAATGTACTTTTAAAAACATTTAAAATTTCTTTTAAGCTTTAAATGAATTATTTATTGAAGGGCTAGTCTGAGAAATGTTAAGGCCAAGATAAATTTTGAGGTAGTAACATATGGTATCATATTTAAGATATATTCCATGCCTTGGCTTAATTTTCATGTTTCTGAATGTATACCTAAGTGCATGTGCACACACACACACATACACACACACAAACCAACTTTCTGACTGGATGTGTTTGTTGGACACTTCACCTATGGAAATCAGTTATTCCTCTCTTACAAAGAATGGGTACCAGCACTTGGGAGGTAGAGGCAGGATGATCAGGAGTTTAAGGTTAGTGAATGAAAGGCCATCCTTGGTTACAGGAGACTCTGCCTTCCCCCTCACTCCTTCCCAAAAGGGACAAAGCATATTTAAAATGATCCATTGCAGAGAGGGCAGAGATCACTGAAGTGGGGCTGGCGGAAACCCTGGGGCTGGAGCACCTGGGGCTCTGAGAACCAAGTCTGTAGCTTTCCTTCCCTGTTGTGCACTGGCTGCAGGCTTTTGGTGTCTTTGCTCTGTGCATCTGCCTCTCTGGTGCACTTTTCCTCCAGCTGGCTTTCTTTCTCAGTTTTGGCTTGTCTGTAGGGTATAATGGATGCTTGGCTCTTCTTTATCATAACTCAAAATATTCTTTTGGCATTTATTCCTACGGCTGAAGGGCTTGGTATTTCTTTTAAGCTGTAAATGATTTATTTATTGAAGGGTTAGTGATTTCAACCATTTGAATTCAGAAGGTGTGGCAGGTCTTGGTATTTTAGCACTCTTCTTTCAGCTGTGTTAATGTGGTAGCACATTGTATTCACACACACACACACACACACACACACACAGGTATCTATATATGCATATAGAGCCACTCCCCTTCTCTGTTTTATTATTTGTAAAACTTCTGTATTTATTTACTTGTTGTATAAGTAAATATGTAAATGTGTGGGTATGTGTGTGTCATGGAGGTCAGTCTCAATAACTTGAGTAGGTGGGTTCTCTCCTCCTTAGTAAATTCCAGAGTTCAAACACAGGTTATCAGGCTTGGTGGCAAGTGCCTTTCTCCCAAGATATCTCACTTGTGTTGTGTCCCCTTCTCCTTCCACTTTAGACTAGTGGGAGCATATACACTGTTTTTCTATTTATCTCCTACCCACTACCCTTAATTTATATTGGTTGTTTCTTCCACATCAGCAGTTTATCATTAGTGTATGTTCAGTAAATGTATGGAGCTCGCTATCTTCTTCCTTTATGTGGTGCTCTAGTTTTCTTTATGTTGTGATGAAACACTAACCAAAAACAACTTGGGGAAGGAACGGATGCTTGGCTTACAGGTTTCTGTCCATTGTCAGGGAAAGCTAGGACAAGAACTTGAGGCAGGAACTGCAACAGAACCATGGAGGGATGCTGTTTAGTTACTGGCTTGCTTCTAGTTTCATTCAGCTCCCTTACCCAGTACAGACTCACCTGCCTGGGGATAGCATCACCTACAGTGGGCTGGAGCTTGTTTCATCAATTCGTAATCAAGAGAATGCCTCATAGATGTGCGCGTGGGCCAGGCCCTCGGAGGCAGCTGCTCAGTTAAGGTGTGCTCAGCTGAGAACTAAAGCTAACTGTGGCTCAGGTTGCCAGGCTTGTGCAACCATGGCTTACTTTCCCCGCCGAGCTCTCTTTCTTGCTATTTCTTTTCTGAGACAGGATCTCTCACCGTATCCTAGCCTGACCTCAAACTTACGATGGTCTTCTCCCTCAGCTTCTCAGTTGTGTGATTCCTTCTATGTTTGGAGCTCTGAGGTCAGCCTTGGTGGTGGTCTTCCGGAAACAGGTCTCACTGGGACGTGAGGCTTGCCTGTTAGAGTAGACTGGCTAGCCACTGACCCCCCTCCCCCAATCTGTCTTCACCAACTGAACCATCTTCTAAGTACCCGCCCCAAAGGATATGTCATCTCATTTGTATGAGTGAATTTTATTATTAGGCTGTATACAGTGCTCCAGTGAAAGATGTGGGCTATCACTTTAGACCTGATACTGCAGCTCTGGATTATCTGTATGGAGTTGGAATTGCTAACAGAAACGGTATAAGGATTTCAGTACAACCACCATTGTTTTTTTTTTTTTTAATCTTCCATTTTGTGAATACAATGAATATCCTTATCCAATAACATACTTGGTGCTATTAGAAGTGTTTCAGATTTGGGAGCTTTTAGATTTTGTATAGATTCTATAGATTTTCAGGTTGAGTATCCCTAATTTAAAATTCTGAAATATGAAATGATCCAAAATCTGAAACTTGCTTTTTTTTTTTTTTTTTTTTTTTTTTTTAAAGAAGCATTTGGGATATTGAGTCATTTCAAATTTAGGAGCAGTTGTTTTGGAGTAAGCATGCACAACCTGTACAACATTCTGTGGGCTTTTGAGTCTATTTCTGGTCTTTCTGTTCTTGTTATGTTGATTTGCCTGTTAATTATGTACCAGGATCTCACTGTTTTATTGTACTTTTGCAATATGTAGCATAACATGATGGTCAGGGTCTGAGGAGCCGAATTTAAATTGCTCAGCTAAACTGAGACAGGCTTGTCTGTGCAGCCCTGGCTGTCCTGGAGCGCCTCTGTACAGACCAGGCTGACCTTCAACTCAGATTTACCTGCCTTTTCCTCGTGTGCTGGGATTAAAGGCATGTGCCACCACCACCTGGCCATTTATATTTATTTTTAATTACTGAATTTTAAAAGGATAGAGTCAACAGAAGAATGAAAACATTTTCTTGGATTTTTCAGAAATAAAATTCAGATATTTTGGGATTTAGAGGTTTAGTTCAGTGGTAGAGCTTGCTAGGCCCTGGGTTGGGTCCTCAGCTCCGAACTAGAAGGGCAGAGGGATTTTGCTTTGTCTCCAAACTAGGGCAAAGCCCCACAGGCATTTGCTACCCTTTCTCTAACAAAGTACTTTTCCTTATATCAGAGAGAATGCAAACAGAAACTGAAACAAGCCCCTTAGCCCCGTGTCCTTCAGACACTTTGAGAGGGAAGCTCTGCTGTCACTCCTCACTGGTATTGACAACCAAAGTGAAACAAAGAGTGAATTTAATTTCTGGATAAATGTTTTATTCACTTTGTTAATTGTGAACCTTCTAAACTAGAGTTCTTAAGTGAAGGAGAAAGTGTTCATTGACCTGTTTTGAGACAACCTCATAATATAGTCAGGCTGACCGTGTACTTGAGCCTGAATTCTGTTTCAGGCTGAGAACTATTGGGGTTACAGGCTTGAGATGCCATCTTAGGGCCCCCTAATAGTCCTCACACTAATATTAATATCTTTCTTTAAAATTTTTTTATTATTTCTGTCTCCCTTAGGTCACATTTTCCTGCAGGCTGTGTCCTCTCTCCTGTTGAGTGCAGTTAATTAAGGAGCAGAGCAGTGAACATTTCAGCAGTCATTTCAGGGTACAGCTCAGTGACTGACGTACTGGGAGTCAGAGCCACTTGATTTGATATAATAACCAAAGCCTATGTGTTGTCTATTGTTATTGTTGTTATTGTTACTACTACTGCAAATTATTATTATTATTATTATTGAGATGGGGGTCTCATGGAACCCAGACTAGCTTTGATTTGGAACTTGCTATGTAGCCAAAGGTGACCTTGAAGTTCTGATGGTCCTGTTTCCATCTGTCAAGTGCTGGCATTATAGCTAGGTGCCCCCATGTCTGGCCTGCTTGCCTGCCTTTTTCCTACCTTCTCATCTCACTCTGTAGCTTAGGCTGGGCTGAAAGTAACGGTAACTCAGGTTGGCCTGGAATTTGTGGGGATCCTCCTTCCTACACTTTCCCAAGTGCTGGGATTCTGAACTTTGTACTCAGATCTGATAGCTTAGCTCTGTTCTCCTTTTAGATTGTGTGTGTATGTGTGTGTGTGTGACTATCTGTGTCTATGTATATGCAAAGTGTATGTGCCCTCAGAGAATGTGTCAGATCCATCCCCTGGAGCTGGACTTACAAGCACTTGTGAGCCACCTGTCCTAAGTTCCCTGGAACTGAATTCAGGTCATCAGTGCTTTTAACTGCTAAGTCATCTTCCACAGTCCCCTCAGATCTTTTTATTCAAGTGAAGTATTCTTGTGACTCTTTGAATAGAACATCTTTAGTCCAAGTAAGACATTGGTAACTATTGAAAACAGTGTGGAGGAAGACTGCAAGGTAATAGTCTATTCCTTAAAAATGTCATGTAAGTTTAATTTCTATTCCTTGAAAATGTCATGAATTTAATTTCCTTCAAGAAGGAAGCGTGGGCTTTCTGTCTCGTTCTTAGGTGGTGATTTATAAAGGACTAGCACTCCCACACTGTTAGTCTGTAATTTGTAAGTGCACATGTCAACTAGCAAGAAGTAGAAATCTGGAAATAAGGCACATCTTTTTATTCTTTAGAAAGTACAATCAGTAATCTTTACTTTTGATGTAGATATTTACTAAGTTGTACCAAATGATGTTTCTCCTAATAAGTAAAGATTAAATTTTTACCATCTTAAATTATTAAAGATTTCCTGCTTTGTTATGGATAGGGAATGCTATAATTTCATATTGCATCTAGTACATTTGTAAAAGTTGACCATAAATAGATACTATGAAAATCTCAAAAAAGGAGATTGTAGTTTAAAATGGTGATAGTGATTAAGTTTTGAGTTTTGTTTTGTGGTGCTGGGATTGAACTCAAGACCTCAAGCATACTAAGCAAGCATTCTACCACTGTGCTTGTTATTTCTTTTTGGACAGAAAATAAGGATCACTAAAACCATACTAAAACCCCCATGTTATTTCCAAAAGGAAGACCTTAGTTGGACCAAAAAAAAAAAAAAAAAAAAAGTCACATTCTGGGAGTCTGAAATTTTGATCAAGAATAGGAAGGGGGTGTTTATGTTCCTCCCTCCCAGTTGAAATATAGAGAGCTTGCCTTGGAGACAGTATTTGATCAAGTGCCCTACTGCCGAGCTACATCCTTTTGGAAGAGTGCCTGCTTTCTTCTAAACTGCCATTGTGCTGGTGGTTGTGACGATTATGCTTTGTGTTCTTCTGCTATAAGTCAGAGCCCTCCACTTGTTTGGTTAGACCTCTTTGCTAATAAGTCGTAGTGTGACTACAGGTATGTGCTAGCTAGTGACTCTCCCTGCCCTTGTGGATTGTCGGCTGAGATCCATCTGACAGTCCATAAAGTGGGTGGTGAGGGGGATGGTGGTGGGGGTGGTGGTGGTGGAATGGTAGGGGTGGTGGTAGTGGGATGGTGGTGGTGGTGGGGATGGTAGGGGTGGTGGTGGTGGTGGGATGGTGGTGGTGGTGGTGGGATGGTGGTGGTGGTAGGATGGTGGTGGTGGTAGGATGGTGGTGGTGGGATGGTGGTGGTTGGATGGTAGGGGTGGTGGTGGTGGAATGGTGGTGGTGATGGTGGTGGTGTGGTGGGATGGTAGGGGTGGTGGTGGTGGGATGGTGGTAGTGTGGGATGGTGGTGGTGTGGTGGGATGATGGTAGTGTGGTGGGATGGTGGTAGTGTGGTGGGATGGTGATGGTGGTGGTAGAATGGTGGTGGTGTGGTGGGATGGTGGTGGGATGGTAGGGGTGGTGGTGGTGGGATGGTGGTAGTGTGGTGGGATGGTGGTGGTGTGGTGGGATGGTGGTGGTGTGGTGGGATGGTGGTGGTGGTGGGATGGTGGTGCTAGGATGGTGGTGGTGTGGTGGGATGGTGGTGGTGGTGGGATGGTGGTGCTAGGATGGTGGTGGTGTGGTGGGATGGTAGTGTGGTGGGATGGTGGCGGGGTGCGGGGGGGGGTGTGCGTTAGTGGTGTGTGCACAGTGGATGTATATGCACATACACCCCTGTGAGTATGTACAGTGAAGAAGACACTCAGGACCATCTGCAGGGAGGCAGATCAACTGCACTTAGTGTGATTCAAGCCTTATATAATTTAGGAGGATGAGGATGGTAGAAACATCCAGGATGGGCAAAGGTCATTGGCTGAAGGCTTAGGCTACCAAAATACCTCATTAAGCATTCGGGGAGCATTTTAGGAATCTCAGGTGCAAGCTTAATGGTTATCGGAAGACAGGAAGTCGAACCTGTAATCTTAACCAAGGCTGCCTGACAATCTGCAGGTAGAGGCGTGGTGGGCTTTTTACCCCCCAGACAAGGTCAGGGAAGGCCTGCCATGAAGGGAGCCCCCATACTGTGCTGAGCATAGAAGGCTATCCGGACAGGACGATGGTAGCAGTTAGCAGTTTTCCTTCACTAGCTCTCAGTCTTTCTGAGTCATAACCGGGAGGTGTATTGGGGACTCTGACACACAGTGGGTGGGGTACATTTATACTGAGCTTCTAGGAGGGAGCATCCGAAGAATGATTGCCACTTGTTTCTGTCTATCCCCAAATGTTACCTGTAGGTAGAGTAAGTAAGCTAAAAGTTAGTTCAGGGCCAGAGAGAAATGGAGGGGGCAAAAGCAAAGCAAACCCCACAAATACTCCCTTGGATTTGTGAGTATGAAATTTATTTTAAAGGGCCAATATTTGCTTTTTCTTTTTGAAGTAGGATCCTCTATAGTTCAGGCTTCCTTAGAACTCAACATGTAAGCTGGGCTTGAGAGGCAGAGGCAGGTGAATCTCTGAGTTCAAGGCTAGGCTGGTTTATGTGGTAAATTCAGGAGCCAAAGCTACATAGTGAGACCCTGTCTCCAAACATAAAAACAACTCAAGCTAGCCTTATGGGACAAGCTAGCCTCGTACTCACACACAGTCCTGCTTCAGCTTCCTGAGTACTGAGGTTACAGGAGTGAGTGTCTTGCAAAGGTTCTATGGTTCACGGAAATGTAAAGTTATAGAAGGGAAACTGGGGGCCACTAAGTGACTAGGAGCACAGACTTCATAGAGACTTTATGAATGCTGCTTGGCATGGGGTGATATGTGTGGTATCAAATTTCAGTGACTAAAAAGTATAGAAAACTTGTAAGAACAGCCCAGATTCCCAGTTGTTATTTTGTTTTATATTACTTCTCTTTTCCCCCTTTAATTAGAATGTATCAAAATCACCTAGAAAACACTTTTTAAAAAAAGTATTGAAAAAACAGGTGGACTCAATGAAAAATACTCTTCCCTGGCAATTTCGACACAATGTACCCAGTTAAGACCTTACTGCAGGGAGTTGGGTGTGCACACCTTTAATCCAAGGACTTGGGAGGCATAGTCAGGTGGACCTTTGTGAGTTTGAGGCCAGCCTGGGCTACATAGTGAGACTCAAGTCAGATAATGAGAACTGAGGTCTGATATGCTGTAAGACCCCCAAGTGGTCTTAACCACCAAGCCTCTCTGGCCCTTTGTGAATGTCTCTTTAGAGGGCTTCTTGCCATATTGCCCAAACTGCTCTCGAGTTCCCAAACTCAAGTGATTTTTTTTCTCCCTAGTCTCCAGAGTGCTGGGATTACTACCATATCCAGCAAGTTTATATTTTGATGGGGATGAAACACCCTCAATATTGTATCCAATTGCGCCAAATGTATCTGCCTTTTAAAGCAGCCAGCATTTGTTATCCCGAGTGTGAGAACTGTGAGAGCAACTTAGCTTGTCCGTTCTGCCGTTACACTGCTCACTGGAGCACCAGTCATCTGAAGGTTTGTCTGGAACTGCAGCCTCTATTCTAAGATGTCTCAACATGTCACCACCAGTGGGAAGCTAGGTTGTACATGGACTTCTCTGGATGTCCTCACACTGATGGCAGCTTTCCCCAGTATTTTCATCTTATTCTATGGGTTAGGAACAAGTCCAATTCTACCCAGAAAAGGAGCTAACCTTCCCTTCTTGAAAGAAGTATCAAAAGAGTTTGGGTAGGGATGGGGGTTGGATGTAGTTCAGTGACAGAGTGCTTGCTTGTTGCGTGTGTGCGAGGCCACAGGTTAGATGATCAGTACTGGGGGAAAAAATCCAAAAACAGAAAAACACTTTATTTATTTTTGGAGACAAAATCTTAAGCAACCCAGTCTGGTTTCAAACTTACTGAGTAGTTGAGGGTGACCTTGAACTCGGATCTTTTTTCTACTTCTCAAGTGCTGGGATGGTGGGTGTATACCACCATACCCTGTTAAGATGCTTCTTGAAAAAGAATTCTAATTACAAAAAAAAAAAAAAAAAGGAGACAGATACACATTTTATGATTGATAGATTTGATGGGGCTAATACTAATAATGTGTCTGACATTGTAGGCCAAATAGCTTAGACATTTCGTTTTATCTTTATAATAACATGGAAGATAATGGAGCCGTCTTCAATAGCCTGGTGACATGTAAATAAAAGAAGGAAAGAGGCTGCATGGCAGTGTGAGCAAGTGACAGTAGCGTGGGGACTCCACTTGGGAGATTCGCTGACTTAAGATTTGAAAGCAAGAGTTAAGAAGTTAGACCACAGGAGAGAGGTGGAAGCACTTCAGACACAAGAAAGGTAACTGGTACTCTGCATGTTTAGTGCACTGTTTATCTTAGGGTTTTCTAGAGAAACAGAACTGATAGAATGAATCTCTATGTGTCTCAGCAGATTATTAGAGTGGCTTAAAGGCTCTGGTCTAGCTAGTCAAACAGTGGCTGTCTTCCAATGGAAATCCCAATATTCCAGTAGCTTTTCAGTCCACAAGGCCGAATGTGTCAGCTGGTCTTCAGTATATGTTGGAATCCAGAAGAAATAGGTTCTAATGCCAGAGAAGCAGGTATTGATACCACAGCAGCAGGACAAATGAACTAACTGGCCAGTGAGAGTGAGGGCAGCTTCTATGTCCTTTGTATTGACTGCCACAAGAAGGTGTGGCCCAGAGTTAGGATGGGTCTTCCTACCTCAAATAATCCAATTTTAAAAAAAACCCTAGGTATGCCTAGCTGCTTTGGTTTTTAGTTAATTCCAGATGTAGTCAAGACTACCTATCACAAGTAGGTACCTTTTTTTTTTTTCCCAGTAAAGACATTAACAATATCTTGAAATTGTTTTCTCCCATGGTCATGGTGGCTGGTGTGGGCTTGCAGTTCTAGGACTGAAGAGCCCTCTTCAGTGAGGAGGGTCATTGTGAATTGAGGCAACGTAGGAAACCTTGTCTGAGCAAAACCAACACTTTCTCAGTTGGTTTTTTTTTTTTTTTAATTCTACATTAGCAGAAATAATACTATATGTGAACAATTTCTAAGCCCTCTATTATTAGTTTTGTCAGATACTGGCTTTTTGGAAATTATCCTGTTTAATAGTCATAATTAGTTTGTTGACTTAGATCAATGAAGTATTTTAACTTTCATAATAAATTCCTTTGTTTAAATTGTGTTACTAGGAAAATATTAAGTAAAAGTCCTTTGGCCTGGCGGTGATGGCATGTCCCTTTAATCCCAGCACTCAAGATTAAACACACAGGCAGAGAACTAACTTCGAGGCCAGCCTGGTCTACAGAGTTAGGTCCAGGACAGCCTAGGCTACTCAGAGAAACCCTGTCTTGAACACACAAACAAACAGGACCTTTGAAGAGATTGTATTAGAAACAGTATTTTAGGAAAAAACATAGTTTCTGTTTCATAAGAATTTTCTTGATCTCAAAATTATAACATTTACTAAAACCAACCAGTGTTGATACTGCTTTTACTATGTGTAAAAAAGAGGGTTTCTTGTAAGTGAATTTATTATCAGTTTACTAAATTAAAAAATTGTTCCTTACCAGGCCACTAGGGGCTACTCCTGTATTTAGGCAGAAGATAGTTCCCACTACAGCTTAAAAATCATCTCCCTTCTAGTGTAATTAGCACTATCTCATTTGCTTACATGAACACAATAGAGTTTTAAGGCTGGTTCGAGCTATTAATTTTGATAGTAATATGCACCTTTGGTAAGGATTTGTGTCATTTTTCTTTTACACTTACTCACTGGTATGATGTATGTGGCACAGTCAGAAGATAACCTGTAGGGGTCTGTTTTCTTTCTGCCCTGTGGCTCCAGTGCTGGAACGTGGGTCGTCAGTCTTGCTGGCTCTGCTTTGTGTTTAAAATGTAAAAATTCATTGGCCACTTTTTCTCATGGTGCTGCCTCAAACTGACTTCTTTGATCACTTGGGGGAAAAGTTAGAGTTTTCTTCTTTGGTACAGAAAATGTTTCTGATTTGTTTTTTACATTATACCATTCGTTAGAAACTCAGAAAAGCTGGTATTTAGTTACCTTCCCCCCCTCAAAAAAAAATTATGTGTGCTTTAGAGACAGGCAGCTAGAAGGATATTGATGTTACTTTCAAGAGTATTTAACAAGTGGATATGGTGGTATGTGCCTGTGGTTCCAGCGCTGGTTCTCTGAAGACACAGAAGCAGGAGGATCTTCAGTGCAGGACTAGCTTCGGCTGTGTGGTAAGGCCTTGCTGCCAGAACCGAGCACATGGACAGCTAGTCAAGGTATTTAACAGTTTATTTTTGTCTACATTTCTTCCTAGTTACATAGGAAAATACAATGCAGCGTGGTTTAAAGAAAATTACATAAAGTAGAGTGAGAGAGTGCTCTTGCTCTTTTTCTGTCCCTACCCCTCAAGGGTGTCATGTCATCCAGGTTGGTCTTGAGCTTAGTCTATAGCTGAGGATGGTCTTGAACTTAGTTCCATATTTTTTTTGGATTTGGTGTTTTCCGAGACAGGGTTTCTCTGTGTAGCCCTGGCTGTCCTGGAACTCACTCTGTAGACCAGGCTGGCCTCGAACTCAGAAATCCGCCTGCCTCTGCCTCCCAGAGTGCTGGGATTATAGGCATGCGCCACCACCGCCCAGCTTAGTTCCATATTTAATGGCATATTTAATATGGCAAATTTGCAAGAAAATAATTTAGGCACATATGTATTAGGAAAAGGATGTTAGGGTGTGTGTATCCATGTGGAAGCCTCGGCTCTTATTTAGTCCTTCTTATTTTCTAATGTACTCACCTCTAAACATCATAGAGTGATTTTCTGACTTCATACAGAGATTAAGTTTCAGTGCATGAACCATCGGGGTGTATGCTCCAATCCCATCTGGACCACAGCACGTACCTTAGAGTTAACGCAGCCTGTTGGGGTCTGTAGTTTCCCACTTGAAACAAACGTCACAGTTTTTGACTTCCACATCCCCCCCCCAAAGAAAAAATTACCAGACTTAATGTTTCAGAAAATATTTTGCTCAACCAAATTGTACCTATTAAGACAGCCCCCCCAAAAGAGGAGCCTTGCTATGTTGCACAGGGTAGTCCCCAAATATTGTGGCCTAAGCTGCCCTCTTTCCTTAGACTTTGTGGTACTTAGGACAATATCTAGTTCAAACTTTTCTTATTTGTAGTGCTGGAGATTGAAGTCAAGTCTCTACATAAGCTTGGCAGCTGATCTACCACTAAGCTATATCCTTATCCTATTAAAGTATCTTACTTTTTATGTGCCTTTAAAAGAAAGTGTGCGTGCGTGCGTGCGTGCGTGCCACTGTTTTCTGTGTGAGATGATTATATAATTTTCCTGCTGTTTCATTCTGTTAATAAATAAAGGTTAACTGAATTACCAAATTTAACTCAGTTCACCTGACTTATGCTAGTTTGCAACAAATAGGAGAAGCTCTGTGCAGTCCTGAGATATTTGGAAATGGAAATTGAAGCACATGGATCAGACAGTGTATGTATTTGTCTGAAGATGGAGGAGGCCTGGGAGATAGTTCTGCAGGCTACCAGATCCAACAGTGCTGAGTGCTAGCGTTAGATTTGACATTCCCATTGTCCACTTGTTCTGTCCTTATTTCCCCAGTGACATGGGGAGTGAGGAATTGGGCCTTTCACTTGTCCGTCTGGTCTGGATGACGTAGTGCTCATTCCCATGATAGCAGCTGTGGTGGAATAAGAGTCATTGGATTCCCGTGGGTCAGCTTTTCTAACTAGTTCTCCAACTACTAAGTGAAGTTCCTGGGGTGTGTCCTGACTGAGCTGTGACGTGTGATTGATTCATCTAAGACCATATTCTGTTTTCTGTTTCTTGATTACTTGTAGTAAAATGTATTTTTCTCAGATTACTACAACAAGAAAAGACAATTTTAATGCTTGTGCTTAGAGCAGTTTTCTTTCTTATCTTCATGGAATCACACACCAGCATTGCATATGAGGCAAAAAGTTTACCACTGGGCTATAGCCCCATCCCCAAACTTTCAATTTCTATGGCCATTTCCAATTGATGTTCAAATTTTTAAATTTTAGTTTTGTTCAGTTTTTCACATATCACTGTATACAGTAGTGGTTACTAATCAGGGGAAGTCTTGACTTTAAAAATCTGAACTTGGGGGAGGGGACTGAACCAGCAGTGTCCTATAACCAGATAAAACTTCAGTGGAGGGATTGGGACACCAGCCTAGACACAAAACCTTCAACCTACAATCTGAGCTGCCTACAAGATGTGCAGGGGTAGACGTGGAAAGGAATTGAGGGAATAGCCAGCCAGTGACTAGGCCAGCTTGAGATCCATGCGACGAGAGGGAGTGTCATCCCCCACTCCCCACCCCACCACCACCACCACCCCCGACACACACACACACACTGTCAATGATATCTGTCGTACTTGGAGACAGGAATCTAGTATAATTGCCGTCAGAAAGGCTCTACCCAGTAGCTAATGGAAAACAGATGCAGAGACCCACAGCCAAAAATTAGGTAGAGCTTGGGGAATCTTGTGGGAGAGGGGGATGAGGGATTGTAGGAGCCAGAGGGGTCCAGGACACCACAAGAAAACCAGAATCAACTAACCTGGGCCCAGAGAGGTTCATAGAGACTGAACTGTCAACCAAGGAGCATGCCTGGGACTGACGACGCTCTCTGTACACATGTAAAAGTTGTACAGCTTGGTCTTCATGTGGGACTCCTAACAGGGGGAGCAGGGGCTGGCTCTGACTCTGTTGCTTGCTTTTGGGACCCTATTCTCCTACTGGACTGTTCTTCTAGCCTCAGTAGGAGAAGGTATGTCTGATCCAACAATTTGACATGCCAAGGCTGGTTGATAGCCATAGGAGGTCTCCCTTTCTCTGAAGAGAAAGTGGAGGGAGGACTGGGAGGAGGCGAGGGAGGGTAAACTACTGTGGGGATGTAAAGTAAATTAATTAACTACAAACTGAATCGAGTGTAGATTAGTGGCAGTCTTGAAGTAAAATTGGAACAATACAGAGTATGTGACATGAGAATATGTATATGTACAGTAATTTCCTAAAGGGAGAATACTATAGTTACTATATAGTAACTATCATACCATGATATGATATATGATATGATAGTTACTATCATAGTGTAGTTAATTATTTAATTTTGAAGAAATGCACAGGCATATAACCCCTGAGTTTAAATTTAAGGCTTTGGGCTTTAAATTCATTATCTCACAGCCTGCTGCCCCTTCTGGAACTCACTAACTCCCACCCAAATAAAAGGAAGAAAGAAAAGAAAGAAGAAAATTAAGTACAATAGTCTTTTTTATTGAAATTGGTAGAATCAGTACTTGCTTTTTAAATTATGATTTATAATTTTCACCTATCATCATTTGAGGTCTCCTCTTCTGACACTGTCCTCTGCCCTGTGACTTTTGTGTCAGCTGAGAGAAGCATTGTTCACAAGAAAGTTGAGTGTCTTTAATAATCCATGTTAACATAATAATGGAGAAGTGGATTTCTACTTGTTTCCTTTCTTGACTCCTTCCCCACGCTATTCTGTTCATTAGCAGACCTCTAACTTTACAGTTTGCTTAGTCTCTTTATATTCTGGGATATTCTTTGTTGTTTGTCTTTGGCAGTAGAGTTGTTAGTAACAGTGCAACCTTTTCTAAGTGCTTGTTTTAATTTGAGCTCTGCCCCAATCTTTGGGGAGGGAAGAAGAGATGAAAGACGAGTTTATGGTCAGTAGCTATTGATTATATCAATGGCCTACATAATAAACCCTCTGTGAGCCCAAGAGGACTGGGTTGGTGCTCACAGCCCACCTTGGCGCTCTGGGACTAAGGGGTGCTGTGTCACAGCCTGCCTTGGTGCTCCAGACAGACTCTTAACTTATTTACTGTATTATGTGGGGTGAGTTCAGAAGAGAATAAAGTAAGAGGACAGGGTAACGGTGACACCATTTTGGACAGGCTCCTGATAGGGTGACATTTGAGTAGAGAATTATGTTCTAAAGGACTTTGACTAGTGTTTTGCAGAGAAAGGCATTGCAGGGAAAGGACTAGGGCAAGACTTTGGAGGGAACGTTTGAAGCAGAGAGGCATCCTGTTTGAAAATGGCAGAGGAAGCTAGGACTGACTTGTGTAGGAAAGGTAGGGAATAATACATAAATAGAAAAATGAGACAGTTGAGGATGGGTGATCTGAAGTGCTGATAACTTGTTCATACAAGACCTTTGTGAGAAATCAGAAGAGGAATCCTTTGGAGGATTTAGGTTGAAAAGGTTCAATCTAGCTGCTTTGTAAAGACTATAAATTCTTGGGATAAAGATAAGAGCAAAGGCGGTTATGAGGCCAAAATAATGTTAGAATAAACAATACTGATCATTGCAATAAGTATTTTTAAATTTAGTTCATTTTAGTTTTCTTTGTTTGAAGAATTTTAGTTTCTATGTTTGAAGAATTGGAATAAGAAATAATAAACTCATGATAATATTTTTATAATGTATTTTGATTCTATTTACCTTCCTATCTCCAACTTCCCCCGTATGCTCTGTCTCTCTCTTAGTATTCTGAACCCAATTAGTACTGCTCACCTGTGTACTGAAGGTGGGTCATTTTAAAGTCTGGGCAGTCTGCCTGGCCGCACTCCTAAGGAAGAATGACTCTCTCCCAGCAGCCATCAACTGCCCGTGGCTTCTGGAGTCAGGGCCATGGGAGCCCCTGGCCCAGCCATGCTGCAGTTCTGACTGGATTAACTGTATAGGTAACATTGCTGCTCTAGTCCCAATAGTCAGAAATGGAAGTAGCCAAATATCCACGAAAATGTAGTACATACAGACAATGGAATTTTAGTTAGCTATAGAGAAAAATTAAATCATGAAATTTGCAGGCAAATGAGTGGAACTGGAAAAAAAATTATACTAAGGTAACTCCAGGCTCAGGAGGACAAATGGCAAATATTCTCTTACATATGGATCCTACCCTGAGTGTTTAGTTTGGTATATTTAATTTGGAGTGCCTGTGGAAGCCAGGAAACTAGAAAAAGCCATGGCAGCACAGGGGTGGGGCTGCCTTAACAGACAGTAAAGAGTAGAACATTGGTGAAAGAAAAATTATTTTAGGTACATATGATGGTTTGTATATGCTTGGACCAGGGAATGACACTATTAAGAGGTGTGGCCTTGTTGGAGTAGGTGTGCCACATTGGGTGTGGGCTTTAAGACCCTCATCCTAGCTACCTGGAAGCCAGTCTTCTCCTAGCTGCCTTCGGAGCAAGAGGTGGAACTCTCAGCTCCTCCAGCCCCATGCCTGCCTGGTTGCTTCCATGTTCCTGCCTTGATGATAATGGACTGAACCTCTGAACCTGTAAGCCAGCCCCAATTAAATATTGTCTTTTATAAGACTTGCATTGATCATGGTGTCTGTTCACAGCAGTAAAATCCTAAGACGTCACATTAAAATAAAATAGGTACATTTAAAAATGTGTGTGTGTATGCATTTGTGTTTATGTGTAGTTGTGTGCATATGTGTGCAGGTGCCTGTAAGAGCCAAAAGAAAAAATAAGATCTAGAGTTGTAATTTTTGACCCACCCAAGTGCTTTGCCATCTTTCCAGCCCCACATAGAGTTGTTTGTTTGGTTTGGTTTTTTTGAGACAGAGTCTGTATTCCTGGCTGTCTTGGAACCCTATGTAGATCAGGCTGGCCTTAAACTCAACACCAATTTTTTTTTTATTGGTTTTTTGGATTTGTTTCTTTCGAGACAGGGTTTCTCTGTGTTGCCCTGGCTGTCCTGGAACTCACTCTGTAGACCAGGCTAGCCTCAAACTCAGAAATCTGCCTGCCTCTGCCTCCCAGAGTGCTGGGATTACAGGTGTGTGCCACCACCGCCTGGCTCAAATTTTTTTAAAAAAAATTCTGAAGAAGAAAATTATTTTGTTACTATTTTTCAGTTTCAGGCTTGGGTTGCAGTGCGGTGACACATCACTTGTCTAGCATGTTCAGTTCCTCAGTGTGTGTGTGTGTGTGTGTGTGTGTGTGCATGCGCGCTGCCGCCACACCGAGCTGTTGGTTTTTTCTTCAGATTTATGTGTATGGGTATTTTATCTGCATGTAAATAAGTCCAGTGGGTACGTGACCATGGAGGTCAGAACAGGACTCTAGATCCTTTGGAACTGGAGTTAGAAATGGTTGTAAGCCACCAGATGAATGCTGGAGACCAATCCCAGGTTCCCTGCAAAAACAAGTGCTCTAAATTGCTAACCCATCTCTGTAGTGCCCCACAGAGCATTGCTTGATTGCCGCAGTAGTCTCAAAATGTCCAAATGGCATAATAATTATCTTTTGTGTGTGTTTTGTGGTTGGAGTCTAGAGAAGTTAGGGGATTTTTCCAGGACTCAGACTTCATTAATTCGATTGTCACCACCTCCACCACCACCACCACCACCACCACCTCCACCACCACCACCTCCACCACCACCACCACCACCACCAAAGTAGAATAATTTCTCTGGTTTTGTACCTAAATGCAAATCTCAAATCATGGCAGCTCCTATTCCAGACAATCTTTCAATTATTTTCCTCTTTAGGGTTCTTTTTTTTTTTTTAAGTGTGTGTGTGTGTGTGTGTGTGTGTGAGAGAGAGAGAGAGAGAGAGAGAGAGAGAGAGAGAGAGCGCGCGCTTAGAAGACAAATTGGGGGAATTGGTTTTCTTCTTGCATGTGGGATCTAGGATTTGAACTTAGGTCCTCACCTGGCAGCAGGTGTCTTTACCTGCTGAGCCCATTTGGCAGCCCATCTTCTTGAGGCTTCTAATGGCGATGGAGGGGGTTGACTACTAGTGTTGACCTACCTTGACCTTCTTGTGAATATACACATGCCAGAGGCTCACACATGACCGTTTTCTTTAATCTCCCCTTTAGGCTGGTGGAAGACAGACTAAGTAGGAATGTAATAGTCTTTGAGCAGCGTGCCTGGGCAGGCAGCTGTGCTGTTAGAATGTGTCTGACAAATGCATGTGCAATCTTTGTGGTGGCAACGTGCATCATTACAAGTTGCAGAGATAAGGTATTGAGTTGTCTATTTGATACATGATTTTTCCCCCATTCCCTATTTTTTTTTTTTTTTTTTTTTTGGTTTTTTTCGAGACGGGATTTCTCTGTGTAGCCCTGACTATCCTGGAACTCACTCTGTACACCAGGCTGGCCTCAAACTCAGAAATCCTCCTGCCTGCCTCTGCTTCACAAAGTGCTGGGATTAAAGGCGTGCGCTACCACCGCCCAGCTCCCCATTCCCAAATAAGATAATACTATGCTTTTTAATTGTGTTTTTTGCACATTTGTTGTTGTTGTGGTAGAGAGAAGACCTGGAAGAGTTCTGTAACTTTGAAAGAAGGATGAAGGATTGTTAAATATTTTGTGGACCAACATTTATCATTTTTTAAATGTTTGCTGAAGCAAAGTAGTATTCCTAAGTTTCAGATAACTTTTATTTATATTAAATTTTACGTTTTTATTTTAAATATATTTTATTTGAAATTATAGTAAGATATATGTGATATACAAGTTGCCATCTTACCAGATGTTTTACTAGGCTCTAGTTTTATCTTTATGGTGTTGTTACAGCTCCTGAAAGTAATCTTTCACCACTTCCTCCATCTCCTCCTCCACCGCCACCGCCACCATCTCCACCACCACCTCCACCTCCACCACCATCACCACCTCCACCACCACCTCCACCACCACCTCCACCTCCACCTCCACCACCACCACCATCACCACCTCCACCACCACCTCCACCTCCACCTCCACCACCACCACCACCACCACCTCCACCACCACCACCTCCACCACCACCACCACCACCACCACCACCACCACCACCTCCTCCTCCTCTACCACCACCACCTCCACCACCTCCACCACCACCACATTTACCACCACCACCTCCACCACCTCCACCATATAATCCAAGTAGGATTACATTCATACACTACTACATCTAGTTTAACTAGTAGTTATTCTTGCTCTATGATCTCAGTAGCATTTGGTTATATTGTAATGGCTGGTTTGTTTTTGTGTTTCTCCTATTTGTATGTAAGGGTTTAAAAAAATCTTTTAAAAACATATTTTGTGTGTGTGTGTGTGCTCTCATGCTTGTGCTGCCTGTGCCAGAGTATGTGTGTGTTTACTGTTGTGGATAGCCCTGGGCTTGTATTTTGATGCTAATTCCACTCCTCAAGAGGGGCTGCAGATGAGGAGCTGCCTTGTGAACCTTCTCCCCACCTTCCTTAACTTTTCAAATAAAGGCTTGAGCCAATGATTGGCGGCAGGGAGAGAGAAGCTCGTGGCCTGGAGAAACCACAAGTTATATGGGATAATATAGATGGGAATAGAGTAGTGTTGTGGGATATCTGCCCAATCTAGGCTTGTAGCTTTTTAACTGAGTTGAGCTTTTTTTTACTGGGGAACTGGGTTGGAGACAAAGTAGCAACAGTTTACCATGTGCAAGAGCTCATGGTCAGAAGAGGGTACTAAATTTGATAGAACTTGAGTTTCAGGTCGCTGTGAGCTGACATGTGGGTGCTGAGAACTGTACTTTGCTCCTGCAAAGAGCGGTAAGCACTCATAACCACTGAGCTTTCTCTTTAGCCTCATGAGATTACTTTTAAAAAGTTTTAAATTACATTTATTTTATTTATGTGTGTGCATACATGTATGGGCACTGAGAAGGCACAGTACATGTGTGTGGGTCAGAAGGTAACTTGTGGGAGTTGGATCTCTCCTTATTAGATGTGGGCCTCAGGGGTCAACCTCAGGTCATCAGGCTTGGCTGCAGGTACCTATACCTGCTGGACCATCTTTCTGGTCCTAGTATGTGAGGTTCTTGAGGATCAAAGACAATGGCCCATTATCACCTTAGTCTCCTCTAACTAGCCACCATTTTATTTATTGTGAGTGTATGTGTGTGTGTTTGCACATCACAGCGTGTGTGGATGTCAGGGGACAGCTGAGAAGTTAGTTCTTCTGTTCTCCCATGTGTGTCCTGAGGGTTGAGTTCAGGTTGTCAGGCTTGGGGAAACTGTCTTTACTCCCTGAGTCATCTTGACAGACAGACGCTCTGAAATAAAAAATAAAAACTTAACTAAAACTCTGTTTCTTGAATTTCCTAGTATTTATAGTATGTAATGTTATAGAGTATTCTGGAAATAAGTAACCTATTCCCTTGGCTTTTTTGTTTTCTGTTGTGCTAGAAATTAAATTGAGGTATTGGCCTGCTGGCCAGTACCTTCACCTTGGAACTAGCCCTTCCTTGCCCTTTCAAGGTGAAAATTGCTTAGACACTTGACTTGTGAAATAGTCAGTTATAAATAATTCCAATGAGTAGTTATTGTAACAGTCATAATTAGTGTAATGTGGATGCTTATTACAGAATTGGGATTTGAGATAGGAAGCTCAGAATTACAGACTGTGCCTTCGTGTGGAGGAGTTATCTGTGCACTCTAAATAATTGTACTGAGTTATGTAAGCCATACCTTCTAGATAAGTATAGCTGAGTTCTGTACATCCCCCTGGTGACTCACTGAGACTGAGGTATCCTCCTGCTTAGATGTGATTGTGAGCTGCAGTTGTTTCCCAGTTTCTTCTTCCCATAAGTACTGCTTTTCTTCTGTATCCTGACGTCAGTTGGTGCCATGTGTTTTCCTTAGAATTAATGACTCAATAAGTTGTTCCCACGGAAAGCTTTTAAAAGATGTTCTTCCCTTTGAGAGTACATAATCGTAATCATTCTGCTGTGCAGTTCTATGCTTCCTGTGTTCCCTAACTGAGAGCAGCTCAGGAGCACAGGAGTCAAGGAACGTGCAAGCATATTAAAAGTGGTGGGCTCACCTGGCGGTGTGGACTCACTTGGGGGTGGTGGCGCACGCCTGTAATCCCAGCACTTGGGAGGCAGAGGCAGGTGGATTTCTGAGTTCAAGGCCAGCCTGGTCTACAGAGTGAGTTCCAGGACAGCCGGGGCTATACAGAGAAACCCTGTCTTGAAAAAACCAAATCCAAACAAAACAAAACAACAAAAAAAACCACACACAAAAAAAAGGGCTGGTTCCCCCCCCCCCCCCCTTTGGCTTGAGCATTTTTATATAGTCAAGGATTACCCTGGTGGTGGTGTGCTTGCTGAACACATATGGGCCCTGAGTGTGAGGGAGTGGGAGAGAAGAAAGTTCACATGCAAATAATCGTTGAAAATTTCAAATGTATTTGTTTATTTAGCTAAACATTTCAAATGAACAAATTAGAATTAAGCCAGATGTGGCTGCACACACCTTTAGTCCTAGCACTCAGTAGGCAGAAGCAGGTGGATCTTTGAGTCCAAGGTCAGCTTGGTCTATAGAGTGAGTTCGAGGACAGCCAAGTTACAGAGAAATCTTGTCAAACAAACAAGCAAAACAAAAACCAAACAAACAAACAGAAACTAAACCTGATTACTTTTTTCCCTGGTCCAGTAGGTCAATTCTTGTTGCTAGTTATTTGCCTAAAGAAGATTGGCTTTTTATTTTTTAATTTTTTGGTTTTTTGAGACAGGCTTTCTCTATGTAGCTTTGGAACACACTCTGTAGACCAGGCTGGCCTTAAAGGCATGGAAATCCACCTGTGTCTGCCTCCTGAGTACTGGGATTAAAGGTATGCACCAGCACTCCTTGTGATTGGATTTTTTTTAAATCAGTTTTTAAACTTTTAGAAAATTACTGTAAAATATATATACATCTCACAAACTTTACATATACAATTTGACTTAGAGATTTGTTTTTTTGTTTTTGTGTGTTTTTTTCTGTGAAGAGACTCCATCACCACAGCAACTCCTACAAAGAAAAACATTTAATTGGGGCTGGTATATAGTTTCAAAGCGTTTATCATCATGGTGGGAAGCATGGTAGCATGCAGGCAGACATGGTATTGGAGGAGCTGAGAGTTCTACATCTGGATTGCAGGCAGCAGGAATAGAGTGTGGGCTTGGGCATCTGAGACCTTAAAGCTTGCCCCGAATGTCACACCTATTCTAACAAGGCCTTATCTCCTAATCGTGCCTCTCTCTCTATGGTCCTATGGGGGCCATTTTCTTTGAAACCACCACACAGTTCCATGCCATTAATTAAATTCATAGTGTGTGACCATTACTGTTGTCTATTTCTACATTTTTTTCACCAACCACTGTGGAAAGTCTTGTGTCCAACAAAGAGTACCTTCTCATTCCTCCTCATGATCCCTGGTGGCCTCCTTAGCACTGTGAATTGCCTTGGATAGATGTTTGTGTGTGATATTTGCTGTTCAGTGTTTAGCTCATGTTAGTGTACTGTCAAAGTCAAACACTACAGCATGCTTTAGAACCTTGCTCGTTTTTCTTGCTTATCTATTTGTGTGTACCACATTTTGTCTATTAAACCACTGGTGGACACTTAGGTTCTTTTCACTTCCTGCCTATTATTAAGCATGCCTTTCTGAACATTGGCACATGCCAGTATCTGTCGAGTCCTTGTTTTCATTTCTTAAAAGTGTATACTTAGAAAAGGAATATACTAATTCTGTGTTCATATAGTGGTCAATCCATTTTTATATGCCTACCTGAGGTGGCCAGGGATTCATTCTACAGAAATAATTTTATGTAAATGTTCCTAATTAAAGGACCTTAAATGACTCTTCGTCTGTTATTTATCACTTAACCTTTAAAAAACAGAGAGTGAGATAGCTCTGTGGGTAAAGCACTTGCCAGGCGGGCCTGACAACCTGAGTTCATCTCTGGAACCCACATAAAATTAGGAGATAATAGAATCTACAAAGTTTACCTCTACATGAACGCCATGGCAGGCATGCCCCCTATACACAGTAATGATGATGATGATGAATAGCAATAATAACAATAACAACACAGTAATAATAGTAATAATAGTAACAATAACAACAACAATAGCAGCAATAATAAGCACAGAGCTTTAATTGCCTATCAATATTCTGTCTCTAACATTCTGGCTGGCATTTTACTTGATTGTAGCCTAAGGCTGAAATGTGATGCCTGGCATCACAGTGGATTGGCATGAGGTTTGTATTTGCAGTATATTTATCCCTTTCTTCCCTTTTATTTTACTTTTATTTACTTTTACTGTTGTTTTAAGATAAGCTCTCATGTATTCCAGGCTAGCCTTGAACTTCTGATCCTCCTGTTTTTTGCTCTCAAGACATTACATGCATAAACCACCACATCCAAAATGTCTTGCTAGCAACAAGAGTGACATTAATATAGAATAACGTAATGAATGCTTGATATTTTAAAGAAGTTTTACATAATGTAGTACCTGTAGTCTAACATTATGCAGGTAGAGGCAAAGAACACAGCCTGGACTACAGCCCCTGTCTCTGTTGCTTAAAGGTATTATAGGTATATATAGGTACCTTTACTAAAATTTTAAATTTCAAAACTAAAAAAAAAAAAAGTAGTTTTCATAAGAGAGGGGGTGGTTGGTAGAGTAGGATATAAAGTCAGCAGTTCAAACGAGGATATGCTTGGCTACAGTTGTGATGTTTCTGTATATCACAGATTCTGACATACTGGAACTCCAACCTTTTGTTCTGAAATTTGTATATTGTTCTGTATATAATGATATCCCTGCAGATGCAGTAGTATATTTGTTTAGCAGCAAGCACCTGCAGAACATATTACATATGTAATAAGTAGGATCCCTGACTCAGGGGTCCATAGTATGGCCATTGTATGAGAAAGCTGTTTTACTCCAGTATGCCTTTTCCCCCCTTGCTTCTTTTTCTTTACATCCCAATTACAGCCTCCTCAAACCCTGGCATATCAAGTCACTGCAGGACTAGGCACATCCTCTCCTACTGAGGCCAGATGAGGCAGCCAGTTAGTACCCCAGTATACCTTTAACTACTTAGGAAAAACATTTTTAGTAGCATTTTCCCTCTTGGTTACTGATGTCTGAGAGAATCTTGACCAGTTATTATAAAATGCATGACCAGGGCTGGATATATGGCTCAGCAGTTAAGAGCACTGACTGCTCTTCCGAAGGTCCTAAGTTCAAATAAAATGCATGACCAAAAAGCCACTATTCAGCTTGTTATATAATCTGTTAATACTTAATGTGCATCAGTTTTTAGGGGAAAAAGCTTCCATTTTTAAAGCCAAAATCTCAAAAATTGCCTAGGAGCCAGCAAGATACCAGCTTAGCTGGTAAAGGTGTTTGCTACTAAGCATGATGATGAACTGTATTCCATTCAGCCACATGTCACATGGTTGACAGAACTGACACCTACAAATTGTCCTTTGACCTGCATTCAGAAATACGTGCGCACACGCACACACATACACACCAGAGAGATCTGAGAGAGAGAGAGAGAGAGAGAGAGAGAGAGAGAGAGAGAGAGAGAGAGAGAGAGGAGAGCAAGAGGGAGAGCGAGAGAGAGGTTCCTTTCAACACTTTCAATTTTTTTATATACTACCTGAGATTTACAACAAAGTGACCTTTAGCTGCTCTCCACAGTTAAGTGGATTAACTGTTAAATGAAGTCTAGTCATTGCAGTTAAGTCCCACATTTCTTTGCCTAGTGTTTATTAGGATCTTTGCACATATAGTGAAAAATGGCAGCAGTGCCCGACTGCTATGTGGCCTAGTGCAGGGCACTCTTGCAGCCCTGGAGGGCCCTGTGGCTGGAAGGGTCTTCCAGGACTATTCTTGGAGCTTGACTTGTGCCCTTTGGCAGATGCCTCAAGGGTTGGGTTAGATCTCACTGGATCTTTGGAATAATTGGGATGTTTAGTGTAGCAACCAGGGCTCAGGGCTCCAACGGTAATTTTTATTTGTGTGGTTTTGTTTACCTTTTATAGTGTTTTATAGTTTTTGTTTAGTGGTTTTCTTCAAGTGTTTTTGTTTATATGTATGCATGCATTTGTGTGTGTGTGTGTGTGTGTGTGTGTGTGTGTTCATGCACGTATTCCAGGATATAAGTGTGAAGGTCAGAAGACAACTGTAGACGAGATTCTTTTCTGCCACATTTATATGAGTTCTCAGTTCACCAAGTATGGCAAGTACTTTATTTCATTTGGGGGGTGGGGTAGGGGACAGGGTGTCATTTATCTCAGGCTGGCTCTCAAACTTGCTGTGTAACCAAGGATGACCTCAAAATTAATGATTTTCTCCTGCCTCTGCCTCCACCACACACAGTGTTTTTATTCTTTGCTTGCTCACTAGAAATAGGACTTTTTTTCTTCCTCATTTTTCTCCAACATGTCTACTACATGCCTAGACCCCTGAAGTCTAGTGTTCAGTCCCTTTCAGTACATAGACTGAGATGTGATAGTGTATGTCTGTAATCCCAGCACTGATGAGGTAGCAGCAGAAGGCTCAAAGTTCAAGGTCACCCTCATCTACATAGTAAATTCAGACTGGCCTAGGATATATGAGACTCTGATTTAAAGCAAAAATAAAACTTATTTTTCCATTGATTTATTCCATCCTAAGGTCTGTACATCAAAAGCAGAATTTTGTTCCTAAATGAACTAAACTATTTGAATTTTCTTAAGCTAGGTGTGATGGCTATTCTTGGTTGTCAATGTGACTACAACTAAAATTAACTAAAACCCAAGTGATGGGTATACCAGTGATGGGGTGTTTTTAATTAAATAATTTGAAGTGGGAAAATCTACCTTTAATCCAGATCTTTGGAGGTAGAATGTTCCATCTCTAATGCAGGCCACACCTTCTGATGGCAGCCTATACCAGAGACATGGAAGAAGGGAGATATATGTATGTGTATGTATATAGATAACCACATATATACATGCATAATATAATGTATAAAATATGCATTTTATCAGTTCTGTTTTTCAAGAGAACCCTGACTAATGTACTAGGAAAATATAGCAGCACTAAAAACTAAAATTGACTGCTGCCAGTAACATCCTTTTAAGTGTGTTTTCTTACGCTACCTTAATAAGTTAGATATTTGCCTTCATCTCTCAAAGTGAGATATCAAATAGAACTAATAATAAAAAATTTTAATTGCTTAAATATGCTAAGAATGGATGATAATTCATTTTCATCAAGTTTTTAAGTCCCTCTATCAACTCTAGAGGCTATGGCAAGAATTTATTTTATATGCAGTCTAGGTTTATGTCACTGTTCCCTTTTGTTAGCCTTGGTGGCTAGGGCACGAGCCCATGTTCTCACTTACTAGACTTACAAGCACAGCATGCCAAGAGCAAGCAGTGAGCTTCCAGGATGCTCATCTGCAGGAGACTGCAATTAAAGCAGGATGCTTATGTCCCAAGGAATCCACTTAAAGAGAGTGGTCCCTCTCCTCTCCTAGCCTACCCTTAAATAATTTATTAATGAATTAACTGTTTAATAAGTGAATAAACTTGCTATTTATTGACAAATTTAATAAACTAGCCTTTGACCTTAAACATGACTGTTCTAATGCTCCTCAACATTTTATCTATCCCTATCTATCTATCTATCTATCTATCTATCTATCTATCTATCTATCTATTATCCGTTCGTCCGTCCGTCCATCTATCTATCTATCTATCTATCTATTGTCCGTCCGTCCGTCCATCTATCTATCTATCTATCTATCTATTGTCCGTCCGTCCGTCCATCTATCTATCTATCTATCTATCTATCTATCTACCTACCTACCTACCTACCTACCTACCTACCTACCTATCTATCTACCTATCTATCTATCTATCCATCCATCCATCCATCCATCCATCCATCCATCCATCCATCTATGGATTTTTTTGAGGCAGGGTTTCTCTGTATAATACAGCCCTGATTGTGCTGGACTTGCTTTGTAGATCAAGCTGGCCTGAAACTCACAGAGACCACCTGCCTCTGCCTCCAGAGTGCTGGGATTAAAGACATATGCCAACAAACGACTTATTCTTTTAATTCTATGTGTATAAGTGTTTTTGCTTAAATGTACGTCTGGATCAAGTGCATACCTGATCAAGAGTGTTGAATTCTGTGTAACTGGAGTTATAGACTGTTGTGAGACAACATTGAGTTCTGGGAATCAAACTTAGGTCCTCCTTAAGAACAGGTGCTCTTAACCACAGAGTTATCTTTCTAATATTCTGAAGACGCCTCTGGATACATACTAAGTTTTTGTTTCTTGGCAGTGGAAGTGTGGCCTTTACCAATTCAAGTATGTACGGTAGCTTTCCTTATCCTGGCAGAGAAGGAACAGAAAGCCTGTACAGTGGGGCCAAGGCATCAAGGTGGAACCAGCTGGGTATCATCTGTCTGTCTGCAGCCCTGGTGGCCTGTTGCTACTATGCTGTGTATGTTTCGGCCTTACCAGTGACTAAATTCCAAACAATAATTTGGAGACAAAAAGTCCCCCCAAATCTGTCTCATTTTTTTTCTTGATTTTTGTTTTTAAATAAAAAATTCTGGGGATAGAAAGATGGCTCAGCGGTTAGAGCACTGACTACTCTTCCAGAGGTCCTGAGTTCAAATCCTAGCAACTACATGGTGACTCACAACCATCTGTATGTAATAGTATCTGATACCTTCTTCTAGTGTGTCTGAAGAGAGTAACCGTGTACTCACATACATAAAATAAATAAATCTTAAAAACAAAACTCCTCTAACAGATTTCACAGAGCAGCAAAGGGAACAAAGCCCTCTTACCACGCTGTTTTCTGCTTAGAGCCAATAGGAAAATTGAGACTATTAAAAAAGATGTAGAAACTATTGATAATATCAATGGGCTGATTAATTTTAGACATATAGGTATGGGGATATTAATGGAGAACACAAAATATTACCAGGAACAATTTATCTACACAATAATGAAGGTAGGGGAATTTTCTTATTCCTTGATCCTAAAGATAAAGAGGCAGGAATAAGGAAGTATGGTTAGCCAGGGAACCCAGGTTGTGTATCTGCACTTTGAGCCAAGGATCAGAAACATTTGGGGGTTTAAACAAACAACTACATCTATACTGAATGTGGTTCCCCCCGACCTTTCATAGTCATTATAATATATTTATATACATAATATAGGCAAAAAGATTGCCCAGTTTTAGGGCAGCCTGGACTATGGAGTGAGACCCTGACTCAAAAATAGACAAAAAAGTACATGGGAAAATATGATTAGGTTGTATGCAAATATTTCAGCCTTTAATGTAAAGTACATGAGTAACTTTGAACTTTGATATCCATGTATAGAGCTCGAATGGAAGACTGTAATGCTTATGGTGTATGCTGGGTAGGAGAAAGGAGAGTCAGGGGACAGCAAGAACCTGTAAGGATTGGAGGGCGGCTCTGCAGCTGCTTGGACAGTATAGATGTAGGCGCTTACACACACAGCAGGGATTTCTGCTCATTTTCCCTGCCTTTTTTTTTTCTGGGGGATATATGACACTCTTGGTTTAATATCTTTAGAAGAGATTCACTTGCTTTCAGGACTGTGTGCGTGTGTGTGTGTGTGTGTGTGTGTGTGTGTGTGTGTGTGTGTATATGTGTGTGTATTATATGATTTGAGAAACGTGTCTCTTTGCCCACTCTTAAAATTAATTGGTATGTTTTAGTAATTCTTCACTCATTGTATTTTAGTATATTTATTACTATTTCTAATTCTTCCCAGATTTACACACATCCCTTTAAAAAAAAAAAAAAAAACCCGTTTGTGTGGGGTGATTCCCTGTAGTGTGGTTGACCGACAAGGCCCTTAAGAAAGCTTACCCTCCCTCCCCTAGATCCCCTAACTGTCAAGTTCTTCAGTTAGGGGTAGGTGCTTATAAGCTAGAGCGCTGACTGACTTGATCTTATACGACCTGTGCAGAGAAGCACAGCTGCTGAGAGGCTATGAGTGTAGAGGTTCTGTCATGTGCAGAAGACACTGTTTTGCTTCGGTCCTCTCCAGCCTTTGGCTCTTAATCTTTCTGGGCACCTTTCACAGTGATCTCCAAACTCCGTTCGCTTGTAAATGCTCAAAGTTCAGTTTTGAGGAATTTTTTGTATTTTGACTGTATAACCTATGAGGATGTAAACATTTCTGGAGTGGGGAATCCCTGCTATTAATTGTACACTGGAACATAGTACTTAGACTAAAACTGTAGAGAATAATTGTGGTAGAAGCCTGCCCAGAGCAGTGAAAAACCAGCAAAACTGTAAGATTCTCTGGGGCTGGCGAAGACTCCTCAGGGCCATCTAAAAAAGGTGGGGAAATCTCTCTCTCTCTCTCTCTCTCTCTCTCTCTCTCTCTCTCTCTCTCTCTCTCTCTCGCTCTCTCGCTCTCTCGCTCTCTCGCTCTCTCGCTCTCTCATTCAGACACACACAGTGAATAAACAAGCTTCATCAAGCTCCAACAACTTTACATATGTACATATATACATATACATAAAAGCAAAGTTCCAACAACTTTACATATGTACATATATACATATACATAAAAGCAAAGTTCCAACAACTTTACATATGTACATATATACATATACATAAAAGCAAAGTTCCAACAACTTTACATATGTACATATATACATATATATAAAAGCAAAGTTCCAACAACTTTACATATGTACATAACATACATATATTTCATGAAGGAAGCAAAGCTCCAATAACTATTTTTCCCCACAGTATTTATATACTAGTAAAATATTTCAAGCAGTATAAAAATTCCAACATGGTTATATTCTATTTTTCTTCTAGTGAATGATTATGAAAACCCATTATGTTCCCCAATACCTTTACATGAATAAATGCTTTATGTATTGCAGGTGAGAAAACAGATTATTCCCAAGGTCCCATGCACATTCATGTTTTAAGTAACTTATAGATTATCAGAGTATAAGCAAGCAAGGTAATTTTCTCAGCCAGTTTCTCTTACTGGCAGGTTGCAATTTGTGGTTACAAAGAAAGGATCAATTATTTTGTTATTTATTTTAAAGAGTAATCTTACTAAAAAAAAAACTGAGAAGAATCACAAATCTAAACTTATATATAAAAACCAGTGATTTCTATCTGAAATCCTCAGGGTGCACATCTCATTAACAATTTTTTATTATATTGTATTAGGAAGCCAAGGGCAAAATGGGTACAAGAAATAAATCACCTTGATCACTAGCCTATCTTTAGCGAGGGAGGCACGTTAGCTAGTACTAAAAAAAAAAAAATCTTGCTCAATTATCAAGAGTGTGCCAGTGTTTGGGGGGTGGCGGGTTTAATTAAAAAAATTAAGTTTAAAAAAATTAATTATTCAGTTTCCCATCCTCCATTTAATTCATGACTCTTCTGAGACTTAACACTTGGAGGTTTGCATTGTGAATTTTTCTAGAGAAAGGTATTTAATATTTAGTTACAATGACTAATACAAACCTGTTGTTAACAGGTAGGGTGTGTGTGTGTGTGTAGTTGGGTAGCATTAAGATGATGTTCCAAACAAGACTGTTCCAGATTAATTCTTGACATATGTTTGATTTTCCCCATATGCTTCTGATAATTCTCAGGTCTTACTGCTTAGTAAGGTTTGGTGCTCAGTGGTGTGGTATGGTATGCCAGGTTTTTGAGAAAGGCAGACTGGTTGAATACTGTTTACAATAGCCAAGCTATGGGATCAGCCTAAGCATTGTCAGTGATGCATAAAGAAAACAGAGCTATATACATAAGAAATTTTATACTGCTATGGTGGTATGAATGCAAATGGCTCCCATAGGTTCATAGGGAGTAGCACTAATGCGGGGTACGACCTTGTTGGAGTAGGTATGGCCTTGTTGGAGGAAGTACATCACTGGGGGGGTGAGCTTTTGGGTTTTACTTTTCCTGCTGTCTGTTGATCTGGATGTAAAAAAAAAATCTCAGCTATCTCTCCAGCACCTTGTCTGCCTGCGTGTCACCATGCTTCCTGCTATGATGACAATGGACTAAACCTCTGAAATGTAAGTCAGCCCCAATTAAATGTTTTTCTTTATAAGAATTGCCATGGCTATGGTGTCTCTTAAGCAATAAAACCCTTACTAACACACCTCCCTGGGTGATCTGCAGGAAAACATAGGCAACAAGATCTAAAAGTGTCTTTTACTTGCCAGATATAATTGTCTCGGAAGCTTACTTCCAGATAAGCTCATTCTTTCTAGTCTGTCTATTCATTCTGTCGTTTTGTCTGGCCCTCAATTAGACATCACTTTCAAATATGGCTGCTTCCTTCTACAAACTAACTTTACCTTCATTGTTAGGGCTTAAAGGTGTGTACTAAGGGTGTGTCTGCATTCCAGCCACATCACATACACCTAGGATGACTTTGGATGTGATCCCTTGCTGGAGCAGCCATGCTGCCAGATTGAAATTCCTCTACAACTAGAGATTGTCATAAGCAAAACTCAATTCAGAAAGGCTCATAATTCATGGTTTCTCTTGTAGAGTCTAGAGTTCATGTAGGTAGATAGACAGACACACACACACACCATAACAGTAGAAGTGGCAGGAAGGTATGAATGCAGGGTAAATATGATCAAAGGACAAGATGACACTTGAATGAAAGAAAGCCTGAGAACTCCTCACTGTGTATGGAGAATATCTACCAATACTAGCTAGACATTTGATTTTTAGTGTTAATTAATACACCCCCGCCCCCAGACCAGGTTTCTCTGTGTAATCCTGGTTGTCCTGGAACTTACTCTGTAGACCAGGCTGGCCTCGAGCTCAGAAATCCACCTGCCTCTGCCTCCGCCTCCCAAGTGCTGGGACTAACAGCATGCGCCACCACTGCCTGGCCAAAAAGAAATTTTTGCTGCTACGTTGCTGTTTGTTATAAGTGATTTCAAAGTATTGGTGGCTTAAAACTTTCCAATCCTCCATGAGTTTCTGGGAAAATTGGGATATACCTGGCTATCGTGCCTTTGGTAGCTTCTGTGTATCTCATTGTCTTCTCATAGAGGTAACAAAAACATAAGGTATTTTTTTCTAGTGTCTGTGGATATTATATACTGGAATGAGACATCTCAAACAGCAGGAGTTAGGGACTAAAGAGGTGATGAGAAGAAAATATTTGATGATGATTTAGGAACTACAGAGTTCAGTAAGTCCAAAGCATGGAGTGAGCCATCAGGTGTGGCCAAAAAGAAAATGGTAGAGAAATATAGTACACCTTGCAAAACAGCATCTCGTGCCATGTGAGAGCTGAGACTTGAATGCAAGTGAGGGAATTCTTACAAAGTTACATGGCCAGGCTTGTTCATGTCTAAACAAAATGAATGAATGAATGAATGAATGAATGAATGAAATCAGTCTTGGCTATTTATGTATATATCCCATTGATACCATATCTAAACAAAATAAACGAATGAATAAAATCAGTCTTAGCTATTTATGTATATCCCACTGATACTAGGTAAGAGCAGTGTGCAGACCATCACAAATTCAGCTGAGAAATTAATAGTCTAATTAAACTGAATTCATACAATCAGGTCCAGGGAAAATTAACTCGAACTGTGACTTAGGGTTTCATTGTTGTGAAGAGACACCATGACCACAACAACTCTTATAAGGAAAACATTTAGTTGGGGCTGGCTTACAGTTTCAGATGCTTAGTTCTTCATTGTCATAGCAGGAAACATGGCAACATGTGGGCAGATATGGTAATAGAGACGAAGCTGAGAGTTCTATTTCTTGATCTGTAAGCAACAGAAATGAATGCCACACTAGGCCTAGTGAATATGAGACCTCAGAGCCTCCCTCCACAGTCACATACTCCAGCAAGGTCACACCTACTCCAAGGCCACACCTTCTAATAGCACCATTCACTATGGGCAAAGCATTCAAACACACCTGAGTTGGGCGGCCATTCATATTCAAACCACCACAAATTGTATTTACCAAATAGTAAATTTGTCATACTCTTGGTATCTATGTCTTAGATTAAGAGCAGTTTTCCATTTCACACATGTTCTTAGTCTTTAAGAGGGTTAAATGCATGAGAGGCTAAGAATGATTTGAAAAGAGCAAAGCAATGAACCAATACAACCATTACACTTTTTTGATACTTATACTTTGGAGAGTTGAGTGAATACTTGGTATATTGAACCTAATTGATCCATATTTAACTATTAGTGACCTTTTGTTTTATATTTCCTTAGTGTACATATGTAAACATATCTCCCTAATCCAGACATTTAAAAATATGTACTTATTTAAAACAGAAACCTAGATGAATTAGCAATGTATTTCATAGCTTGCCTGGCATGCAGAAAGCCCTGGGCTAATCCCTAGGACCATATAAAGTGGCTGTGGTGGTGCATTCAAAACATCAGACGAGCAAACCAAAAGTAAAACCTCCTGACGCTCCTCTTTGCTGACTGTTTTCCTTGCCCTTCTTTCTTCACTTGTTTTAACCTGGGCCTGGTGTGTAGCTGAGGATGTCCTTGAGTATCTGGTCCTCCTGCTCCTACCCTTCAGGAGCTGAGAGTTCATCTGGGTGTCACCCTCCTGGGCTTCTCGTGGCTCTTTATTACTTTCTGGTTGCCAACTAGATAAATCTGGAGTTCTTGGTGTGGCTGCAGGGCTTTTCTCAATTTAATCTTCTTTACCTCCCTCCTATGTTTGCTATCTTAGCACTTTATTTAATGCACATATATTTTCTGTACTCAGAACAAATCTTGAGGCCATAATATGTATTTTTTTTTCATTCCAAATGTCTTATTGTGCAACATTGTCACTAGTCTTCCCTGACCTGGAATGCCTTCTTCCTTTACTTTAGAGCAGTAGTTCTTGACCTTCCTGACTCTGTGATCTTTTAATACAGTTTCTCATGTTATGGTGGCCCTCTTGTTTAGATGGTTGTTAGAAACATGACATGTTAGTGAATTGAACTGTAGGGGAATAGACCTGGGCATAGATCTCATCTTTCTAGTCTACTCACATAACTCTTGTTACCGTGTGTGGCAAAAGTAAATAATCATGGGTACATTAAGATTATCGATATGGACACAGTTTAGAACTTCCTATATGTGATGGTTAGTGTTGTCAACCTGACACATAGAAGGCTAGCCTTGGCATACCTTTGAGGGGTTGTCTGCATTAAAGTTAGTCTGTGAGCAGTTGTATTGGTATTGGTAATTGATGTGAGAAGATTGATCATTTTTAATTTGTTGAGAATTGTATAAATGAACACTTTACACTGTTACCACCTCCTCCAGTCCCTTCCATGTTCCTCTGTTCTCAAATTCATGACCTTCTTTTCTTTAGTTGTTATTCTTACATACATATACACACACAGACACACACACACACACACATCCCACTGAATCCATTTAGTGTTGCTCTTAAGTCATGTATTTAGTGCTGACCACTGGGTGTTGGGAAAATACAGATTCTCCCCTTCTCAGCATCCACTGATTGCCTATAGCTCTTCACCTAGGGGTAGGCCTTGTGAGATTTCCCCATCCAAGTTAGCATGTCAGTTGGTGTTGTCAGGAGCACTAGTAACCATGCTTTTATGCATTATTCTCTATTCTACAGTCATGGATGTGATGGGAAGGACCAGCTCCTCAGGCTCCTGCCTCTGTGGTTTCCCCTAAATGATGGACTGTAACATGGAACTGCAAGTCAGAATAAGCCCTTTCTCCCTTAAGTTGCTTTTGTCAGGGTATTTTATCACAGCAACAGGAAAAGAAACTAAGACCTGGATTGAATTGGTTTTTGTATTCACACAGATATATGTGCATTTTATGTACAGAAGCTGTGGAATGGTGTAGGGTCATGTGTTTGTGTGTGTGTGTGTGTGTGTGTGTGTGTGTGTGAGAGAGAGAGAGAGAGAGAGAGAGAGAGACAGAGACAGAGATAGAGACAGACAGAGAGACAGAGAGCCCACATGCACAGTTGTTACATGCTTCCATAGTTTTAGTGAAACAGCTGACTGCTTATGTTACAAAGGATTGTACTCTAGATCTTTAGCAATGATCTAGGTTTATTGTGAATCCCTCCTTAGGAATGTCAGCGCCAAGCTTGCATTGAGGTCACTGTACCAGGTGCTAGCTGCACTGACTTTGGGAATTCCGTGGGGGAAGAGGATTGGCGCATTCCTCTCATCCCTTAGATAGCTCTTTGTCTTTGTCTCCCTTTCTCTTTCTCTCTCTCTCTCTCTCTCTCTCTCTCTCTCTCTCTCTCCCTCTCTTTCTCTCTCTCTCTCTCACTCACACACACACACACACACACACACACACACACCATACCACAGTAAGTAAAAAAAAACCTTTACAATTATGAACAAAAGTTATTTATATCTAAAATAAGTTAAGCCAGGGTGGGCTGTACATTTTTACCTATAGATAATTGTAAAATTTGTGTTCTATGATGTGCTGGTTACAGTATTTTCAGTTTTCATGGAATTGACATGAAAATCATTCAACAACTTTTAATGCTCTGCCTGTCTCTATTTTCTTCATTTAAAAATTTTGATGTAGAGCCGGGCAGTGGCGTATGCCTGTAATCCCAGCACTCTGGGAGGCAGAGGCAGGCGGATTTCTGAGTTTGAGGCCAGCCTGGTCTACAGAGTGAGTTTCAGGACAGCCAGGGCTATACAGAGAAACTCTGTCTCAAAAAACCAAATCCAAAAAACCAAAAAAAAATATTTTTTTTGATGTAGATTTTTTTCATATAATTCTATTAATTTAATTATTTGCTTACTTAGGTTTTTTTTTTTTTTTTGAGACATGTTTTACTATATAGCCTTTGCTGATTTTAAACTCTCAATTCTCCTGCATCAGTCCTCTAAGTCCTGGGATTACAGGTATGTGCTGCCATATTTGGCATGTTTTATGAACTTTAACATTTGCAAATTCACGACCCACAACTAATAGAACCATTTTGACCCCAGATACATCATTGTTAAAACTGGAGAACTGGCATCTTCTTTGGACTGAATAGTCATCAAATAATTTGTACTTATATTTTCTATCTTTAACCCCTGGTAACCATTGATTTATTCTTGCCACTATAGTCTTGCCTTTTCAAAGACTTCAGGTAAGTGGAAGCGTATACTATGTAACCTTTTGTGAATAGCTTCTTTGAGAAACTCAGCAGAGTGTTTTGGAGAATCAGGCAACTTGAGTGTGTTGGTGGTGCAGTCTTCTCATTGGTTGGATGCTTTCCATCAGATGAACATCAAATTCTGCTTATAGTCTTTGATCCATTAGATGACATTTAGATTTTCCAGTTTGGAGTGATTTTTAAAAAGATTTTTACTTTGTGTATGTTTGTGTATGTGTCTGCATGCTGTATGTATGCAGGTGCCTGAGGAGGCCAGAAGAGGAAAAACCATCAGAGCCTTGTAGTTCGGGTTACAGGTGGCTGCTCTTACTTAGTTAACTCCTGTGCCGTCTCTGCAGCCCTAGTTTGAAGAAGTTTGGAAAAGAACTTTTAAAAAAAATGCATGCAGGTTTTTGTATTTATTGAAAATGTTCATTTCTCTAATGTGGGAATACTCTGGTGTTTTATACTGTAGGGAACTGTCCAATTGCTTTCCAGCTTGCTGTACTGCTCCTTATTCTAAGTCACACAAAAGTGAACGTTTTAGTTTTATCTTCATCTATTTGGATGGAAAATGATGATGAATTTAGTGTGTCACCCCCGTAGTATGGCATGCAGTTCATACTGTGAAACCTGAAGGTGTGTGGCATTTAGTTTTCAAATCTTGAAGCAAGCATTTCAAAATATACACAGAGTTATGAGCTATCTAGCTTACCACTTTCTTTCAAAGGTTCTCTTTTGTGACTTAAACTTTTTATTGGTTCTTTCTGAGTTTCCCATCATATATCCCAGTTCCACTCATCTCCCAGTCCCCTCATATTTACCCTCCTACTTTGCAGCCTCCCGTCCAGAAGTAAAACATACACACCAACAAAACAAAACAAAGCATAGAAAACATCTGGTTATGGAAGCTGTAGTATATCACAGTGTGTCCCACAATATACCCCTCTATCCATACATCTTCACTTGTGATGTTCATTGGAACAAGTAATTGATCTGGTTTGAGGTCTCATTTAAGGTCTCTAGCGTCTGTGATACCACCAATATTGGCTCCTCATGGGGCTCCTTTCTGTTACCCTGTTGATGCCCTGTATCAGCATGGCACCCTGCAGCTCACAGATGATGTAGGTTTTGGGATGGGCCAACTCAAAAGCCTGGATCTGGGTCTGGGTGGTAGCTGAGCTGCTCAGCACTCCAGCTCCCCCTTATCTGCAGGACTAGGGCAAGCCTGCAGCACAGCCACCCATTGCCACATCAGCAGGAGTAGGGTCAGCTCTCCTGCTCTCATGCCCTCTGCCAGCTCACCAGCACCCACACCTCCAGAGCCAGTTCCACTGTGCTGCCCAGTCGAGGTGCAAGGCTCAGTCTCCCAAGTGCTGCAGCCAGTGAAGGACAAGGCAAGGCTCACTGTCACACCCTTGGGGCTGGCTCTCAGGAGCCTTCACCATCAGGGTCTGTTCCACTGTGTTACCCAGGCAAGGTGCAGGGCCAGCATTCCTGTGCTTTTGCCCTACCTTTGGAGCCAGCTCACCTGTGCTTCTGCAAACAGGGCCTGCTCTCTTGAGAGTGCCATAACCAGCGAGGGAAATGCCAGTTTGCACAGACCCGTGACATCCATTTTAGTCCCAGGCGTCTGTCCAGGGACATCCTCATGGTCTCTAGTGGTAATATGAGCCAAGGACATCAAGCCTGACCCCTGCCTCTGCATAGCCACAGTCTCAGACATGGTACTGAGTGATACCGTGAGCTAAGACTACCGTGGCCTCAGGTGGCAGGCTGGCCACTCCCAGCAGACTATTCCTCTCTTTCCTCAAGTCTGCAGTTCCATCTGCCTTCACAAGGCTCAGACTATTCCACTTCTCTTTCTCTCCCATCTGTCCATCACACACTTGCACATTGTAGTGGCTTCCACTGCAGCGGCTGGTGGCTCTCTGGGTGACCTTTGTCTGCACTGCATGGCATAGCAGCCAGCAGGTCTCTAGATGTCTACGGTCAGCTTGTGTGGCAAGTGGCTCTATGGAGAATGGAAATCTTCCCCCCTCTCTCCACCGCATGGCATGAGGGCAGGTGGGTTCTTATGTGGCCCTGGCCCACTTGTTCTGTGGTGGAGGAGGGCAGGACTCTGGGCATCTTTCCCAGACCATACCATGTGGCATGGTGGGCAGCAGGTCTCTGCATACCTTCTCTTGCAGGGCAGTTGCATGGTGGCAGGTGTCTGTGATCTATTTTTTAAGGATTTATTTTTAGTTAGGTATTTATGTACATTGGGATGTGCATGCACACATTTGGGTGCAGGTGCCTTTAGAGACCAGAGGTGTCAGGTCACCTGTAGCTGGAGTTACAAGTGCTTCTGAGCCACTTAGCCTGAGTACTGGGAACTGAACTCTGTCCTTTGCAAGAGCAGTTTATGCCCTTAACCTCTGAGTCAAGTCTTTGGTCCCAATTTATGACTTTATAACCCAATTACTTCAGGGAGGTCTAGGCGCTGGTTTGAAAGTTTGGAACCACCCTGAAGCAGTACTAGAAATGTACTAGAAATCTTTAGGTCCTGCCCTGGGCCATGAGTCCGAAACCCAGAGTGAGATGTTGTAATACCCATTTTCTGCCAGCTTCCCTTGATGATTACGCTGTGCACTGAAGTCAGGGAACCACTGCACGGAATCATTCTCGTTGATTTTATTAACCCAACAAAACAACTAAAAAAGATTTTAAGAGTTTGGGACTGACCAAGATTAACCAGAACATTCTTTGTTGAGCCATCTGTTAATGTTGGGAATTTTTTATAAACTATATAACAACACTAGTTCAGCTTTCAAATTACAAGTTGTAAAATCTATTTAAATGGAAAAGCTATCCATCGCTGAAGAGAGGGATAAAAAGAAATGTAAGAATCCATGTATCTAGTAAAAAGCTGTGTTGTGAATCTTTCTTTGCAATGGGTTCAAAGTGTGAACAATTGAGTGTGAGTGCTAGCTTTTGTCAGAGCCCTGACTCTTGTAGGATTACAGCAAAGATTAAGTCAGTGGTGCTCAGCTAGGAGCAATTTTCCCTCCTGAGTATGTTTGAGAAAGTTTGGAGACAGTTTTGATAATCACATCTGAGAAAGGGGAGCTATTGTCCTTTAGTGGGTGGAGGGCATGGTTGCCAAACATTGTCATGCAAAAGCCAGTTGTCTACATCCAGGAATCACCTGACTTCACCCACCTCTAGATGCCAGAAGTGGAAAAGTTGGCATTACATTATATTAAAAATTCTATCATGAGAAGAGCATGTTTCTTTCACAGCTGGGGTTATAGCTCAGAGGCACAAGCATCTGCTCCACCCATTTGGCCTTTACACATGCTCGTGTGGGGGGGGGGGGAGGCAAGGGGGGTGTTTGAGACAGGATTTCTTTGTGGCTGTCCTGGAACTAGCTCTGTAGACCAAACTGGCCTTGAACTTACAGAGATCCACCTTCTTCTGCCTTCTGCATGCTGTGATCAAAGGTGTGTGTTACCATGGCCTAGCTCCACTCCACTCAGCCTTTATTAAATGCGAGTTCTGAGGACCAAATGCAGACCCTTGTGGTTCTGTCAACTGAGTGTCTCCAGCCCTGCCACGTAGACTTTTTATCCAGATAAAGCCATTGAGTCTATCTTTCATCCAGTGCAGTCTTCTAGGTAAGCATGTGCAAAAGGTTAAACATGTAATTGTTAAGGCCTAGAGATAAGGCTTGGTATCTTTCCTTCTACTGTGTCTTTATCAATAAAGTATATATATATATCGTTCTTGTTTTAAGATCTTTACATATCTTACTTAGTTCTTGTTACATATAATATCTCATATAATTCTTGTACTACTTTTATGAGTAATGACTATAGTATTGTCTGTGTGTATTTGTGTGTGAACTTTTGTATAGGAATGTGTATACCTGTATCCATCCCTCTCCCTGTCCCTCTCCCTCTCCCTGTCCCTCTCCCTCTCCCTCTCCCTCTCCCTCTCCCTGTCCCTCTCCCTGTCCCTGTCCCTCTCCCTCTCCCTCTCCCTCTCCCTCTCCCTCTCCCTCTCCCTCTCCCTCTCCCTCTCCCTGTCCCTCTCCCTGTCCCTCTCCCTCTCCCTCTCCCTCTCTCTCTCCCTCTCCCTCTCTCTGTGTATATTTAAAGGCCAGAGGTTGACCCCAGGTACCTTTCTCAATCATTTTCTACTTTACTTAGTGAGATATAATCTTTGATTCAACCTTGATTTTACTTTCCCAGGGATGGTATCCAGGTGGTGCCCCCATACCCCCCCTTTTGTAGGTGTCAGGGATCCCAATGTAGATCCTCATGTATGTGCAAACTTGCCGTGGTACCATCTCTCCAGCCATTTATGGACAAAGAAATTGAAGAACAGTGATGCCAGCTTGATAAAGGTTACAGAGATGCAGTAAGTGGTAAAACTTGTCCTTAGACTTAGGGACTATAGCTTGAGTCTGTGCACTCAGTCACCTAGTACCCCAGTCCCTTATGTTCATGGGGGCTTCGCTACAGGGCTGTTTATAGTGCCTCATACTTTACCTGTGATAGCTACTTAGTAAATGAGCTGCTATTGTTACATATTCTTGCTAAACATAACTAGAAATAATTCTTTAAAGCCTGACTTTAAAGCATCACTTAAACAATTACAATCATATCTAAATCAGGGAATGCTTATTTTAAATTTTTCCTAAACAATAGCTATTGAGATGATCATGTTTTCCTTGATTTATGTTAACATATGTGTCTTAGTCAGGGTTTCTATTCTTGTACAAACATCATGACCAAGAAGCAAGTTGGGGAGGAAAGGGTTTATTCAGCTTATGCTTCCATACTATTGTTCATCACCAAAGGAAGTCAGGACTGGAACTCAAGCAGGTCAGGAAGCAGGAGCTGATGCAGAGGCCATGGAGGGATGTTCCTTACTGGCTTGCTTCCCCTGGCTTGCTCAGCCTGCTCTCTTATAGAACCCAAGAGCACCAGCCCAGGGATGGAACCACTCACAAGCCCCCCCCTTGATCACTAATTGAGAAAATGCCCCACAGCTGGATCTCATGGAGGCATTTTCCCAACTGAAGCTCCTTTCTCTGTGATAACTCCAGCCTGCGTTAATCTGACACACAAAACCAGCCAGTACAATATGTCACATTGATTTTATGTTGTTTTAACCTTGCCTTCCTGCTGTTGGATTTGGTTTCTTATAAATTTATTAAAGGTTTTTAAATTAGTAATCATAAGGAATATTGATCTGTATTTCTCCTGTGCTGTCTGTTTTGCTTTACTCCTGCTTAAAATCCATTTTCTACCATCTCTTCACTCATGGAAAAGAGTTGTAGTTGCTCATTTCTAGCTGTAGGTCAGAAGTCAATTTTGTTAACGTAAGTGTGGAAGGCTAAGTATCAGTCTGTTGTGAGTTCACCTAAAATATCCCAGAGTGCGGAGCCTGTTGTCTTTTGCAGAGGAGGAGGTTTATGAATATGTATACTCATCCCCAGATTCCCGATCGATAGTTGGGTCTGAAGATATAGAACCCACAGATACAAAGAACTGGATGTGTAGCTCTTCAGCAATCCTTTAAGTATTTTAATTTGTTCTTTTTTTTTTTTAAACCTTGTGTTGTGTGTATGGTGTGTGTGTCCTCATGTGTGTACAGGGTGCGTGTGTAGAAGTCAAAGGACCACCCTCAAGTGTAGGTCCTTATCTTTTACCTAGTCAGCCTCCGTCTTGGGGAAGATGGAATTATAGGTCTGCACCACCATGCTCAGCTTGAAATATTAATAGCTTACCCACATTCCAGTGTATCTTGGTCTGATCCTGAACCTACCACTTTAGCATAAAATTCATAGTGCTAAGAAGAAATTGCATTGAATGAACATAAATTGTGTGTGACATAGGCACATGCACACATGGTCAGCTTCTGGTATTGTTCCTCAGGCATTGTACACCTTGTTTTAGACTAGGCAGCAGCAGGTCAGCAAGCCATAGTGATCCTCCATTCTCTACCCCGTAAGGCCCAGCTTACAAATAAAGATGGCATGCTACAGACGGGGTGGGCTTCTTGTTGTTGTTGATGGTTGGTTGTTTTTTGTTTTTGTTTTGTTTTTGTTTTTTATGTATTTTATTGTTTTTTTTTTTTTAATCTCTCTCCTTTTCAACCCTTATTTCACCCTAATCTCTTCCACGCTAGATAGAGGAGAAAGAAGGCTAGAGGAAAAGGGGAGGTAGGTATCTGACTACTTTCAGCTGATTAGGGGTGTTGAAGTCCTTGAGGCCAGCCCAATCTTCATCTGCAACAACAGCAACTAGTAGTAGGAGGGGCCAGCAGCAACTCCTCCTTCTTGGGAACACCTCTCACCCTTCTTGGGGCTCTGGCATTTATTCCCTCTGCAGAGTCCCCCAGAATTAAGCTATCTGTAGCTGGCAAAATCATACCCTTCCTAGAGCACAAGACAATCATAGTTGGTGGCTGTGGACAAACAGAAGCAGCCCCATATCCTACACCTAGGATTTAAACAAAACATTCGCCTCACATAACTCACCACAAAATTCTCACTACAGCCTGCTGAGACCATCTAGGGTCTCAGGACCACTTCTTTTTATCTGCTGTTTTACAGAATTAAAAAGATAGAAAAAGCAAGGTCTGACCACCCAGCAAAGACTTATTTGACACAAACACAGCCTCACCCCTCTACACACCCCATATACCCCCTTACACACACACACACACACACACACACACACACACACACACACACACACGGAGATAAGAGAAAGGGGGGGAAGAGGGAAGAAGGGGAGAGAGGGAAGGAGGGAGAGAGGGAGGGAGTCCGTCAGACAGACAGAGACTGACTTCCTGGGTGGGAAGGGGAACAAGAGAAGGTAGAGCTAAAATTTTGATGTGAGTAGGTGAGTTTCCATTCTCCTTAAGGACTGGCTGGTTAGTGCTGGGGGATTATTGGTAAATGCAGACAAAGGGAGCTGACTGGTCGCCACCACAGCACCCCAGGACCCCAGCACCCCTCCCAATGAGAGTCTGCTGAGCAGGTCTTTGCAGGACAGGGGAGGAACAAGTCCATCAAGTTTTTGTTTCTGTTTTTGTTTTTTACTACTTGGAAAGGTGGTGTGTTGTGGTGGGAATGAGAGGGCATTCTCCAACGAGTAAACACCAAATCCCTTGATCTCTTTGGGCTCAAAAGAAGCCTGGCTTGGGGCTTGGTTGGGGTGGTTCCCAGCCATCCTCCTGTGGAGGTGGCTTGTCACACTTCAGTGATACTTGCTGGGACTGAGGAGAGGGGAATCAAGTTTTTGTTTCAGAAAGGGAAAATAATCAGGAAACTTGAATGGAAAGTGCACATGTCTACCTAGAGCAGTGGTTCTCAGCCTGTGGATCATGACCCCCACAGGCTCACAGAGCAGAGATACGTTACAATTCATAACAGTAGCAAAATTATAGTTATGAAGTAGCATCAAAATAATTTTATGGTTGGGGGTCACCACAACATGAAAAACTGTATTAAAGAGTAGCAGCTGGGGCTAGAGAGAGGGCTCAGTGGTTAAAAGTACTGACTGCTCTTCCAGAGGTCCTGAGTTCAATTCCTAGCAACCACATGGTAGCTCACAACCATCTGTAATGGGATCTGATTCCCTCTTCTGGTGTGTCTGAAGACAGCAACAGTGTGTTTACACACATTAAATCAATCAATCTTTTAAAAAAAACAAAACAAAAAGTCGCAGCTCTGAGACTGTTAAGAAGCCTGGATTTAGATGCAGCATTTAGAGCAAGCCATCCTCGAAACAGCAAGCGTGGTAGAGGCTTGAGCTGCAGCAGAGGGACACAGATGCTATTCAAGGCTTCTTGTAAGTCCAAGATTAGACTCTCATGGCGGCTGAAGAACTGACTACTGGAAAAATAGACAAAAAAATGTACTGACTTGTGTCCTGTTTTCAGACCTGCCATTCAAATAGCTGAGTTTACAGCTATTTACAACACAGGAAAAAAATGATAATTACTTCATGGAGTCACAGATATGTGTAAAGTTGCGGTGAAGATCTGTCACATTTTAATGTGAAACTTTACTTTGAGGAAGTAGTCCCTGGTAAGCAGACAGTTCGGTAAGAGACTCTTCTCAACCTTCTTAACACTTCATCGCTCTAATACAGTTCCTCAGGTTGTGGTGATGCCCAAACATAAAAATGTTTATGATGCTACTTCATAACTGTAACTTTGTTACTGCTATGAACCATGATGTAAATATCTATGCTTTCTGATGGTGCTAGGCAACCCCTGGGAAAGGGTCATTCGGACCCCGAAGAAGCTGTGACCCACAGCTTGAAGAGTGCTGATCTAAATGGAAGCATATAATATGCATTAAATTTTGACTTGTAAAAATATAGCATAATGCTTTCAAAGATTGTCTATTATAGCATGTGTTTTGTTCTTTATTACTTAGTAATTTTATGTGTACACTCGTGAGTGGATCCTGGAGATTTGGGTTGTTTAACTTTCGAATCTTAGGGATGGTGCTGGGAGGTACTGTGTGGAAGTTTTGTGTGGACGTGCATGGCTCCACTTGCCTTTCTGCCTGCTACGCGCTTGGGCCTTGAGGTGAGTGCTCTGGAGCTCCATCCATCTTCAGCCCTCCCATCCTCCTAACTTAATCTGTTTCCAACCCTTACCAATTACAAGTAAGAGAGAAAGACAGAGAGACAGACTGACCAGGCACCCAGTGACACAACTCCTCTCAACCTCTTTAATCCTTCTCAGATAGTTCCACTCCCTGGTGACTATTCAAATTCAAATCTATGAGTCTGTGGGGACTGATCTCATTCAAACCACCATGTGTGTGAATTTGTGTAAGTTTGTGAACATGAGTGTGGTGCCCCCCAGGGACAGAAGAGGACACTAGGTGCTGTGGCTACAAGCGATGTGCACGCGTGTGAATTTGTGTAGTGCCCTCGGGGACAGCAGAAGACACTGGGTGCTGTGGCTACAAGGGATGGGCCAAAAAACGTGGGTGCTGGAACCCAACTTCCTTTACCGCTGAGCCACCTCTCCACACTGTTGTAGTTTTTCATTTTTAGTGTTCTAGAATTTCATAAAATTTCCCATTCTATCTAAATATCTTCCTTTAGCAATTCTTCTAGAGCCAGTCTTCTAGCATTGGATTCTTGCTGATATGTCTGGTTTACCATTATTTTTGAAGAGTATTTTCTTTTTAAAAAATTTTATGTATAAGGATGTTTTGCTTGTATGTATGTCTGCGCACCACTTGCATGCAATGTACTTGTGTGCATACCCTGATGTGCCTGTGGAGGCCAGGGGACAACATGTGGGAGTTGGCTCTCTCTTACTGTGTAGAACTGTCTTGGTAACAAGTGCTTTTACCAGCTGAGCTCTTCTACCACCATCTTGAGTCCTGATTTCAATTATCATATGAATGTTAGTACCTTCAGCCCAAGACTGTCTCTGAGCTTCAGATCTGTGTCCCTTGTAAATGTCCTTACTCTTCAGATTTGCTTCTGTGTGCACGGCACCTACCCACGTCTCAAGCTTAAAGCCTTTGTCTTCTCCTTCTGCTCTGTGTAAGCAGTCTTAGCCCTGGGCCTCCATCTGTGAGGCAAGTCTTAGTCCATCTGCTCTTTCTTTGTCTTCACCCTGTCATCTCTCTGAGCTCAGAGGATCCTGCTCCAGAGTCCCAGCAGCTTCTCACTTCTTCTGTGTCCCCTCTCCCCAAGCCATGGAGAGTATTTTAAAGAAGTCAGACCACGGCTTCCCTGCTCAGGGCAGTTCACCGGATTTCCTTTTGTAATTGGAATAGAGTTCTAAATCTTTGAGTGCTTGCTCCGGCAGCCTCAGGCAGCCTCAGCAGTGAGCATATACTGTTTTCTCCACACACCAGGCTCTTCCCTTTCTGCTTCAGTGGTTTCTCCTCTGAGGATCTTCCCTGCTCCCAGTTAAGGGTACCTGCTCTTTTACTCCTGGCCCAGGTTGTCCCTTTCTGTTAAATAGAACCCTTCCTTGCTTCACAGTGTTGCTAAAAAACACTTGTAGACAACGACAATGTTGTTTCAGTTGTCTCTTGAAAAATGGCAGTTTGATAAAAATGTTATTCATAGTGATAATGGATTTGATATTTTAGAATTAATAACCATTGTTAAAATTTCTTGGTTTTAATATAGTAAATGATATTGGAGACCAACTTATTTTAATTTTTATTATGATAAAAATATAAATAACTAAATTTGCCTTTATAATTATTTTTACTATAAAAAGATAAATTCTACAACATTAAATTTATTCACATAATTTACATCTACATGTAAGAAAGTAAAAGCCGGGCGGTGGTGGCGCACGCCTGTAATCCCAGCACTGAGTTCGATGCCAGCCTGCCTGGTCTACAGAGTGAGCTCCAGGATAGCCAGGGCTACACAGAAAAACCCTGTCTCGAAAAAAAACAAATCCAAAAAAAAAAAAAAAAAAAAAGGAAGAAAGAAAGAAAGAAAGTCAAGCTATTTTATATAAATGGAATTATAAAGTATTTGTCCTTTTGTGTCTGGCTTCTTGTGATGCTTTCAAAGCCTATATATGTTGTAACATATGTCAACTTTTGTTCCTTTTTATGGCTGAATCATATTCTACTATATGCACATACCACATTTTGCTTATTTACTATTCTTTTATAGTGTAAGAGCACACTAAAGTTATGATGGCTTAAGTAGATTTACTGATTGAACAGTAAATTATGTGATAAATTCTACACATGAACAGAACATGAATTATGGAGATACTCTCACAGAAAGAAAAGTTTTACATGGTCTTTGAAATTCTGAGTCATTATTTGGAGACATTTTACCTGGTATTTGAAATTGAATCATTATTTGAAGTAGCCTTTAGTCATTTAATTCTTACTTTCCCATGATATGGACACAGTAGCTTTGTAAAGGGTAGTTTCATTGAAAACATAGGTACCGCTGTTGATTATATACATCAAAGTCAGTTCTTCTCTTGCAATGTTAATTACAATTTGTGGTTATATTTTTTATTTTTGTTTTAAATATGTATGTGAGTATATTGTAGCTGTCTTCACATACACCAGAAAAAGGCATCTGATTCCATTACAGATGGTTGTGAGCCACCATGTGGTTGCTGGGACTTGAACTCAGGACCTCTGGAAGAACAGTCAGTGCTCTTAACCGCTGAACCTCTCTTCAGCCTATGTGTTTTTATTTTAATGGGTTATTTAGGTCATGGTTTCCTGTAATTTTTACTGTGTTTCTTTTATTGACCTAAATAAACTGTACATAGTAGGTACTTAAGAATCAATGCATTGGGCATTCCCCACTGTATGGTTATAAGTATTATTACTTATAATAGTACCTTATTATAAGTGTTATTACTATAGTGCTGTGGTTCAGGTTTCTTGAGGCAGGATCTGTAGCACAGGCTGACTTTGAATTTGTAATCCTCCTGCCTCCGCCTAGCCAAGATAGGGTGTTACAAATGTGTGCCCCATATATTCTCTGAATTATTTTCGTTGACTGTACTGTTTAATTATTCATTACTTACCTTACTAGTTTGTCTCATAAATCATTCTGACTTTAAGGTCTTAGATGTTATGTAACGTTCCATGCTGTACTCATGCCTTTCCAAGTTTATCCTTCACAGTTGAGCACTGTGCCAGGCCCTTACCTGCACCGAGCCACACAGGCCTTTTGTCAGGGGAGGCAGGTAGTTGCTCTCTGCTTCTGCCTGTGTTCCTGAGTCACCCTGTAGCTGTTTCTTTGACTTTAGATTTGTGGTTTCTTGACCTGGAGTGATGTAAAAGATGAGTCTCTTAGGCATTTCCTGTCTTTTCAAAGTGTTTGGTGGTAAACTGTAAACAGGTTTCTCCATGGAAACCCCCCCCCCCAACAGTCTCACTCCCTTATGTCCTTGGGATTGGAAGTTTTCTATACTTACTGACCTTAGCTGATTGTATTATTGAACAGTTACTGTTGTGTGACTGAAATAGCCTATGTCTTCCCCCCCCCCCCCCATGGCTGAGGTTTTGGAGTGGCTCCGCCCTTATTCGGGTCTCCGCCCCTGTGGGTTGAACTTGTGCTTTGTTCCTTCTGGCCTCTGAGTGTGTGAGTAATGTCCCACGTGTGTGGATTGCTGGCCAGTATGGAATTTTAAGGCTCATCTATTCAGAGCAGTTTAACTTTTCATGCTGCTTGGCCAAAGGCATGGTCCTGGGACCTGTTCAGCTGCCATCAACCAGTTACTGTAGAGACCAGGACTTGTTGCTTCCCTGCCCAGGCAAGGATGTCTCGGAGTTGCCTGTGGCCCACGTGACAGGTGTGTAGAGATAAGGCTGGGTGGGGGTAAGGACGCAGTAATGAAATGTGGGCTCTCTGCTCCTGTAGTCTCCACTGGGGTCCTGAGGATTACACAGCTCAGCTGTGTGCTTGCTTATCTTTTCAGTTTCATGGGGAGGGGAGAGGGCAGGCTGTCACTGTGTCACCTCCGCTGGCCAATCTCTGCCAGCCAACCCCAGGAGGAAAGGAAGGTGTGTGCCACAGCGGTCAGTCTTGTTTATTTAGATTGAATCTCACTGTCTTACTGGCCTGCCTAGAATTTGCTATATAGACTAGGCTGGCCTTGAACTCATAGAGGCTTTGCTAGCCTGTTTTTGCCTCCTGAGAACTGAGAGTAAAGGTATGTACCAGCACACCCAACATACTAGACCTTTAATAAATGCTTATGGAATGGAAGAACGTGAATAATGTGTAAAATGATGTTAGATGCATGTCTTGATTGAAAAACTTAAGCTAAATTGAAAACTATCAAATATATTCCCAGCTGAAATCGTTTTTAGAAGAGGCATTAAAAATTATTAGACTCTTAGAGAATATACAGAGTAGAATAAATGTTAAGTAATATAAATAATGAAAACATTTTGATGCATTGATTACTACCTGACAATTCTATAATGAGAATGATAAAAAAGTAACTGATTAAATATTGAAAATGTACTTTATAAGCTAAACATTAAATATCCAAATTTCCTCCAAATTTGAATTGGTGTTTCAGTTTTATTATTATAGGTTTTAAGTATGTTGCTGTTTTGTGGGTGTTGTCCTACAAATGTATCAGTAGAAGAGATAACAAATTACTTCTTTTTGGTTCTCGAAATATTTCTGTTCCCTAAGTCTTTTACACAGCTTGGTAGAGTTTGGGGTCCTCTGTTGTCTTCTTTCCACATCCTCACAATCTATTGCAGTGGGTTGATGGAAAGATTTAGTTAACTTGCATTGTTCAGAGGTTAAACATTCTAGCCACACAGACCCTGAATTGGGTGCAGTACATCTGACTCATGGGGCTTGCCTGTCCTAACTAGTGTCGAACTGACATGGACCCTGCTGACTGAGGCTCCAGATTTCCTTTGCTTTTGCTTTGTTCTTGTTTCTTTAACTCATCGCTCCCCAGCCCTCCCGAAGATCATCCTTAACTCCTGCTTAGTCTTGGCCTCAGCAGGAGTTAGGACATTTTTACTTGAAGACACTTTACTTTTGTTTGGTGTTAGAGGGTAGGATGGTGTTTTCTGTGGATATCCTGTACAGACAGATTAGACAGGAACTTGTTGTACAAGAACAAAAGAGTGAGTGGGAAGAAGGAAGGAAAGAAGGAAGGAAGCTCTGTAAGAGCCGGAGACGGGCGGGCGGGACAGCCAGGCCAGGGAACAGAGAGACAGACGGCGGTCTCCTTGGCTTGGCTTCTTCTGGGCCTTTTCTCTTAGGTACTGCATTTATCTTGTGCTTTTCACTTTGGTTGGCTTTTATTAAATTTATTAAAATTTTAAGAAGAGGTTTTTTTTTGTGTGTGTGTATTTATTGGCTATATATTGAATATATTACCTAACTCTCCTGGGTGCAATGTTTTGAGGACAAGAATACCCCCAACTCTTCCCATAGCTTTAAAATTTACACAAAATTGTTCTGTGAACTCCATTCTTTTTATGTTTTGAAGGTAACAACTTGACTTTGGTAGCCCTCTTTTGAGCCTGAAGTTCCTCCCCAGAGCAGATGAAACATGTCTGGATATTTCCTTGTATATTGACAGTTGGCAGTGCAGAACTTTTGTTCACACATTTAAAGGACTTCCAGTGTAGACTGAGCTGTGCATGGCTCCAGAGGCCCCCTGCCCCTGTCCAGGAGTGCCTGCTGTGTGTTTCAAACCACACGTTTACCCTTCAGCAGACCTTTTGCTGTGTGTTGGTTAGTTTGTTTGGAGATGGGGTCTTGTTATGTTGTGCAAGCTTATGTGATGTGGGACTTAAGAGCCTCCTCCCTTAGCCTCTGGAATACTGGGATTGCAGCCATGTCCCACATACCTGTTTTTTTTTGTTGTTTGTTTGTTTGTTTGTTTTTTAAACAACATCTTTTTTTAAAAAGCCTCTTGTACATAAGCTCTTGGGGAGGGCGGAGGCTGTTGTTGTTCAGTATTCAATGAACAAATAAGAAACTTTCTTTCCTTTAAACATTGCCCCCAGGAGAGTTAGGTAATATACACACATATAGGAGGAGTGTCTGCACTTTTGAATAGGATCATTAGAAAAATGTCATTCTCAGAGGGTTACATTTGAGTGAAATATCTTTGGGACAACTATTTTAGCCAGAAGAAAAGGCAAGTAGAAAAAAAAGGCAGGGTGTGTACCTGACCTGTTTAAGCGGTAGTGGGGAGGGTGGTCATCAGCAGAGAGCAAGGGTAAGGGAGAAAATTGACTAGGGCGATTTTCCTCAGCACCTCAGCACCAGCAGTGGGGAAAGGAGAAGGGAAGTGGGCCTCCATGAGTTCAAGTCCAGCAGGGTCTACAGAGTGAGCGAGACCCTGTCTTCAAATAAAGGAAGAAAGGAAGGAAGGAAAAGAAAGAAAAAGAGGGGGGAGGGAAAGAAGGAAAGAAGAATTGGGCAAATTAACCTGTAAGGAACCTGAAAGGACCTTTAAAGATTAGATTTTTACTGTAAGTCTGGGACCAATGAAGAATTTTAAACATTGTTACAAAATATGACCTTTTTTAAGCTTTAAAGGAGTACATGTAGAAGTAGCCTAGTGAAACAATTTTGATAGAAGTAAAAAGGTTGAATGAAAAATGGAGAGATTTGGGGTCTTTTAAATTTTTTCATAAGCTGAGCAGTGGTGGCATATAACTTTAATCCTAGCACTTGGGGAAGCAGAGGCAGGTGAATCTCTGAGTTCAAAGCCAGCCTGGTCTACAGAGCAAGTTGTAGGATAGCCAGGGATACATAGAGAAACTCTGTCTCAAAAAAGCCAAAAAAATTTTTTACATTAATTTATATGTATGGGCATGCTCACATGTGTAGTTAGAGGTTTCTGTGTACATATGTGCACACTCACATGTAAGGTCAGAGGACAGTGTGTGCATGCACACATGTACACACTCACATGTGGGGTCAGAGGACAGTTTGCAAGCATAGGTTCTCTTCTACCGTGTGGGATCTGAGGATGGAACCGGAGTTGTGAATCCGGGCAGCATCCCCAATTACCACTCTGCAGAGCCATTGCTCTGCACTGATAGGTGTTTTTCGGAGGGTAAGAATGGAGTCATAAATGGCCATAGCCACAAATTAGCTTTGTTGCTCTTTGAAGTTGCTGGGTTTCACAGAATAGCATAGATGTGCTATTTGCTACATTTTGCCTTTGTTGGGATTATGTTGGTTTCAGTGTCTTCTAAATACTGCAGAAAACTAAGTTCTAAACATTAGTTAATGGGTAGTTTGCTTTGTTGATGGTGGGTGTTTGTTTGTTTGTTGTTTTGAGGGAGGGAGTCTTCACTGTACTCATTGTACTCATCATAGCTCTGAATAGCCCGGAACTCACAGAAGTCTGCCTGGTTCTGCCTCTGCTTCCTCAGTGCTGACATTAAAGACACACTTCATTGTTTCTGTTGCTTACATTGTTTTTATAAGTTGAGTATCATGCAACTAATAGCTCTTGAGTACAGATTATGGAACTTTTAGAAAAAAATATGATTGTTAGCCATAAGAAATGCATTTTGTGCTTGGGAAAGAGTTGTAGAGAGAAGGGATTGATGCAGCACTCTTTGGAGAACACGCAAAGGAAATGGGGAGACTGCAGATTCACAGGGGAACTGAGTGTTGAACAGTGAGGGTTCAGCAGGTCAAGAGAACAGTGAGGAGGCGGGGCTGGAGAGAGAGAGATGGCTCTTCACTCACCTCCTTGCCTTCAAGCATGAGTTTGAGCTCCAGAACCCATGGTTTTAAAAGCTGGGCATGGTGGCACCCTTGGCATTCCAGTGCTAGGGGGGTGCGGGGTGGGGGGCAGCCTGAATAACCTGCTCAGTGAGTCCTAAGCCAGTCAGACACACTTTAAACAGAAGGATGGTAGCTCCTGAGAAGTAACGCCAAGATTGTTCTCTAGCCTTCACACACACACACACACACACACACACACACACACACACGAGAGAAGAGCAGGAGAAGCCACTACAGGTGTAATGGATTGCGTGGACAAGGCCCGGATGTGGGAGGCAGCCCCAGGAGAGTTTACTGTGTGAAGTGTGGTGTGGGAGAGGTGAAGCAAAGAAGGAGGTCTGCCTTACTCATGACAGGACTTGAAAGTCAGAAACAAGGAGACCAGGACTTTGATGAATAACTCTTAAAGGGGCTCACGAGTGATGTGGTCCAATTTTTGTCTTAAATAGATCACTTTGCCAGCTGTGTGGAGGATGGATTTGAGGGAGACAAGACTGGAGGCAGTAGTCCAGGTGAGATCTGTGGGAATTGAACAAAGCATTGGAGGAGAGATGGAGAAGAGGGAATGGTGTGAAACAAAAGGAAACCCGCAGATGCAAAGCTCTTTCACTTCAAATGTGGCAGCAAAATCAAGTTTGAATAAACTAGGAAGGAAACCTAAGAGAAAATGTTACATGACATAGACAGATGGATCATTTGCCTTGGCATGCAGCCATTTAGCACAGTCCCTTGGAACAAGAACAATGCTCCTGAATGAACAGTGGGTCTTTTTGGTTTGGGTTTTGGTCGGTTGGGGTTTGTTTTGCATAACCAAACTAGGGTATGAGAATCAGATAATTTTTATCAAATGTGGTTCAAGATTAGATTCTGAAAATGTAAAAGCCTTAGGAAGAAACAGATCATACAAGGTATTAGCTGGTGTGCATAATTAAAACTCAGAAGTACATTGATGGTATTTTCTAGAGATTAGAGTTCTTAAGAAATTAAAGAATGAACAAGTGTAAGCTATCATAATATAAAACAATATTTTGGATGCTAGCAGTATTTTGTGTTGTGTTTCTTTTTCTTTCTTTACTGTTTTTGACATAGGTGAGTCTCACTCTGTAGTCTAGGCTGGCCTCAAACTGCTGGCCTCAGAGTCCCCTGAGTGGTGTGTTATAGGTATGAGCTGCTATGCCTGATTCAGATGTATTTCTGTTGGGCAGAGAGCGTCAGGGTTAATCTTGCTAGAAGCACTATGTCTGTACTTGTTATTTGTAAATATATGATATTGATATATAAGATATTTATTTCTAAAGAAGCTTACTTTCCCTGCTTTGTTTTGTATGAAGGCATAAAGCACCTAGCTTAGAAGGGTTTCTTAATGTTACCATCCATAGTTCAGGTCATTATCACATTAGCCGGGTGTGAAGGACATTACTGTCATCTTAGCACTGCCTAGGTGGCAGAAGGATGTGGAGGGAAGGTCACCTTTAGTTCATAGCAAGCTTGGGACTGAGGCCAGTATGATCCATTTGAGACTCTTAACCCACCTCCAAAGAGCTGTGCATCCTTACACAGCCATGTATCACACGTGCTTTTATAAAGCTTATAAGCCCTTGTTTGTAAGTTTTGTTCTCTCTCTCTCTCTCTCTCTCTCTCTCTCTCTCTTTTTTTTAAGAGAACTGCACCTTTGTTGTTGATTTAGGTCTGATTTAGGTGAATGCATATAAAGCAGAACTGAATTCTCTGGTCATGGTCTTTCCTTGACTGCAGTATTACACTTTCAACAAGTCAGTGCTGCCATAAGCCTAGGAAACACACCTTTTGTGCTTGTTGCTTTTTGGGATAGTTTTATGTAGTTCAGGCTTGCCTTGAATTCACTGTACAGTCTGTAGAGGATGACCTAACTCCTGGCTTCCTCTTTGTAACTGTGAGTCTAAGTGTACGCCAGCAGCTCACAGGCAGCCCTCACTCTGAGCTTCCAGTTCTTAGCTGTTTGACTCACTGGACATCTTTCCCCTTTTGTATCTTCCAGAAGTCTTGCACCGCCCGTTTGGCTGTGACGCTGAGTCTCAGGCACTGAATGAGGCTATCAGGTGGAGCTCCAAGGAGAACCTGCTGGGAGCCACTGAGAGTGACCCTAATCTCTTCGTTGCACTTTATGACTTTGTGGCAAGTGGTGATAACACACTCAGTATCACTAAAGGTGAGATGTCTAAATTCTGCTTTCTAGTTTTCTTGGCTGAGAAATGAAGAGCTGTGTGCTGGCTCCTGCCGCTGACACTGACCAGGTGATTTGTGGCCAAGCACTTTTGGTTCGTTCTTCTTTTTACCTGTTTCTGGACTGGTGCCTTAAAAACAATCAGCTCTATTTTCAGGATTTGTTAAGAATAAATGATTTAAAACGCCTCGGGAGTAGTCCATATTGTTAGAAGTTGGTGCTCTGATACAGGCTAACATCCATTTGTTTCCATTGAATTGTGACTGAAACAAGATGCAGTATAGAACCCAACTGGCACTCAGAGTAGCTGCTGTGGACAGACTGCGCCTCTGAAGACTCACACCCATCACAGTGAGAGCAGGACCTTGGACCCAAAGTGTAAGCCACATGGGTCTCTCACAGCACTATGGCTTAGGTTAGCAACAGTCTCACTCTTTGGAGGAGTAGAGAGAGTGGTCCAGAGCTAAGGCCATTCTCAGGCACTAGGTAAGTGGCTCCTGTTCCGTTGTTGACAGGCTCTCATTTGCACTGGCCAAGACGTTTCCATGGGCTAGTGAAAGGAACAGTTAGGAGGGGCTGTCCTGCCGCAGTAGCTGTAAGAGAGAGTAAATAAGATTATTTTCATTGGCTAGGAAACATTAAGAACATGACCAGATAAAATCACCAATGAAAACAGAGTTTTATGAGAAAGAAGAAGGGTGGGTACATTCTCAGCTAGTCTGCTGTACTGTTTTTTGTTTGTTTGTTTATTTTTGAACCTGGAAAGCCTCCCACTATGAGAAAATGTATTTCAAAATATTTAAATGAAAGTATAGCAAATTATCACTTGTCAAACAGACCCTTTGATTCCTAAGGGTCTGAATGAAGAAGTTAGTGGAAATGATGATACCAAGTCAGCAGACCTTCCCTGAAATGTTTCTATATAAATGTTTTATAAACAGCCATTTTCCAGTGCTAGAGATCAAACTTTGGAACCTCATGTAAGCTATGCAAGTACTGAAGAACTCCAACCCCAGTTCCAATGTATCAATGTTTAAGTGCCATCAGATCTACTAAAAATAAAACTCCTTAAAACTGGGTTTCTTTACATTTTTTTTTACATTTATTTAATCTATGTTTATGAGCCTTTTGCCTGCCTTTATACATGTGTACCATATGTGTGCTTGGTGCGCTGTGAAAGTCACAAGAATGGTTGCATCTCATGTAATAGGAGCTTCAGATGGTTGTGAGCCACCATGTGGTTGCTGGAAACCTAGCCCAGGACTGCCGGAAGAGCAGCCCATGCTCTGAGTTGATGAGCCATCGCTCCAGCCTCCAGACAGAGTTTCTCAGACTCAGTGTTGGTTTGTCCAGAGAGCGTGATCACACACATTGAGGCCCAGGGGCAGTGAATACAGACCCTCCTCTGGTCAGCCCTGGGAGTGTGATTTATTGGGCCGGGTATCAGAAGAAATGTACATGTGGAGGCTGTGCTTATGCACTTAACAGGGACTTTTACATAAAGTTGAGGCGAAGGCAAAGGCCTCCCAAGCTGTGTTGTGTTGTATTGTGTACATGCAGTGCTTTGTGTTCATGTGTATTTCCAAAGCAGTGATTAACAACAGTTCTGCTTAAGTAAAATTTTTTCACTGTTATTTTCCAAGATAGTTTCTTCACCGAGAAAACATTGGTAAATAGTTAATTTACTTACTAGTTAATAGTTATAACAACTGTTAGTATGTTGCTCAGGACCCAGGATTCAGTCTCTTTATATCATACTTGGCAGTAGTTTCTCAAAAACCCTGAAATACCTGATTTTTATATCAGGTTTTTATTAATACAAAGATATTATGCTAAAGCTTTGTTGTTGTTACTAATGGAGCAGGTGTTGGAATAGAGGCATTTGAAATCATGCCTGCATATTTATATTTTTTAAAAGGAAAAAATTATCCTTTAAAAGAAAATAACACTTACTTTAGTTACTTTTCTGAAGGTGATAGCTTGCTTGAAATAAATGAAGAAAAGTTTTGGGGTTAGAGAGATGCCTCGGTGGTTAGGAGCACTTGCTGTTCCTGCAGAGGATCCTGGTTCAATCGCCAGCACCCAGTGGTGACCTGCACCATCTGATGCATTCTTGTAGCCTCTTCAGGCACCACACACAGACATGGTATACATACATGCATTTGGCCAAGACATTTGTACATGTAAAATAAAAATAGTTTTTTTTTTAAAGTGTTGTGTTGAACATGTGGTTTTTGTCTGCAATTCTAGCATTTTATAATACTTGAAGCAGAAACATTGTTGGCCAGAGTGGGGCCAAAGTGGTCTCTCCTCTACTAACAGGTTCAGTGTCTGTCTTCCTGTCTATTTCTATAGCAGCCAAGAGTTCCAGAGCAGAAAATTCTAACTAAAATGGGTGGGTGGGGGGGAGGAGGTAGAGTGTCAAAACCCTAGGGGTTTTGGCTCTGTCCTGATTATGATGGCCTATATTAAGCAGTTCTGTTTAAGTGTTTAAGGAAGCAGCAGTGTAGACAAACACATGTGCCAGCACGCACACACACAGAGATCTTGAGTTCTTTTGTACACATAGCTACTGTGCATCTGCATGTTTGTGTAGATGCACCACCATAACAGACACTCATGTCTTATTATGTATATACAGTATATAATATGTACAAATATGAGTTCCTACACAGACCTCTGGGTGCTTTCATATTTAGTTGTCTCAGGTGAGTGAACAGCAGGGCAGAGAAAGCCACATTATAATAAATATTTCTGCAGGCCACAGGAGAAAGGTAGATGGCTACCACAGGAAAGCCGATCTTCTCCTTACCAACCTTAGCCTGCTAGTTCCTGTGCCCTGTACTACAGATTGGGGTGTCTTCCTTTTGCTCTCTAGCATTAATGCCAGGTGTGAGTTCTGTAGAAAAGCTGTATCTCTTGGAAATAAGAGCATCAGGTGCTATAGAGAGGCCTTAGATGAACCTTTGCTCTAGTCTGTGCTGCAGGTGTGGGGTCGGGTGTATACTGAAGTCCACACCAGATGTTTCCAGTTGTAATACAACATCAAGAGATTCAAGCTGATAGAAAGATTCACCAAGTGACTGGAACTTTGGGTTCCAACTTTAGAGCTCTGTTCCCATAGACTAATTTTAGAGGAATGGCAAAGAGTGAGTCATTCTTTATGGGAAACAGGAAGAAACTGAGAAAATGGAACTTTAAACCTTTAGTCCTGGAAACACTTGAGCTTTAAGAGTCCTTGCCAGCCCATCCTGTTCCTCTAAACAGTTTTCTTGCTGAAAATTCTTTGTTGAGTCTAGGGTCTTGGGAGGTGATTGTTTATATTGACGGATTTGTTGCTTTGGTATCATCTGAAAATGTAATTTTGTATTTCACATGTCCTGTTCATTAACAATGAATAATTATGTATGTATGTGTGTATATCTGTTTTAAGTGAAAGTAAAATTGATTGTATGTTTTGAGGAGTAAGTACTATTCGGGTGTGTTAGTTATGTCTTATAGTCCAGCGCTCAGGAGACTGAATTAGGATCTCGAGTCTGAGGCCAGCCAGGCTAGGCTAAATGAGACTCACATAAAAGGGAGAGGATGGGCAGGTGAGCTGGCTTGATGGCTCAGGAGTTAGCGTTCAGTGCTCTTCAGAGGCCTGGAGTTCAGATTCCAGTACCCATGTTGGTACCTCACAACTGCCTGTTACTATACAGTTCCAGTGGACCCAACTGCTCTTTTGGGGACACATACACAAGCACTGTCATTTTCTATCTATTTGGGTAAACTCTGTATTCTAGTTTAATACAATTTATAATTTCTGGAAGACTTTATAAGTGATATGTAATCCTTCAAAAACCCATACTAGCTGTCAGAAGCCAATTTTTTGATATGCTGCTATGATTTACGGTACAAAGTAGAGATCAGTCAGGTTGTTCATAAGCAAGAGCCAAAGTTCTTGGTTAATTTTTCAGTGAATGTGAAGTTTGACACTACACTGCTTCGGTCTGACAGTCCTACCATGTTTTCCTTTCTTTCTGTGATGACTTCACGGCTAGGTGAAAAGCTACGAGTCCTTGGTTACAACCAGAATGGCGAGTGGAGTGAGGTTCGCTCCAAGAATGGACAGGGTTGGGTGCCAAGCAACTACATCACTCCGGTCAACAGCCTGGAGAAGCATTCCTGGTACCACGGGCCTGTGTCCCGCAGCGCAGCAGAGTATCTCCTCAGTAGCCTAATCAATGGCAGCTTCCTAGTTCGAGAGAGTGAGAGCAGCCCTGGGCAGCTGTCCATCTCTCTCAGGTATGAGGGACGTGTGTATCACTACAGGATCAATACCACCACAGACAGCAAGGTAAGACTTGTCAGCAACCTGTTCATGTGGACTGGCTCTTCAGTAGAACTGTATTGACCAGGGAAAAAATAGAAAATCATTTTTATATCTGATGTAAAGTATTGCCTAACTTTGTGAGTTTGGACTTTTTAGCATACAAGAGCTTACTTATTTCAAAACAACTCAAAAAATCCTTGTTATAAATTGTAGATAATTAAGGGTAAGCCATATTTGAAGTTGAAGATTTATACAGGTTAGCTGTTTTAATCATTAGCACAAATACATACCAAGTGCATAAAGGAGAAGTTAAACGTCAGCTATAAACCTGTGGAATTAGACTCCTGTTCAGTAGAGTTCACAGTGAGAGGGCTTTCAGAGGCTGCCAGTCCTCATCAGCGTGTGCTAATGGCAATAGATGCTTTGCCCAGCCAATCTGAGGAGAGAGAATGTTCACACGGACTCTCGAGGGCTGGAGAGAAGGAACACTGTTGCTCTTGCCGAGACATGGGTTTGATTTACAGTGCCACATGGAGACTCCCAACTGCTTGCAACCCCAATACTGGGGGATCCAGTGCTCTCTTCTGACCTCCATGGGCACCAGGAATATGTATGGTGCAGAAACATGTGGGTAAAACACCCATACATATAAAATAATAATGGTAATTACATTTTAAAACAAAATGAAACATAAATTATAAGTCCCGAACTTAAATCAGTTGTCCTATTGAATAGTCCATGAAGTTGAGCCCCCTTTTCCTCCCTCAGTAAGACATAAAAAGTAGGAGGGACACATGGGCCTCGGAGCAGGCGGAACTGTGCTTTGTACCTCACCATTTATTAACTCTGAGACTTGCGTCGTGGTGGTGGTGCTGCTGCTGCTGCTGCTGGTGATGATGATGATTTATACTGGATCTCTTTGTGTACTGGAACTTGCCATATAGGCCATATGTACAAATATGAGCTTGTACAACCATCCTGACTGTCTTCAGAGTGCTGTGATTACAGTGTGCACTGCCATACCTCCTTCCCTTTGCACTCTTTTACTTTTGATTTGTATTAATGATGTGTATAGAATGTGTTGGGTGTGGGTGGGTTTGTGCATTTGGGCGCAGACCTACACAGGCCAGAAGAGGGCTTCAGAATCCCTAGAATTGGAATTGTGAGCTCCCTGGCATGGGTGCTGGAGACTGAACTCTCTTCAGAGAATCCAACCACCAAGGCATCCTTGTCTCTGTCCATTATTAACTCCATTTTGTAAGATTATTGTAAGGATTAAATGAAGCAATTTTTGTAAAGTATGAGAGCTGATTCAGCACAGGAAATATTTTATTAGTGTTCTCTCTGTCTGTCTCTCTGTCTCTCCTTTAACCATTGTATAAGCATAATGTATTGTCTGAATGGATCAGAGTATGTAATATAAGAAGAGATGCAGCCATTATTAGTTGTTTTGCTTTTGTTTGTCTTTGACAAATATCAGAGAGAAACAGTGAAGAAACATGCATTTTCACTCCTGGTTTCAAAGAGTTCGGTCTCTACCAATGGTCCTATTACCTGTAGGCTTCGGTCAGGCGGACCATCATGGTGGGGCTGTGTGGTAGAGCAGAGCTGCTCGCTCTGTAGCACAGAAAAGGAGCAGAAGATGACACTGACTGATTGAACCCACAGCTGAAGACCAAGTCTTTTGGGGAACACTTTATATCTACTCCCTAACACATACACAACAAAAATGAGTACACATATGTGTAAAACTGTACAAGAACATTGATTCACAGCAACAGTATTTATGGTAGCCTCAAAATAGAAGCACCAAATGGCATAATTGACTAATAAATTATCGTATGTTGTTAAGACAGAATCTCCTACAGAAACAGAAGTAAACATGAGGCTCTGCAAGCAAGGCCACAGGAAGCTGGGGCCTACTAGCTGTCCAGTCATTTTTGAATTTTCTGAAGCTACTTTTTATATCTAAGCACACCTGAGTAGTTGCTACAGAAACCCTAGATAGCCCCAAGCCTAAGATACCTGTTTTCCATCTCCGTTCAGACAGCTTTTCTGCCCTCTCCTAAAGATAAATTTCATACACATAAAGTTGACTGACAGATTGTATTTGCCAGAGAATCGTGTGGAGAGGAGTGTTGGGAGTGATTGCTGACAGCTGTAAGTAACTGTGCTGGAGTTAGATAGTGGTGGTTGGTTAGCGAGCCTTGGAAATGTCTTGAAAGCTACTGAATTGTATACCTTAAAATACTGAATTTTATAGCATATGAATTATAGGTTAATAAAGAGAAATGACGGAAAGCAGACACTAGACAACACATACTGTATGATTTCTTTTACATGCAGTTTAGAAAGAACTAGTTTTACATGCTAGAAGCGCACGTAGTGAGAACCTTTGCAGCAGTAAACAAGACTCTGTGCTGGGGATGCTGCCATCCTTGGTGTGGGTGATGTTTCCTACGGGAGTTTATTTTTGTGAAAGACCACATTCTCCACTTACGAATTATGTACATTTAATATACAAAAATACAATTTTTCATTTGTTTGTTTTAAACAATTGTTTGTTTACTTAAACAGTTTGGGCGCGATGGCACGTGGAGTCCCAACAGTCATGAGACTGAAGCAAGAAGCCCACACGTTTGAGGCCAGACTGGGCTACATAGAGGAACTCTGTGAATTCATTAGTCAGTTAATTAAAATAAGTCATACTCACTTTGACAATAAAGCCAAAGACTGCTATCTTATTTTACACTTCTAACTAATTATCACAAATTAGCAAGCATCTTGTTAATAACTCTGAAATCCAATTATGTCTCTTTTTTAATTGCCTAGACATTTTAAAAGGGTGTTATATAAGTAAATAAAATTTATAATTAATTATGTGATATTAAATCAAATTTATACCCATATTAACCTTGCAATATCTAAATTAGTGGCTGTCAGTTTATGTTCTGAATGGATTGTGACATCATACTTTCTTAGCTTAGAAGGCGGATCCAGATTGCCTATTTGATCGCTTCTCTCAGGTTTGGGTTGTATAAGCTCTTGTTTTTGGCCTTGTCTAGCTTGAGCCCAAGCTGACCTGGAACCCCTGGAGTTCCTTCCCCAGAGGCTTTGGAGTGCTGGCTACGCAATGTACAGTCCTGATGCTGAAAAATGGTTTGAGGACTTGTGTGCCCACCTGATGTCCCTGCAGCTGTGTTGGACATTCTTATTCAAGGCTAATTTAGAAAGTACAGGAAGGATGATTAAAATGAGATTAAGCCATCTCCCTTACCCTAAGCATTAGCACTTACTTTGCCTTAATTATAACCTGAGGCACTAGAAGCAATAGCATACAACCTGTAATCCTTGTGCATTAGAGGTGAAAGCAGAAATGTCAGGAGTTCAAGTCCAGCCAGAGCTTCATAATAGAGAACACCCCCCCCCATCTCAAAAACAAACAAAAAAGTCAGGCTAGGAATGTCGGTGCACACATTTAACTTGAGCTCTCTGAAGGCAGAGGCAGATTGATCTGTATGAGTTCAAGGACCCCCGGGCTGCATAGTTAAGACACTGTCTGAAAAAATAGACAAATCCCCTTCCTGCTGTCTGACCACTCTTCCCACCAGGTGTACGTGACTGCCGAGAGCCGCTTTAACACCCTGGCTGAGCTTGTTCACCACCACTCGACAGTGGCCGACGGGCTAGTGACCACGCTACACTACCCAGCACCTAAGTGCAACAAGCCGACCGTCTATGGCGTGTCCCCCATCCATGACAAGTGGGAGATGGAGCGCACGGACATCACCATGAAGCACAAGCTCGGGGGAGGCCAGTACGGGGAGGTATACGTCGGCGTCTGGAAAAAGTACAGCCTCACGGTTGCTGTGAAGACACTGAAGGTGGGCTGCAGAGAGATGGGCTTCCGGGTGTCTGTGTGTGTCACTTGGAAGATCAGTGTGCCCCTCTTCAACTCTGAAGACACCACCCACTGGTGCCAAACTTGAGCAAATGGTGTGATTAATTTGGTGCCTTTGCTGGTGGCGCAGGCCACCCACGTGTGGGGAGGGCCTGTCTCCCGAGCTGCTGAGAGGGAGGGAGCTCAGGGAGAATTTAGAAGCAAATTATAAGTTCTGTTGAGAACAACCCCTGATGGACAGAATTCCTCATGCGCAATCTACGTCACAGACTCCTGCTCTGCCCTCTGTCCCCCAGGCTTTTGTTTCCCTTCCTCTGTACAATTAGAGATGCTACTTTTAGTTAAAATAGAAATGAAAGAGTCTCTCTCACAAAGTACTCTTTGTCTGTTCGCCTTTAAGTCACAATCCTCCTGCCTCAGCCTCCGAATGCTGGGCTTACGGGTGCCACTGCCACACCCAGCTAGATCACATCTTGTTTTTAAACTCACAGAATACCTTTCCCTGACCCTACTGGCTCTATTTTAAGTGTCCTGCTATAAAATCCGAGTTGCCACTCACTGTGGACTGTCACGGTAGTAGTCAGCCCTGTCAACGGCATACACTCTGAATGTGAAGGAAGCAGTAAGGCCTGCAGATGTGCTTTGTTCTTTAAAAACCATGGGCTCTACTCAGGCGGTCAGACACTCACCTACCCAAAGCTGACTCTCAGTCCCCTCTGCCGTGGTAATTGTAAGATGAAGTTGTTGAATTTTGCCTACTTGCTTATTCCTACTCCAGTGTCTGACACTGGATACGTTTAAGGACATTATTATTAGTCATTCTTCTATAGAGCATATTATATTGTAGCAAAATTTATTAAGGTAATATACTAAAATATCAAATGATCTTTTACTTTAAATAAGTATTTTTTGTATATGGGTGTTCTACCTGTGTTTAAGTTCACTATGTGAGTGCAGTACCCAGGGAGACCAGAAGAGGGCATCAGAGTCCTGGAGAACTGCAGGTGATTGTGAGCTGCTGTATGGGTGCTGGGGACCAAACTCAGGCCCTGTACAGGAGCTGCAAGTGCTCTTAACTGCTGAGCCGTGTCTCTAGCCACCTTTCCTTAATAGCTGAAGTAGGGCTGTGAGTTGACTTAAATAAAAGCTTTGACCTTTTTGTCATTTTTACCCTCCCTTCTCTTCCCTTTGGCAGGAAGACACCATGGAAGTAGAAGAGTTCCTGAAGGAAGCTGCAGTGATGAAGGAAATCAAGCATCCCAATTTAGTACAACTGTTAGGTGAGAACCACAGCCACAGATTTCGTAGGTCCACACTCCGTGTCCCAGCCTCCTGTTATCTTCAGATCATGGTTCTGGATTGTTTTGTTCTATTTTGCTTTAGCACTGTGGTAGAAATGCTAGATGTAACTCAACTATGGAAAATGGTATTTTGAGTTAGGGGTAGCCCAGTGATAGGACACTTAGCTAGTAAGCATCAAGTCTTGGTTAAGCTTAGTCCTTCACACACACACACACACACACACACACACCTCTTCTTATTTTAATCAGACTTTAAAACAAAGACAGTAGCCCAAGTTGATTGCTTTTTTTTTTTAAAGAGTATTTTATTTTTTTAATTTATTTTATATATGTCATGTTTATCTGTAAGTATATCCTTGTGTAGTGTCCAAGGAAACCAGAGAGGATAATGGATCACCTGGAACTAGAGTTATAGATGGCTATAAGCTGCCCTGTGGGTACTGGGAATCAAACCCAGGTCCTCTGGAAGAGCAGCCTGTGCTCCTAACCACTGAGCCATCTCTCCAGCCCCTTAATTTTTTTTTTTTAACTTATTTTATGTGTGTGAGTATTTTGCCTACTAGTGTAGCTATATACCACATGTGTGCCCTTGGAGACCAGAGGAGGAAATCAGATCCCCTGGAACTAAAGTTACAGACGATTGTGAGCTAGCTGCCGTATGGATGCTAGGACTCAGACCAGGTAGATCCTCTGTTAAGAGCTGCCGTTGCTGTTAGAAGCATTCAAGATGGTATCAAAAAAGTCATGAACTAGTTTTGTACGACAGAGACATTAGACAAAAGACTATCAAAAAAAGTGAATTAAAACTTGTCTGGCCTGGTGGTGGTGGTGCACGCCTGTAATCCCAGCACGCTGGGAGGCAGAGACAGGCGAATTTCTGAGTTCGAGGCCAGCCTGGTCTACAGAGTGAGTTCCAGACAGCCAGGGCTATACAGAGAAACCCTGTCTCAAAAATACCAAATCCAAAAAACCAAAAAAAAAAAAAAAAAAAAAAACCAAAAAACAAAACAAAAACAAACAAACAAAAAAAAAAACAGAAAAACAAAAACAAAAAAAGACCCCCCCAACTTGTGTCTGATCATTTTATCCTAGCAGAAAATGTCTATGCTATAGTGGGTTAGTTTCTTTCCTGTTTGGGCTACAAAGGAACCAATTAAAATTGCGCCTGTGTGTTTGTTTGTTTGTTTGAAGACAGGGTTTGTGTGTGTGTGTGTGTGTGTGTGTGTGTGTGTGTAACCCTGGCTGTCTTAGAACTCACACTGGTCTCAAACTCAGAAACCCGCCTGCCTTTGCCTTGCAAGTGCTGGGATTAAAGGCATTCACAACCCCACCCCTACCCCCAAGCCATTTTCTTTGAATGCTTAAATTAAGCTAAACTATACCAAAAGAAAAAAAATTGATATACTATCTGCCATATATTAGTGAAATCTTTGACTATGAAAACAGTTTTTTTCCCCAAAGCTCAGGTAGAGGTAGGTGGTCTACTTCTCCATAAGTGAAGTGGTTTTACTTCATATTAGCATAGGCTGTCCACAGTTGCAGGGAAATGTGGACAGGTTAATATAAGAAACTACCTCGCTTCACAGGCAGATGCTGAAAAGATCTGCGCTGCTTCAGAGAACAGTACAGCAGAACAGGCACCCTGACCAACCTGTTTCTGGGGTTTGTTGTATTCATTTCATAGAATGTGGTAAAGATTATCAAATTGTTCTTGGTCAGGTGTGTGTACCCTGGAGCCGCCGTTTTACATCGTGACTGAGTACATGCCGTACGGGAACCTGCTCGATTACCTCCGGGAGTGCAGCCGTGAGGAGGTGACTGCCGTGGTGCTGCTCTACATGGCCACGCAGATCTCCTCGGCCATGGAATACCTGGAGAAGAAGAACTTCATCCACAGGTGAGCAGGCCCGACGGCGCTTCTGCTAGCCACAGGGCGTCCTGTCTGGCCTGACCTGGAAGGGAAGCAGGAAAGAGAGCTTTCAGGAAAGAGAAAGTCTTTGCTGTTCCTGTCTCAAACCAGAAATCTGGTCCAACACTACATCCGAGGTCCTTTTGCTCCACCTAGTGACCAAATTTTTGAAGTAACGTTTGCCTTAAGTTGGGAGGGGTGTTTTTTATTTTTGTTGTTATTTTAAGCTTTAGGAAGGGTTCTGTTGCTAACCTGTGAAATCTAGCCCATTGTTCTTAAAAATAGGAGGTTTTTTTTGTCCAGCATCTTTATTCTGCCTCCTTGTGGGTATTCAGTGTAGGGTACAGATTAGTAAGTTTCCACCATGTTGGTGATTATCATTGTTAGTTAGCATTACCTTCAGCTGTGCCTGCAGCAGAGAATCGAGCTGTGTAATTCACACCTTTCTTTCTACCAGCGGGAATAATGCAGGGCTCTCTTGCCCATAGGGATCTTGCTGCACGGAACTGCCTAGTGGGGGAGAACCACGTGGTGAAAGTGGCTGACTTTGGTCTAAGTAGACTGATGACTGGAGACACCTACACTGCTCACGCTGGAGCCAAATTTCCTATTAAATGGACAGCGCCTGAGAGTCTGGCCTACAACACCTTTTCAATTAAATCTGACGTTTGGGGTAAGGGTGACATAATTTCTTTTTTTAAAAAAAGATTTATTTATTTATTATATGTAAGTACACTATAGCTGTCTTCAGACACCCCAGAAGAGGGCAGCAGATCTCATTACGGGTGGTTGTGAGTCCAGTTGTGGTTGCTGGGATTTGAACTCAGAACCTTAGGAAGAACAATCATTGCTCTTAATCACTGAGCCATCTCTCCAGCCTGACATAATTTCTTACATGTATTGTTTGATTGTCTTTGTACATAGTCTTAATCTTTTTTTTTTTTTTTAAAACATCACTAGATTATCTTGAGTAAAACTTGGAGCAATTCTTCAGACTCAGCCTTCTTAGTGCTAGGACTACAGATAATTTTCTTAGTTCTTCAGAACTTTTAGGTTGCTCAAGTAATAATAATAATAATAATAATAATAATAATAAGTTGAGTTTGAAGTGAGGCCAGCCTGGGCTACTTAGCAAGTTGAAGGGCAACTTGAGCCACATACGGTTGGGGTACGGTTTAGTGGTAGGGTACTTGTCTGGAGGTACAAGCCCCTGTGTCAGTCCCAGGGTTGGGAATAAGCAGAAGGGAAAAACTGTAATGGCTACAGTTGAGGTGTGGTTGTGCATGCCTGGGGTCCCCGCGTGCTGGATGCTCGGGTCCTTTGAGTCCATGAGTTTGAGAGCAACAGCTAGGGAGCTTGGCTTGGTGGTGCAGGCCTCCGACCTCAGCACTCAGACTGAAGGGGCGGGGAACAAGTACAGAGGACGCCCTGTATAGCCCTGGGCTCTCTTGGTAGAAGCTCTCTAAGAGTGAATGCACCTTACAAGGTCAGATGACCTTCATTTACAATTGTTCTTGTCCTGGATCTAATTCCTGCTGCTCTGCGAAGTAGAGACTAATTAGAGGGACTGGGGCCAAATAGAAACATTTTTTAATTCCTTTACACAGCGTTTGGAGTACTGTTGTGGGAAATTGCTACGTATGGAATGTCACCATATCCAGGTATTGACCTATCTCAAGTCTATGACCTACTGGAGAAAGGATATCGAATGGAGCAGCCTGAGGGATGCCCCCCTAAAGTGTATGAACTTATGAGAGCATGTAAGTGTTTCGCATGTTTGAGCTTTCAAAAAGGACCAGCAACAGGATGGTTAATGAAATGGGCACCATTTTTGCTCTCAGCCTTGTCAGACGGACCAGTCTTACTAATAGCTTGTCATTGCTGGGCGGTGGTGGCACACACCTCTAATCCTAGCACTCTGGGAGGCAGAGGCAGGTGGATTTCTGAGTTTGAGGCCAGCCTGGTCTACAGAGTGAGTTCCAGGACAGCCAGGGCTACAGAGAAACCCTGTCTCCAAAAAACCAAATCCAAAAAAAACCAAAAAGCTTGTCATCGACAGGCCAGTTGGCATAGTGCATGATTTACCACTGAGTCTTATCAGAATCCTAAGGGAACTGTCAGTGGCCCAAATATAGTGCCAGTTTCTCAAAACCATTTGTATATTCAGTAAGACAAGATGAAGTTGAGTTTGCATAATATGTTTGAAGGATGTCTGCTTTCAGCTCGATATGGATGGTTACTAAAGACTGGTAACCTCTACTGGGCTGGAAGACCTGCCTGAGTTCAAATCCCTAGTAAGCACATGAGATGCCTGTCTCAGCTGCACATCCCTATATCCCCAGTATCAGGATCACAAGAGATCCCAGGAACTCATTGGCCAGCCAGCACACTTAGCTGAAGTGGCAGCTTCTGTTCAGAAGAGACCCTAGGTGAAGGGAATAAAACATGGGACAGTAGAGAAAGATGTTCTGCTCAGAGATCTGCATGAGGGGCAAGTGGGAAGTGGAAGCGAGCTTGTGTTCACGGGCAGTGGATCCTTACTGCTTTCTACTGTCATTGTTGTCATTGGTTTCTCATGCTCCTCGGTAACAAGTGTAAACTCCAGCCAGGCAGTGGTGGTGCACGCCTTTAATCCCAGAACTTGGCAGGGGGATTTCTGAGTTCAAGGACAGCCTGGTCTACAGTGAGTTCCAGGACAGCCAGGGCTACGCAGAGAAACCCTGTCTTGAAAAAATAAACAATCAACAACAACAAAAGGTATAAACTCTGGAGACCCTGGAGAGTTTGTTAAACTTCTGAATTTATTACTCAGATTTTAGGAACCTGGGCTTGGGGGTTCCCACCATGAATTCTGAGCTGCCTGGAACTCACCTGTCCAGCAAACTGGCCTTGATCTCAGAGATCCACCTGCCTCTGCCTCCTGGGGGCTGGGATTAAGGATGTGTGCAACCATTCCCAACTAGTTCAGTTTTTAAGTTACATTATTTAATTATGGGGGGGGGAGAGAGAGAGAGAGACACAGAGAGAGACAGAGAGAGAGGGAGAGAATGTGTTTTAGTGCACACACACATATACAATGCAGTATTAGTGTAGAAATCAAGAGGAAAATTTGATAAGTAACTTCTCTTATTCCACCTTGTGAAACCCACTTGGGTTGGCAGGCTTGGAGGTGGGCACTTCTGCCCATGGACCCCACTTACGAGCCCCGAAGAACCCTTCCCTCTTTTGAGACAGGATTTCTCTGTATAGCCCTAGCTATCCCGGAACTCACAATGTAGACCAGGATGGACTCAAACTCAGAGATCCCTCTGCCTCTGCCTCTGCCCCTGCCTCTGCCCCTGCCCCTGCCCCTGCCCCTGCCCCTGCCCCTGCCCCTGCCCCTGCCTTGTGAGCTCTGGGAGTAAAGCCATGCACCACCACCATCATTCTGTGATTAGTTCACTTTTAATAGAGAAAAACTTGTTGTTTTCTACATTTTCTCTGCATCCTGTCGTCATTTTTGTAGTAGTAAGAATGGGAACCAAGGATAAATTGGACCAGCACTGAGAGGCGCTCCCAGCTCCCCAGGCTGGGGCTGAGGAGCCACTCGTCCCACAGTTTGTGTGCATACGGCAGCCCTGCTAGGCACACACACGCCATGGCATGTGTGCCTTTGGCTTGGTGTGCCACTGGGGCTGAGTCCCTGAGAGACTGCGCGTCCTCTTCTGCTGCAGGCTGGAGGTGGAGCCCTGCTGACAGGCCCTCGTTTGCTGAGACCCATCAAGCTTTTGAAACAATGTTCCATGACTCCAGCATCTCTGAAGGTGAGTCTTGGGGCAGGGGGTTGACGACTAGTGGACAGGTGCAGGGTGTTAAAGGTAATTTCAAATATGGAAGCTCCGCCAGTTGCTGAAAGATACTGAGTTGACTTTTGGCCTCTCTTATTCTCGTGTTACTACTGTTCTACACCTTTTAGTTCTGGGCTTTCCTATATCATATTTCAAACTGAAATTACAGTTTGATTTGAAATTTACTCAGTCTCTACAAAGAAAATCAATAACATCAGCAGTTCTTAACATAATACAAAGAAGATTAAAAAATAAGTGTGAAAATATTCTAGGCAGTAGAGAGATGGCTCAGTGTTTGCAGAGGGTCAGACCAGAATTCAGTTCCTAGCACTCATTCTGGGCAATTTACAAACGCCTGTGGCTCTGGTTCTAGAGCAGCGCGTCAGCCTGTGGGTCACGACCCCTTTGAAGCTCAGATAACCCTTTTACCTGGATTGAATATCAGATATTTAAATTTCAGTTCATAACAAATAGTAACAAAGTTATGAAGTAGCAATGAAATAATTTTATGATTGGTGGTCACCACAATATGAGGAACTGTATTAAAGAGGGGGAGTTTTAGGAAGATTGGAAACTCTGGTCTAAGCTGGGCGTTGGTGGCACACGCCTGTAATCCCAGCACTCTGGGAGGCAGAGGCAAGCGGATTTCTGAGTTCGAGGCCAGCCTGGTCTACAGAGTGAGCTCCACAACAGCCAGGGCTATACAGAGAAACCCTGTCTTGAAAAAACCAAATCCAGAAAAACCAAAAAAAAAAAAAAGAAAGAAAGCTCTGATCTAAAGGTTCCAGTACCCTCTTCTGGCCTCTGTGGGTACCTGCACTCATGCATATATACTCACACTTAGATACACATATATACACATAATTTAAAATAAATCTTTTAAAAGATATATATTCTAACTCTAAACCACATCTCAGGGAAGACCAGCATACACACACACACACACACCATATATATAAATATATACGTACGTGCAAACATACACATAAATAAGTATAATTAAAATTCATCTTGTGGTAACAACTTATTATTATATCTAAGCATACTGTAGCTTTCTGTAGCTTTCTTCAGACATATCAGAGGAGGGCGTCAGATCTCATTACACATGGTTGTGAGCTACCATGTAGTTGCTGGGATTTGAACTCAGGGCCTTTGGAAGAGCAATCAGTGCTCTTAGCCACTGAGCCATCTTTCCATCCCCAACTTTGTACAATTTAATTGATTGTTTCACTTCTGTTTTGGAATAAAGAGTAAAGTATATTTTTGCCTCAGTAAAAGCCACAAAGCTCATGGAATCAGCCACAGTGACCAACTAAGTGAGTGTTGTTTTCATAATCGGGTGTTGGTTGGTTGGTTTTTTGTTTTTTTTGAATTTAGACTTTTGCTTTAATTTTGGTACTTGGGCATGAACCTAAGGTCTCATGAATGTTAGATAAGCACTTCAGCACCTGTGACATCCCCTGCTCAACAACAGAGTCAGGGTTTTGTTTTTCCTGTTGTAGCTGGTTAGTTAAGGAGAGAGTGTGTGTGTGTGTGTGTGTGTGTGTGTGTGTGTTGGGGGGGAACACTGTTTTTTTTTCCACTTGAATGAAATGGAATAAATTTATATTGCTTTTCTTTTTATTGAAAACTGCTTCTCTAAAATAGAAATCTCTACAGACATGAGTCCCTTTTATTTAGCACCTGAACAATGCTTGGTGAGATTTTCCGATGCCCAGTGAGCATGTGAGGCCCTGAGCAGCACCGCTTGCCAGCAGGAAGTACAGGTTGACCCATGAGACTCCCGTGACATGCCTACCAGAATGAGCGAAAGCAAATTACATGCACTGGAGAATAACAGCCTCCAGTTTTGACAAGCATGCCAAGTGGGTAACCAGAGCATTTACACACCTCTAGCGTGGTGCCATATCTAGCGTTGTACTGGTCAAAGCCTGATGAGGCTCAGTGCACTCCCCGTGTGTACCAGTTAGATGGACACAGACATTCGTGAGTCACGGAACAAGTGTCAGGTTGCTCCTAGCTACATATTTCTAGTAACTCAAACTGGAAACATCCTACATCAACACCGAGAGGAGGACAAATCAGAGTACTTTGTGGCAATGAGAAAGAGGTCCTGCTACATGCAATAACATGTAAATCTGTAGGAATAATAGTGAGCAGAAGTTGTCCATTAGCGTATACGTGAGGCAGGAGGGTAGGGAGTGCAGTTAGTGAAGTGTTGGCACTCTGGTCAGAGACCCCATGAATTCAGACCGCCAGCACCCACATGCAGAGCTGGGCACGAAAGCACACACCTGTGGGAGATGGACACAGGAGCTACCTGCTGCTTGTTGGCCAGCCAGTGTAGCTGGAACTGAGCTCTAGGCTGCCGAGAGACCCTTTCTTAAAGGGCACGGTGGAGAGCGATTGGGGAAGGCATCTGCCTCCGTCTCTGACCTCCATGCGTGCACGCCTGCGTACACATAAGACTTCATACACTGATTTCACTATTTTATGCTTTGCATACTTTATTTTTGTTATTTTTAAGATGCTATTTGCCGAGGCTAGTCCCCTGTTTCTGAGTGAAGGGATCCCCCAGCCTCAGCTTTCAGAGCTGCTTACTATAGCACAGACCATGCACCCCACTGCATTTGAACTCAGTTTCCTGCTCTCCATGTTTCTGTTTTCAGTTGTATGTCTTGGACTCTGTCTTAAAATTGTCTTTCTTTACCAGACTTTGTCTTTTTTACAGAGGTAGCTGAGGAGCTTGGGAGAACTGCTTCCTCCTCCTCCTCTGTGGTTCCATACCTGCCTCGATTACCGCTACTTCCTTCTAAGACAAGGACCCTGAAGAAGCAGGGAGAGAACAAAGAGAACCTAGATGGGGGCCTTGATGCCTCCGAGAGCCTGGCCTCCAGCTCAGCACCAGGTAGGTGGGGTCAGGGCAGAAAAGGTCCCTTAAGAACCAGGGACCATGATGCACTGCCAGTGTGGGCAGTCCTATCTAGCCCTATCCAGTCTGTTACCGGTTCTGTATTTTTAGTCCCTGGCTCCCAGTGGTTACCTAGATGGGTGATGACATGCACCTGTGTTCTAGAGAAGGAACAATACAGAGCAAACTAGCAAGTGTCACCACTAATGTACATGTCACAGTTGGAACACTAGTCCCTGAATCAGTGATTTGTCAGTTTCCTGAGTAGTGCCAACATCTGGCATTTAATAAATGCAGACAGAACTTTATACTTTAGTTGCATTAACTGGCTTAGCTCTTGTCTATCCTGTTATTGATTGGCCATTTCTCAGCAGGGTTCATTAGAAGCACACAGGCCTCCAGTGGGTCCCCAGCTCTGCCTCGAAAGCAAAGAGATAAGTCACCCAGCAGCCTCTTAGAAGATGCCAAAGAGACATGCTTCACCAGGGACAGGAAGGGGGGCTTCTTCAGCTCCTTCATGAAAAAGAGAAACGCCCCCACGCCCCCTAAGCGCAGCAGCTCCTTTCGAGAAATGGAGAATCAGCCCCACAAGAAATATGAACTCACGGGTAACTTCTCACCTGTTGCTTCTCTACAGCATGCTGATGGGTTCTCTTTCACCCCCGGCCAGCAAGAGTCGAATCTGGTGCCAGCCAAGTGCTATGGGGGGAGCTTTGCCCAGAGGAGCCTCTGTGGCGATGATGACAGTGGTGGGGGTGGGGGCAGTGGCACTGCTGGGGGCGGGTGGTCTGGGATCACAGGCTTCTTTACACCGAGATTGATCAAAAAGACACTGGGCTTGCGAGCAGGTAAACCGACAGCCAGTGATGACACTGCCAAGCCTTTTCCAAGGTCAAACTCTACATCTTCCATGTCCTCAGGGCTTCCAGAGCAGGATAGGATGGCAATGACCCTTCCCAGGAACTGCCAGAGGTCCAAACTACAGCTGGAAAGGACAGTGTCCACCTCTTCTCAACCAGAAGAGAATGTGGACAGGGCTAATGACATGCTTCCAAAAAAATCTGAGGAAGGTGCTGCTCCAGCCAGGGAGAGAGCAAAAGCCAAACTCTTGCCCAGAGGAGCCACGGCTCTTCCCCTGAGAGCCCCTGATCCAGCGGTCACAGAGAGTGACTCTCCGGGGGTAGGGGTGGCTGGAGTGGCAGCTGCCCCCAAAGGCAAGGAAAGGAATGGTGGGGCGCGACTTGGAGTCGCTGGAGTCCCAGAGGATGGAGAGCAGCCAGGCTGGTCTTCTCCAGCCAAGGCTGTAGCTGTTCTCCCAACCACTCACAACCACAAAGTGCCCGTCCTTATCTCACCCACTCTGAAACACACTCCAGCTGATGTGCAGCTCATTGGCACAGACTCTCAGGGGAACAGATTCAAGCTCTTATCTGAGCATCAGGTCACGTCCTCTGGAGACAAGGACCGACCCCGACGGGTAAAACCAAAGTGTGCCCCACCCCCACCGCCAGTGATGAGACTACTGCAGCATCCGTCCACATGCTCAGACCCCGAGGAAGAGCCGACTGCCCCACCTGCAGGACAGCACACTCCAGAAACCCAGGAGGGAGGAAAAAAGGCAGCTCCAGGCCCAGTGCCCAGTAGTGGGAAACCTGGGAGGCCAGTCATGCCTCCACCTCAAGTGCCTTTGCCCACATCTTCCATCTCACCGGCCAAAATGGCCAATGGCACAGCAGGTACTAAGGTGGCCCTGAGAAAAACCAAACAGGCAACTGAGAAAATCTCAGCTGACAAAATCAGCAAAGAGGCCCTGCTGGAGTGTGCTGACCTACTGTCCAATGCAATTACGGAACCTGTGCCCAATAGCCAACTGGTAGACACTGGGCACCAGCTGCTGGACTACTGCTCAGGGTATGTGGACTGCATCCCTCAGACTCGCAACAAATTTGCCTTCCGAGAGGCTGTGAGCAAACTGGAACTTAGCTTACAGGAGCTGCAGGTGTCTTCCACAGCTGCTGGTGTGCCTGGGACAAACCCCGTCCTTAATAACTTATTGTCATGTGTACAGGAAATCAGCGATGTGGTACAGAGGTAGCCATAGTCAGCCAAGTGGGGAATGCACACATTCGGAGGGGAGAGGGACTCGTTTTCCTGTGTTCTTGTTCTCAAAAAGTGAAAGATTGATCCGTGAGTGAGTTTATGTGAAGTACCTCAGATCCCTGAGTTCTCACGTTTACAGGTTCATCTCAAAACAGCAGAAAGAAAACCATACAAGTAGATAAAAGGTCATTTTGGTGGAGCAGGGCAGCGTGGGCTGAGTTGGAAACTGCACTGGAAAATGGGGAACATCGTGTATACATCCTAGGAACGCAGCCGTCCCTACCTGCAGTGGCCGTGGCCTCCATTGGGCTGCTCTCAGTTGTGCTGTCCCATGAAACAGGCCTTGACCTGGCAGGTCCTGGGGGTTATCACGGTTCAGTTCACTCTGCAAATCCTGGGAACAGGAGAGAGAAAGCAGCGTGGGGAATGCAGCAGGAAATGTGCAAGTGGCTGTTGGTCTTGCTTCCATGGTCATTGCTATTGTAGCAAGAAATGCAAATCAGATGACCAGAGTGCTCACTGGGAAACAGGGCCCTTTCCATCCTCTCTGCCGTTTCCCACGGGTGTGTCAGTTGGTGCAGAAAGCACGCGGGTGAGTCTAGTCAGAGACGCCTCTGAGCGCTCGTGCTGACTAACAGTCATTTCTCCCACTCTCCTGGCGTGTGGCTTGCTAGTGGGCCAGTATAAGCTGCTGCTTGTTGGCGGCTGTCTGTAAGCCATGGGCATAGGGTGGTCTCGGTTCTGTCCTTTGCCTGGCAATCTGTCTTCCTTCATTCCTGGCAGCATACGGGCATTACCCAGCATTGATGTTGAAGATAGTGCTCACTGCAGCTTCTCATGTGGCCTGGACATGGACCACTTGAGCAGCTGTGCATAGTCTTGACCTAACTAAAACACCAAGCAGATACTGTACTGTTGTGAAACTGTGGCTGGCCTGGGGCCTGGGACTGAGGAGCCTGTTCAGCTGGTGTGGCTGCTTGTACCTTTTCCTCTGTAACCCCGTTTGGGTGGACGTAGGGAACGTGGGTTCCCCGAGGGCTTGCCTCCACAGCATTTCTCATGTTCTGTTTCTTTGCTCACGTATCATCCCTAACCCCTTGTTGCACTTGGAGTTTGTGTTGGGAATATATACCTTATTTATTTTCTCCTTTTATCTCTGTTTTAGAGTGCATAGTAGAAGTTATTTTCAGGGAGCACCAGTTAAGCCCAGAAACCTAAGGATTTAACCTGAGAATCGGTTTTACCATTGAAAAATGGGCATTTCCCTTCCCTAATTACAGTTACAGAAGCTAATAGAGTAACGTGGACTAGAACAGTAGCAGGTTACACATTACTGATGGTTTTGGTATTGGGTCTAATTCCAGTTACTGATTTTTTTTTTAAACTTCATGAATACCCCTTTCATTCTTCAAAGAGAATCAATATAAAATGTAGTGATTTTTCTTCTTCCAAAGGAATATTAATGTAGGAAGATGGGAATTGAGCAATAAGCAGTGTTTTCTTCCTGACTCATTGATCCGCTGTCAAGTCGCTGCCCCATCTTCTGATCTATTAATTGAAGGCAGTAGGCCTCATTCTCAAGAGTGTTTTGCAGACTTAATATACCACTCCCGCCAAGAGGCTCTTTGGGAAGCTCTTAATGTCATTACGTTGAGTCGCTTTTCATTCTCTTTGCTGAGTCACAAATAAGAAACTTTTGAACTACTGTTCTTACAAAATTGGGCCAGAATCCTAAGGGGAAACTATTTCAAGTTGCATTTGTTGTCCTTGACCAAGGAAGAAGTTTAGTTTTCTATCAGAAAAAGGAAATTTGGATGCCTGTCAACTGCTGCTCCAGAGAAAGCTCAGGGTAAGATGAGGCTTGGGACAGAGGCGACAGCCCTGCAGTGGCCATGGGCCCTCACAGCTGCAGCCTGACTGCTAGCTTTCAGGTTCGTGCCCCTGGAGTCACTCAAGAGAATCCCCCGCCTGTTGGCCACTATTCTGCATATCGGCCGCACCCATAAACTTGAATTTATTCTAGCAGTTAGCTCTGTGCGGGTGGGGAGGAGGAAGTGAGAGCCTGAGGGCGTTACTAATGCTGCTTTTGGTGTGTGTCCTTGCTATAGTGGGGTGTCTTAAGGCATGGTGGCTGTTTGGGGTTTGGGTCTTGTTTTTGTTTGTTTGTTTGTTAGTTTTCCCTTCAGAGTTCTGAAAATAGGCTTGGAGAAACACTCCTGAGTCTCCTGGCTGTCTGCTCTGCTAATCAGTGCCGAGTCAGGGCCACGCCTCACTCAAGCATCTCCACGCTCACAGCCAGTCATCGCATCACTAAATCCATGGTTGAGCTGACTTCTCTCTCCACACAGTCACGAGGAACATTAAGTGTTGTAGCACTCTCTCTCCACACGATGCACAAACTGAGTACTCTTCAGGGATTGAGGCCTCAGGCCACAGAGACACTGTCAACTTGCTGTGGAAGAATTATTTAGGTTTGTCTTATATCTATCTGCAAGGGACCAGCTTAGAAAAGGGAAAAAAAAAAAACAAATTAAAAGCTTTGAATCTAAAGCAGAGAAAACTGCTTTTAGAAACTAAAAATGTAATTACGTAGCCTAAAATCAAAGCAGATAGCAAGAGAAAGAAAGGTTCTTGTTGATGGTGTCTGGCAACTCCTAAAGCCATTTGACCTCTGTAGATCTTTGCATTGCCAAGACTTCATTACTTTCATATACAAATCTTGTGATTTCAGTTGGATTTCCTACCTTCAAATGTAGTGTTTTGTATTAAAATATATCCTAATTATGCTTTATGGGAAGTTTTTCTTTAAAGCGTTGGGTACAATTATATTTTACATTTTCTAGTGATCTCCATCCTGATATTCAGAGAGAGACCTTAAAATTGGCCTTTTGTATAACATGTATTTTGCAATGAGATGGACTGAATTGAACATGATACACCAAACTGATCTGGCATGTAAGAAAGTGATTTGGTCATTTTCAAGATGGCCTTTGTAAAAGGTCATCATATTGGATTGGAGACTAGTTTCTGGCTTCATTTTTAAGGTTTCTTCTTCTTCTTCTTTTTTTTATTATTTTTTATTTTTTATTTATTTTATTTTATTTTTTGGTTTTTTGGATTTGGTTTTTTCGAGACAGGGTTTCTCTGCATAGCCCTGGCTGTCCTGGAACTCACTCTGTAGACCAGGCTGGCCTTGAACTCAGAAATCCTCCTGCCTCTGCCTGCCAGAGTGCTAGGATTACAGGCATGCGCCACCACCGCCCAGCTATTTTTAAGGTTTCATTTATAAATATTCCTACTAAATCATATTTAAATCCTCCTTAGTTGACAATTGGCTAGTAAAATAATTTCCTGTTAATAAAGACTGGTTTTTAAGCTTAGGGGGATACAGCATTCCTATAGTGTGAGGTGATGTTTATAGGGTATAGCTCAGGTGCCTGGTGCATTGACCACTCCATGGATGTTAGCTGCTAGTATTAACTCATAACTGTGGAGCACACAAAAATCCTCTAGAGGTTTTTAAAGGAAAACTGATGAATTAGCCCCGCTTTGTTGGAATTCCCAGTGGGATGAGAGACTAGCTAGTGTGCTTCTCCAGGTTTCAGACACTTTACTGCTGTCTGAATGAACACTGTGTACAGAAGAGGAGACAGGAGAGGACAACTGTCACTAGTCCATATCTTGGAGCAGTTAATGGCAGAGCTGAGGCTAGAATTCAGGAGTCCTGACATTTGGCATCTCTCCACAGCCTGCTGCCTGTGAGATAGATGCTCAGCGAGACAATCAGTGGACATGGTACTGCACAGGCTCTGGCAAGCCCTGACCAGGAAGGGCTTGGATGTTTGGTAACGGCAGTGTAGCTAGACAGGCCTTTAGTAGAATTCCACTCTGAAGAGAACTTAGCACTGTTCTCCCAGACCTCAGGCACACATAGAGATCTGCATTTTTTAGTTGAAGAATACCAGCTTGAGTTGTTTAAAAACAAAAAAGAAAAAGATTGGCAAAAAGAACTAGTCCTATGTAGTGTCCAGCATCTACATTCTAACAGCAGGTTCTCTGGAAGGAGAGATGGGAATAGGAACAGGGTGGCAAGAGAAAACATGTGGAGACAGACATGGCTTCTGGTTCAAGTCTCTACCTTTAATGCATCTCTCCCAAAATAAAAAGTCAGGCCAAGCCCCTCCCCTGAAGGCTGGAAACTGGTTCTCCTTGTTCTGCAGGAGGCTGAAGGTCAGGTTGCTGGCTGCTATTCTTTAAGAACAATGGGCTGGGGGAGGTCACAGTCCTGTACTATTTTGTTGGGGAAAAAAAAATGTGTTGTTCAGTCCCATTTTAGTGCATGTGAGGTAGTGTACCTGAAAGCATCTTGAGAAATCCAATGCATTCAGCTGTAAAGCCGAATGACGAATGTCCGTAGAGGATGAGCCGGCCTGGGCCTGCAGCTGGACTCACCTGCCTCTGCAGTTTGTTACAGCCGTATGTACGAAGCTACTGAATGAACAAGTGAAGACGCAGCCCGTGTTTGCTAATAGCCTAGAGCTGAACAACATGTAGGGCCAGTTTTTGGTTTAACTCTCATCTTTAAGAAGTAGTCAAGTGGTGGCATGTAATCCAGCAGTAAAGAGGCTAGAGCTAGACTCAGGTTCTAGATCAGCCTTGGCTGCAGGAGACTCAAAGGAGGAATAGATTACTACTCCCTTTGGAGCCAGTAGCTTGATTGGAAGATGAAGGCCTCTTCCTCTTGAGCAGCCATCTACTACTGGGGTCCTTGCTGTGGTAGGAGCAGACTCATTTCTTGTTTATGTTGACACTTTCTTTTTAAGACTAATGTTTTGGGGTGCAGGGAGCATTGGGGGCAGAAGACTGATGTACTTGGAGAATTTCTAGAATTTTTTACCAGTTATAAATGACATTGACATTTATCATCGCTCCTTTAAAAAAAAAAGTAGCTGAGCTTAACTCACCTATTAGATTATCATGTTTTCAAGTGAATCATGTGGAGGCGCCTTGCATATAGCTGCGCTCTAGTCTGTCCCCTCCCATACTTTCCTACCTGTGCTGGTGACGCCCTTTTCATGAGGCTTTCTCTTCAGGGGAGTTGGTATTGGTTGGCAGTCATCTTGATCTCTGTTCTCAGCCATGTGTGTCATCAGCTTGCGTGCATTAACTTGCTTCATCTGAGGCTGGCGTACGCCTTTACGCCCTTGCATCTGCTGTGGCCAGGACTTGATATTTCCTGTCAGCTGCTTTAGCCTTCTCAAGCTGGCACCCCAGTTCTTTAAGAATGCCTGTTTCTGTTTGGTTCCAAGGGAACCTGTGTGCAGACTGGCTGAGGCTGCCTAAGGGTTTTACGGCTTCCAGAAGCAAGACCTTGGGATGGTCCTAAAATTTGCTCTACTCCTAAGTCTTGTGCATAGAGCTGCAGTTTTCCAGCTTAGGAGTCTGTAGTGCTTGGAGTAGTGCTTCCTGTCACCTGCGGTGATCAGCACAGCTCAGTGACCCAACTTCAGTGCTGTTGCTTGGATCCTGCTACTGAGGAGGCTGGCTCAGCTCGCCGTGCTCCATTGCCATGTGTTTGCATTCCATCTTGACTGTAATGATAACTCTTCTTCTGGACTAGGTCCCCCTAGTTCCCCAGGTGTCTCGGGGAGATCCTGGATGAGGTCTGGGCAGTTTATCTTGGTTAGAAACTAACAGAAGTCATCCTCAGGGATTGTACCATTGAAGATGAGTTCCTGAGTATTGCTGGGAAAAATCCTTGCCTGCTGGGCTGGGGTGCATCACTGTTGAACAGAGCTCAAAGTCCCTGTTGGTTCAGACTCTTCACACACCTCTCTGCACACTGGCAGACTGCTGCTGTGCTTTCTAGATGCTGTGTGATGTGCTGAGGGAAGGAGGACCTTTTGGGCCAGCCTCTGCCTCCACAAACACTCCCTTTGTTCCACGTACACCTATAAATCTGAAACTGATTACCCCTCTAGATAATAATATTCTTTATTTCCCTGGTGCTGATAAACAAGAGCACAGTAGCAGAACCCTGTTAGCCAGAGAGGACAGGAGAGGCACACTGGGTGCACCTGCAAAGCGGCCATCTAAGCACCTTAACATCCTGAGAATAGTAGGTCTTTTGTGAGGTCCTGAGTGTCCTGAGCATGACCCTTTAGGACATGGAGGAGGCACTGTCAAGTTCTAACAAGGTAGTGAAAGGAAATACGGAGAGTTCTGTGGGTGGAGCTTGCTTGCTTAGGTTTGTTTCTGAGTTCCTGAATAGCAGTTTAACATCTTGTTTTTAGTGACCATATAATTAAGGACTAGTGGGACTTCATAAAAATTTCACATACCTAGGTTCCTAATTTCCAGCAGATATAAAAGTGACACGTCTCTTGTTGAGCCGGGGGACACTGCAAGGGCTATAGTGCTCCAGGACCATTAGTTCCCACATTATCTTTGGTATTCCTAAGACCCATGCTGTGTTGTGAATGACAAGAATGCTGATGGACAGGGCCACATGAGCATGCATTCTTATGTCCATGGCCAGCTCCCACCTCGGCACTTGAACACCATCAGGAGAAACTTTGCCGAGACCTTGAGAAATGACCTTCAGGAAACCGAGGATTCAGAAATCAAGGGAAGGTGGAGTGCTTCCTGTAGCTCCTTCGGTTTTGAGGGCAGTGGCTGGTGAGCACACTGCACACCCAGACCCTTCCGTGTAGACCCTGCACTTCCTTTCCTCTGCAGGCTGATTCTGTAGTAACTGTCAGTGGAGCTGCCTGACTTTGTGTTTGCTTGATAAAAGTAAATTTGAACATTTTGTGGTGGTTGCTAGAACTTTGTCCTAAAACTTGCTAATTCAGACTCTTTAAAACCCTAATGTTTATACCAAAGGTTACACTGCAGGCGTAGGTGGTACACAGAGGGTGAAGCCCACAGTGGGGCACTGTGTGCATTGCTAAGGGGACACAGTGCCCAGTGAGACCGTATGGGATTTTACTAAAACACATCAATCATGGGTCACACTACCACTGTTGTCAAGTATTTGTTCTTAATTGTTATTGTAATATATTTTCAATTGTTTTTCTAATTTAATTCTCTCACTCTGTCGTCTGACTGTGAACTGCTAACAGTGTTAAAAACTTGATGTGAATAAATGATGGCCCTGGTGGGGACTGCTTCCTGCCATGTCTCACAAAGTTTGCAAGTTGTGTTTTGTTTTTAAATAAAAGTTGAAATATTTTATAGGCAAAATGGGCTTGAGTTGGAGTATTTCTCCTGGGGTTTGAATTGACAGGGAAGCTAAGCAACTCCTTACAGGCGTACAATGAGTGGATGACTATAAAGTCCAGAGGGTGATTAGTAAGCATGCCTCTGATACATTCTTTCTGGAGTGTGAGTTGTGGTACGAATCCTCCTCCTAGAATGAGTATTGTACACATGGTACCTTCTAGAGTCTGGGCGCAGACATCAGGTAGGTACCGTATGCGTGACGTGAAGGGCTACACACGGGTATTCTCTGAACATCCATTTTGAACACAACTGCAAATATGTTCTTAAAGTGTCTGAGACAGGAATTAAAATGGAATTAAAGGGTTCTCTATGGACCCTCCAAGAGAACATTCTTATTCAAAATTACCTTTTTTTCCCATGCTTTAGAGACAGTGTCTCATGTATCCTTCCCAGGTAGCCTCAGACTTGCATGTGACAGAAGATGACCTGGAACTTAGGATCCTCCTGCTGGAATTACTGTTGTACATACAACACTCTGTTTTATTGTGTGAGTGCTGGCAATGGAACCCAGGACTTCGTACATAATAAGCAAGCACTCCTAACAAGAACCACATTTCCAGGTCCCAGTACACATCCACTGAGAATAAATAGTTGTTTCTGTACATGTGCACATTGCAATAACCAAATCGGAGTATTTAGAATATCCATGACCTGGCTTCATTGTGGTGAGAATATTCAGAATCTTATTTGTTAGCTCTTGAAATGTTCTGTGCAGTATGGTGAATTCTAATCACTCACTTTAGTAAAACACCACAACCAAGTTCTCCGAGTTGCCTTTAACTGTGTGGCAGCCACTGACTGTGTTTTCTTTCTTTCTTCTTCTTTTTGGTTTTCTGGATTTGGTGTTTTCAAGACAGGGTTTCTCTGTGTAGCCCTGGCTGTCCTGGAGTTCACTGTCGATCAGGCTGGCCTCGAACTCAGAAATCCGCCTGCCTCTGCCTCCCGAGTGCTGGGATTACAGGATTGACAGTGTTTTCACTGTTGCCACTTCTCTGTGCCCAGCCTAGCCCAGCCCCAGGCATCGGTACACTCTCCCTCTCCCTCCATGAGATCAGCTCCCATTCCAGACAAGTGGGGCGATACATAGTATCTGTCTATGTGACTGATTCAAGTAGCATGGTGGATTCCACAGACTGGATTCCATTGTCTTCCCTGCTCCAATACTTTTCCCATCGAGTGTGCATTTCCAGAAACTCCATCATCGGCTGAGGACATCTCAGGTGGCTTCCATCTTCCCCCATCATGTACAGCGCTGCGCTGAACATGAGTGCAAGTATCTGACTAACAGGATTCCATTTTTCTTTGCTCTCTGTAGTGGAATTTGTGTTTATTTTTCAGTTTTCCTGAAATTCTGTGTACACTGGAATATGATACATTATAGCATATTTAAAGCAGTCCTGTTGAAAATATATTGTTAAAATATTAACTATATAAAATTATACATATTTATAGGGTATTATGTGATGCTTAAATCATTGTATACACTGCATAATGTTGAAATTATGTTAAACATATCCACTTCCTTAAATATTGATGTCTAATTCTTTCTTATTTTTAAAACAGTCTCACTGTGTTGTCTGACTGGCCTCACTTCAGCCTTGCTGTGTAGACATGCTGGCCTTGAACCCTGATCATCCCACCTCTCCATCATGAGTGCTGGAATTACAGGTGTGTGCCACCATCCTCAGCCTCAGAGCTGGTTTACATCTTTAAAAAAACAACTTTTATTTTTCTGTGTGTGTATATATGGTGGTATGCTCAGCAGCTAGAGAAGGGTATTGGATCCTTGGAGCTGGAGTTACAGGTAGATGTAAGCTGTTGGATATCCATGCTGGGAACCAAATTCAGGTCCTGGAACAGCAGCAACCTCCCCCCCCCCCTTTTTTTTTTTTCTTTTTTTTGAGACAGGGTTTCTCTGTGTAGCCCTGGGCTATCCTGAAACTCACTCTGTAGACCAGGCTGGCCTCAAACTCGGAAATCCAACTGCCTCTGCCTCCCAAGTGCTGGGATTACAGGTGTGCTCCACGCCTAGCTGCAAACCCTCTTCATTTATAAGCGAAGGCTGTCTTACTCTACTATACAAAAGAGAATCTCGTGACTCGTGCAGTGCCCACCGATGGCCTCACCGTGTTGCCTTTTAACTTCACCTTCTGCTGTCCTAAAGGATGCACTGCTGTTACAGTAATCTCATAGGTTCAGCTCTTACCTTTGTATATTTAACTCACATTTAGTTGTTTTAGCTGAGATAGTCTTCTCAATGAGCTGGGGTTACAGGTAGGCACCTCCAAGCCAAGCCAAGCATAAGGCTTTGCATAACCTCTGTCCCGTTTCCATAGCGGCTGTGCTGGTTTACACTCTCCCCAACAGTGTCTGACAGTTCCTTTCTGTATCTACCCTTGGATCTGTTGTTTTCATATTCTCACTGGGGTTAGGTCTGTCCTCTGGGCGGAACTGAACTGTCTCCCTCTAGAGGGAAGAGAAAAGCTCACGCAGCTTAGAGATTCCCAAGCCCTCCCCCAGGCTGCCTAAGCAGGAAGGACTGTACTCACTCTGGGCCAAGCTCCAGCAGTACAGCTTTCTGACATGACCTGTGCTAGGAGAGGCTTTTCCGGGAGGTAGCACTGCATAACCCGGGAAATTCACTGATTCACCAGGGTGGACTTGAAGTCATCTCTTTGCTCTGGCGCCCCATCTGGGGTGAACAGAAGTTTGTTCACGTCTTTCTTAATCAGGAAATCTGCAGTGCTCTCACAGCTTGATACTTTCATTTTTTAGGATGAACGCTTCTGTCTCTTTCCTAAGACTTTTTAAAAGCTTATGTGTGTGAGTGTTGTCTGCTCGTATGTCTCTGTATCGTGTGCATGCCTAGTGCCCACAGACCCAGAAGAGGGTGCTGGATCCCTGTGAACCACCAAGTGCGCTTTGCTGTCAAGGTAATGCCTCATGGAATGAGTTTGGAAGTATCCCTTCAATTTTGGAGGCAGTTTCGGTAGAATTGGTTTCTTACTGCCTGTTGTTTATCTCATAAAACCAGTCTCAAACTCCTTAACCCTTTCCCTCAGCCTCCTTAGAGTTGGAGTTAGTAATGAGTTTCACCACGCCCAGATTTTAACTATTTACTTTGTACTGATTTTAACTATTTACGTACTTAGTTACTATGCAGACCAAGCTGACCTTGAATTTGCTGAGATCTGACTTCCTCTGGATTAAAAGGCGTGTCACCATGCCCATTTCAGACTTTTATCTCTTTAAAAGGTAGATTTCACTATGAAGTCATATATATATATCCCTAGGCAGTTTCAGATTCACTGGACAGCCCAGGTTTTCTTAACCCTGACAGCCTCCTGAGTGCTAGAATCACGGTGTGTGCTGTGTTACAACACCTAGCTTTTTCACCACTGTGGTGTTCGTTATTATACTAATTTGGAGCTTGATGTTTTCTAGTCCTTTGGGGGCACAGTGCCTCTCTGATATGTGTATATTGTCGCAATTTCTCAGAGCAGTTCTCCTCATGGCCTTTGCCTTACAAAATTAAGATTTTTCCATTTTAATCTAGTCACTGACCTGCTGTGTTCAGGAGTGGTAAGTTTCTGAAACTCCTGCTCTGCTCTTCTACCTATGATACTTGTGACCACGAGGCATTTTTAGGATCCCAATCCTGTTAGATCAGGTGAGACTTGTTCAGCACTCCGAGGACCCGTCCAGAGGGAGAAAAGTGTGTCTGTGTGTGCCTAGCTCTGGGATGGGAGGGATCTGCTAGCATTGTTACCGTTCACTTGCTCCTCCTGTGCCCAGGCTCTCCCTCCCGCTGTCCCGCTGAACGTGCAAGGACAGCATCGCACACCTGGCTGGAGCCAGAGTCTCTTATACCACGTGGTATAAGAAAGCTGAATTGTTTAAATCCCCATCCTCGAGGGTTCCGACAGCAGAACGCCTAAGCTCTTGAACTTTGTGGAACATGGGTGGCATCATAGACACGTGGTGCATGATCTGCCTCGCCACGTCAGCCTCAGGACCCACAGCTTTCCCTTCGGAGCTGGAGTGGAGAACACGTGTCTGAGTACCGAGTCAGGAGCTCCACAGAGACTGAGGCCAGCTCCCAGTCGGCACATGCTGTGCCAGCCTGCCAGGGCCAGCAGTTGCCCTGTCTCCACCAGTTCCCGTTGGTGCAGAGTGTAAGGACCAGGTCTCAGTAAGAAAGGATGTTAGAAAAATACAAACTTTAATTACACATGATGAGGCCTCTTAAGAAATTTTCAGTGTGTCGAACAGAACAAGCCTTAGCTCTCTATCCACCTGTGGTTTTGTCTGTCAAGCCCAGCTCGGGTTTCTTTAGCTCCCTCTCCTGCATTAGCCCACTAAGTGCTAGGTCACAGGTGTGTGCCACACCCATGTCATGGTTTGAAAGCATGTGGTTTTTCCTTTAGCCTAAGGCCCTTTGCTGGTCTGCTCAAATGCAGAAGCTGTCCCTCTCCCCCTCCTCAGAAAGCCAGCCAAACCTACAGACCAGGGCCACGCTCCTGCTAGTCCACACATCTTCCATGTTCCATAGCCCAAAGATCCTGGAGCCTCAGGCTCATACTCAACTCCTGCTGCCTTCCAGGAAGAACTTTGGTGCCAAGAGATCGAAGGGAGAGTTCTAAGGACCCTTTGGTACTTAGACTTTCCACTGGCCTCCTGACTTCCTGACCCTCAGTCTAGATCATCTAGAATGTAGGTTTTTAAGGCACCAGGTGGTTTTTAGAAACTGCCTTCTGCACACTAACTGAAAGCAGTGATTGCTGGACACCAGGCTACCTGGCAGATGGGTGTCTCTAGAAGAGAAAGATTATTTAGGGTGCACAGGAGTCACTTTCAAGGCAGGAAGAGGTTGATTCTCTGGGAAATGGATTTGCAGCCCTGAGAGGAGAAAAGTCGCTCTTCCTCAGGCACGTATGTCATCATCTTGGCGATTTCATCCAGGGCCTCTTCTGTGTATGGGAGATTCTGTCCCAGGAAGGCATCTCGGACACACAGCCTCACATGGCGGTACTCCAGTGGCAGGAAGGGTATAAAGAGGTCAATGAGGTGTTCCTTCAGGAGACGGCTGGAACCAAAGCTGCTGTCTGGAATCAAGACCCAAAGTTCCATGGAGTCTGGCCTAGCCTGGGACTGAACCCTGCTATACACTTATGGTGTCCCCCAAACTGAGACCCGGTCAAGATCTGGGCCCCCACAAAGCTCCTGAGTACTGTGTGCAGTTGTTGCCAAGGACTGCAGCTGTGGCTGTTCTAGGCATGGAGAAGTACAGTGATTGTGGCTGTAGCAGGAGGTGAGCACCATGACTGTGGCTTGCTTTGGTGGAGCAAAAGGTAGGGCTGCCCCCTGCACTGTTCTCTCAGGGAGATCTGCCAGCCTCTGGGCAGGGACCACAGCTGTTGCTGGGGCTGGGCCAGTGGCCCTGTTGAGAAAGCATTTCCGGGAAAGGAGTGTAGGCTTACTTATTACACTCCTGCCACCAGAAGGTGACAGTGTGAGACTGTCCTGTGTCCTCCACTGGCCAGACACCCATCATCCCTAGCTGTGCTCTTGCTTGGCAAGGCTGTGTGTGTATCTGAAGTGATCACTTACCTGCAGACTCCATGATCTCAGTCTGGAGGGGCATCTCCAAGTGCTGCATCGTAATTTCCTCCCTGGACCATCCAGCCTTCAACAAACTCAGGACTGCCTCATTGATGACACTGCCCCCAAGGTTACTGAAAGAAACAAGCACTTGTTAGCAGCTGGTTCCCACACACTCCCACCATGTGTTCCCTGACCGAGGATACCAGTTCTGAAGGTGGGAGGCTGCTGTGGAGCAGAGCGGACGGGCACTGCCCTGCTTTGTCCCCGCTCTGCCTTGTTGGAGCTTTCTGGGAAACACTCAGATTGTGAGTAATCTGCATGTCAGATGTGAATGAGATTCTGGGGCCATGCGACACTAATGGAGGAACGCAAGGCTCCCAGCAGGACACCCTGAGCAGTGACAGACTCAAGGGGGGACTGTGGGCACAAGGCTCAGAAGGTAAGGGTGAACGCTAGACCACAGCGAGGGAAGGTGCCATGTATCCACTGAAGGATTTGGAGCCAGAATGTAGGGTTGTAGCCTCATCCACTCTGTGTCCTAAGAAACTCGTTTAGGCTATAAAGGTTGGGTGTGGGGCATGGAGTAGAGGTAGAGAGGAGAAGGACTGGAGAATTAGTTTAGAAAACACTATTGGCAGGGCCCTGCAGTTGGTGGACATAGGAGATGTCTGGGCTACACGTCTTTCAGAGACGTGTACAGGAAAAGCATATTCTGCACTGCCTGTGTTCTCTCTCAGGCTAGGCACAGGAAGATGGCTGTTAAGACAGGAGTGACAGCCGGGCGGTGGTGAATGTCTGTAATCCCAGCACTCTGGGAGGCAGAGGCAGGCGGATTTCTGAGTTTGAGAACAGCCTGGTCTACAGAGTGAGTTCCAGGACAGCCAGGGCTACAGAGAAACCCTGTCTCGAAGAAAAAAAAAAAAAAAAGAGTGACGCCAGGAGGCCCGGAGCAAGTGCTGGGACCTGCAACCAGGACAGTTCATCCCTGTCTCAAGTTGCAACCAGCTGAGCCTTGTCTGTCTCCACAGCCTTCACTTTCCTTGCCTAAGGCCCACAGAATGAGGAATGTGTTAAGGGAAGGATAGAAACTGGGGCCAGCATCTCCTAGCCTCTCTCCTCACAAGGACCAGTATCCTGGAAAACTCAGAAGAACTCACTCAGCCCTTTAGAGCAGGCTGGCTTCAAACTCAGAGAGCTGCCTGCCTCTGCCTCTGCCTCCCCAGTGCTGGGATTTAAGGGTATGCGCACTGCTGCTGCTGCCCCCACCAGGCCATGCTCATGTTGCATTTCAGTCTGTCCTGCAGATGAGGCTCACTGTGTGCCCTTCCCAATCCCCATCCTGCCTCCCTAGCTGGGTGGAGAGACTGGGACAGCATCCTTCCCCAGCAAACATGAAGACCAGTGTGTCTCCCATAGCCATAGACTTAAGAGGGACTTGGGGCCCCCATGCTGGGAGAATCCAGTAAGAACAGGGCATTCCCTGCTCCTTGCTCCAGCCCAGCCTGCTCCGCCACACGTCCAGCCCTGCAGAAATGGCTTATATCACTCATCTGGTCTCTGTCCCTGCTGGACAGCCTGTCAGGAGCCTCTCCGGTCCATACCTGCATCAGCAGAGATTACCCCACACATACGTGTTTGCCACAGTAGCCGAGTCCACACCTTAGACTAGGAGGCAAGCCTCTGGGAGATGGCAGCCAGCAAGATGAACTGCTCACGCCCCAAGGACACAGACTCTAGTGCAGCGGCATCTCTGTCCCAGGTCGCCTGCTGCTCTCTCTGACACGGCCCCTCTGCATGCTTCCTGCAGATTTATCAGCTGTGTGCAGCCTCCTTCTGAACTGCTTGCACTGTGGCCCACAGCTAGTGTTGCCTTCGCACCGCCTGACAGGTTGTACCTCTCACAGGACAAGGCTTGGGAAGCCTTCACTGCCTGCCCAGTGTCTTCAGCTCAGCAGGGCTGCACTCTGGCACCTGCATGCCAAGAAAGAGAGATGCCAAATTCCTCACCCTCCCGGTCCTGTGGGCTATATGCTGAAAGGACCAATGTGTCCCAAGCTCCCATCACCAACTGTGAACTCTTCCCTAATCAACAGAGCTAGGCTCCCATGAACCTATTTGGGCCTCAGTTTCTTCATTGGTAAAATGAGAAACTGGGCCCAGACAATCTAGGGGCGCTTCATCAGTCTAGAGGCAGTCAACAAATACCCACTGCACCCCACATGCTCCATTCATAGGTAACTCATGTCTGTGTAGTTAGTTCCTCAAAGTCCTTTCACCTCATACTCTGACCACAGCTCAGAGAAAACAGACATTAGCAACCCTCTTGTGGGTGTGTGACGAAAGGCCAGCAGCTCCAGTCCTGTCATGTGACTTGGGGGGTCTTCTACTAACAGGAGGAGGCAGAAATCAGTATTTGTGTAACCATACAGCAAGTACCTGACTTCTTCCAGCCAGGAAAGGGATGGGCTTTGGTCCCCTGACTGCTTCGACTGTAACCTCTGAAACCAAGCCACAAACAGTACTATCCTGTCCTTGCTACTGAAAGCTATCTGGACAGTTCCTCAAGACGTGCATATGGCACTCTAGGACAGACCTAAAATACCCTCTGGAACCTAGTGGGAGCAAGTCTCCCATAAGCATTACCTGAAGACTGAGCCCCTAGATGAGAAGGGAGGCACGCAATGTGCAGATGCAGGAGGGACCAGGGCCGGATTGTGACAAGGTTCTACCTGGACGGCATCAACCCAGCCCACAGCTAGCCCTTCACTCTGCCCTGCCCCAGGCCTGGCTGCCTCCTGTCCTACTGTCAACTTTACAGAGAAAGCTTAACTCTTGCAAAATTTTGGCACTCAAATGGCCTTTGTTAGTGTTGGGCCTGCACAAGCCCTCCTGGGTGTCACATTCTTTGAGGTGCCACAGAGAGAGCAGGCAGATTGCAACAGCCGGCTCATTTCAACAGCAGGTCTCAGAGTACTTCAGGATTAAACTGTAGATCCAGTTGGCAGCGTCAGGGCTGGGAAGGGTTCAGTGGACAAACTGTTGACTGCCTGAGCATGAGGACCTGAGCTCAGGTCTCCAGCAACCCTGTGGAGAGCTGGGTGTGGCTCTGTGCCCTTCTAATTTCAGTTCTGGGGGCTTCCTTGCTGGCCAGCCAGCCTATCAAGATTCTGTGAGGTCCTATCTCAGAAAACAAGGGAAGAGCCAAGTCTGGTGGCGCCCACCTTTAATTACCTCAGGAGACAGAGGATCAGGGGTCTCCGAGTTCCAGACCAGCTCTATCTACACAGTGAGACTCTGTCTTTAAAAAGGTAGAACAGCCAAGTAGAGTGTGGTACAGGATACCCAGAGCGGACTTCCACATAGACCTACCCGCACACACATACACAACACACATGCAAGAATCCTTACCACAAGGGGAAGACAAACTGGAGTTTGTTCTAGAAATCAAGTCTAGAGACTCGGATCTCAAATGTATTGCTCTCTCATAACTAGAACAGCAGGGAACCCTGGGGCAGGGGTTGGAGGTGGTTAATTTTGGGGCGCCCTCAGGAGGGGTGCCTGTGGTTCTGCATGGCTGGAGAGGGACTGTGGCGGATTGGCTCCTGCACTCTCCTTGGCACACGCCAGCAGCAGGTCGTTTCTTTAAGAGCCCTTGGGGGAGTAAGTGCCCCGGACGGGCAGCTCAGCTGCTGTTAGGTGGTCACCCCAGCTCCAGCTTCACCCATGTGCGCTATTGTGTGTGTAGCTACGTAGCCTGAGTCAGTGCGCTGAGGTCAGGTCTCTAGGGGAAAGGGCAGGACTATTGCCAGCTGGTCAGTGACCAAAATGCTTGCCTTGAGATAGGAAGGTCACTGGGTCACACTGAGCAATGCAGCACGTGAGAGAGTTTGTCCCGTTGTAAAGCGGCTGGGTAGGAGAGCTGGGTAGGCAGGGTACCATCCAGCTGCCTCTGCTTGTGGGAATGTCATGGGCAGCTGAGGCCACTGACTCAGAAAGGGGTGAATCCTGGGGGAGCTGGGATCAGTTCTTATTCTGGTGTTCCAGTTATGTGAACAAATGCCGCCTGCTCTCTTAAAACCACTCGAGATCCTCCCCTGCTCCATCCTTGGCTTCCATATGCAGAAACCCCAGTGGCTTAAAGCTTTCATCTTGTCCCAGGGAACCACCAGAAACCCTAACCTGCTTTCCAAGTTCAGCTGAAGAAAAATCACTCCTACCTCCCCAGGGCACCCTGGAAACCCCACCCCATCCCATCCCCCACCCCACCCCATCCCATCCCCCACCCCACCCCATCCCCCACCCCACCCAAGCCGGGAGCAAGCTCTAGCCTGTGGAAAAGGAGAGTGACCCCGCAGTGAATAAGCAACCGGCTGGTAACCGTCCACAGCGGAGTCTGCAAGGGGCTTTGGCGAAGCATTCATATTGGTGACGTTTCTTGTCCACAGAGTTCTTTTGGGACCTGGGCATGTGAATCCCGGAGTGGCTGTTCCTGCTCCACAGCCTGCACAGTCCATAGCAAAGGTGAGAGTGCCGACCCTCACTGTGCATTTTCTGAGAAGAGTCTGCCCTTCTAGAGTGGGGATCCCAAGGAATGTAAGGTGGTTTTCTACTTGATTTTAGAACAAATAGCTGACTTAAAAACCAGACTCTTGTCATTAATCCCTACCCTAATCAATCTCTGTCAGGGAGTATGGCCTGCTGATGCTAACTCTATCCAGCTTTGCTTGCCCCAGTCAAAGAAAGGACACTAGACCCACAGTGGCAACTACACCCACCTCTACCATCTGCCTCTGGACCAAGCATCTTGTTGGCTGTCTTTCTTCCACTGCATCCCTCCTTGCCACCCTCAGTAGGGATTCTAGATTTGCATTTCGAACCCCTTCGTACCTACTACTTAAGGAAAGGTTCTGAATCTCCCAGAGACTCCTGAAGACTAACCATGAGAATCTTCTAACTCAACAGAAGGTCTGCTGCAGGTCTTAGAAATGTCACGTAGCTCAGACTGAGCGGGAACTATTTCTAATACCCAATTGGAACCTCAATACTGAATTTCCCAAAGACTCAAACCTAAGCCTCAACTGGTCAAATACCCGACAAGCTGGGGAACAAGAAACAGAGCTTCAAACTCACACACAAAACAGATACAAGATTCCCACATCCAGAACTACTACCAAAGATGTAACTGTAGATGCCTAGGTCCCATGACAAGTACACAGGAATAATGGAAATAAGTCTCTACAAAAATTAGTACTTCCCAACGGGTGGTAGCGCACGCCTATAATCCCTGCACTCTGGGAGGCAGAGGCAGGTGGATTTCTGAGGCCAGTCTGGTCTACAGAGTGAGTTCCAGGATGGCCAGGGCTACACAGAGAAACCCTGTCTCGGGAAAAAAAAAACAAATTAAAAAAAAAAAATTAGTACTTCCCTAGTAATGTCTAAGAAATCAACTCAGATGACATATATAACATGAACAATTGAATGAAATAATGAAAACAATTCAAGTTATAAAAATAATCTCTGAAGAAAAGACAAAATCAAATAAAACATGAAACCTTCATGAATTCAAACAAAATACCCAAAGGGAAGCCTCAGTATGATCAAAAACAAGAAAGAAAGGACATCGGGTGGAGGCACACTTACTTAATGTCAGCACTTGAGAGGCAGAGGCCAGCTTGGTCTACAAAGAGAGGGCTGGGACAGGAAAGCCAGGGTGACATAAAGAGAACTTGTTTCAAACAAAACAAAACAAAAACCCACCACCAACAACAAAAAAATCAGGACAAGATACCTACACAAGGACCGAAAAGGAATCACTTAGTCAAAGAAAATGTCAAATCTAAAAAATTCCTAAGAACAGAACAGGTAAAGAGGCCTAGGTCAAGACCCAGAAAATATATTCAGCAAAATCAGAGAGAGGGGGGAGGGGGGGAAGAGAGAGAGAGAGAGAGAGAGAGAGAGAGAGAGAACAAGAGAACTCACCCAGGGGCTGCAAAGATGGCTCAGTGATTAAAAGCACACACTACATTTACCGAGGACCTGAGTTTAATTCCTAGCACCCACATCAGGGGACTCACAGCTTCCCTTAACTCCAGCTCCAGGGGACCTAACACCTCTGGCCTTGGCAGATACTGAACTCACATGTACATATCCACACAAAAGCACACACACTTCAGAAAAAAATCCCTAAAGAGGGTTGGAGAGATGTCTCAGCGATTAAGAGCACTGACTCTTCCAGAGGTCCTGAGTTCAATTCTCAGCAACCACATGGTGCCTCCAACCATCTGTAATGGGATCAGATGCCCTCTTCTCTTCTGGTGTGTCTGAAGACAGCTACAGCATACTCATACACATAAAATAAATTAAAAAAAAAATTAATCCCTAAAGAAACAGATGGTCTAAGGAGCATACAGATCAAACAGACATAGCCAGGTGAACACAACATATCAAAATGTACGGGGTACAACAAAAGGTCAAAGGTAAGTCTATAGCACGGTGTGCCTTCGTTCAAAAAAGCTGAGATCTGAATAACAACCTGAAGGCCTTAGAAAAACAAGATCAATAAAGAAAGAGAGAGAGAGAGAGAGAGAGAGAGAGAGAGGGAGAAAGGAAGGAAGGAAAGACAGAAAAAAAGAAAGGAGGCGGGAAGAGCGAAAAAATCATAACTAATACTAATAAATAGAAACAATTTTTTTTTCAAAAAAATAAATCAATGAAAAGATTAACAAAATTAACAAACCAAATATTAACTAAAAGAGGAAGGGATCCAAACATCCAAATTATTAAAATTGGAAGTGGAGCCGGGCAGTGGTGGCGCACGCCTGTAATCCCAGCACTCTGGGAGGCAGAGGCAGGCGGATTTCTGAGTTCGAGGCCAGCCTGGTCCACAGAGTGAGTTCCAGGACAGCCAGGACTATACAGAGAAACCCTGTCTCGGGGGAAAAAACAAAAACAAAAAAAAAAACCCAAAAAAAAGGAAGTGGAAATGGACCTGAGGGGATTCACTGAACTGTAAGGGCATGTATTAAAAATCTATGGAGGGAAAGTCTAAAATAAATTTCTAGATATATAAATCCTACCAAAGTTAAATCAAGATAAAGTAAATAATCTGAACAGTGAGGCAGAGCAGTAACAGTAAATAAAAGTCTCCCAACTATCACAGGCATGCATGAAGGCAAACACATAAAAATAATAATTAATTTCAAAAAGAACTACCCAACTATAAAAATCCCAGGGCCAGATAAATTCAGTGCAGAATTTTACTAGATCTTCAAAGAACTGACACAAAAGCCCCTCTGTCTATCCCACAAAATGGAAAAGAAAAAAAAATCTTTTTCTTAATTAATTAATTTATTATATATAAGTACACTGTAGCTATCTTCAGACACACCAGAAGGAGGCATCAGATCTCACTCATTACAGATGGGTGTGAGCCACCATGTAGTTGCTGGGATTTGAACTCAGGACCTCTGGAAGAGCAATCAGTGCTCTTAACCACTGAGCCATCTCTCCAGCCCAGGAAAAAAACATTTTCAAATTCCTTTTGTTTTTTTTTTGTTTTGTTTTTTTTTTTTTTTTTTTGGATTTGTTTTTTTTTTTCGAGACAGGGTTTCTCTGTATAGCCCTGGCTGTCCTGGAACTCACTCTGTAGACCAGGCTGGCCACGAACTTAGAAATCCACCTTCCTCTGCCTCCCAGAGTGCTGGGATTACAGGCGTGTGCCACCACCGCCTGGCTCAAATTCCTTTTATGAAGCAATTTTTATTTGCATACCCAAACTATCACCAACACCCCAAAAAAGGGAGAAAAAAAGCATACACTAATCTCTCTGGTGAAAATACATTCTCAGTAAAATATTTGAAAATCTAATTGAAAACATAAAAAGAATACCACCACAATCAAGTCAGTTTTTTCTAGAGATGCAGGGATGGAGCAACATATGTAAAGGAATAAATGTAATCCAACACCTAGGCAGATGGATTGTGCCTACATGCAATTGGGGGGTGGGAGGTGGAGGTGGGGTGCAGACTGGAGTTAGACTAGACTGAATCCCATCCTGTGACTGGCAGGAGTGTGGACTGCTCTCCCCTTGCTCTCCCCCACCTCTGAGGACAGTCTATGGCCAGGTTACAGGTTCAGCTTCCTCTCTATCTTCCTCGTCACGTAAACGAAACATTCCCAGCACCTCAGCCCCAGCCAATAATGTACACACATCCTGGAAATCCCTCCCCCCTCCCCCAAGAGCTATATAGTCCTCGCTTAACCTGAATAAAGTTGAGCTGTCTCCCTGAAGCTGATCCCAGAAGTCAGTCAGTACTCATGCCCACAGCAGATCATCTCATTGCATATAGAAAAGGCCTTTGATAGCTGGATAGTGGTGGTGCACACCTTTAATCCCAGCACGTGGGAGGCAGAGGCAGGAGGATTTCTGAGTTCAAGGTCAGCCTGGTCTACAGAGTGAGTTTCAGGACAGCCAGGGCTACACAGAGGAACCCTGTCTCAAGAAAACCCAAGGACAAAACAAAACAAAAGGCCTTTGACAAAATTCAACATCCATTCACGATAAAAAGTCCTGGAAGAATAGGGATACAGGGGATTGTTTCAGCATAATAAATGTGTAGCTGCTTGTACTTCAAATACTGATTATGTCCCCCCCAAAAGTTTACATGAGAGGGTCTACAGGTAGCTTCTGGGAACCTGGCCCCAGTTAGTTCTGATGGGTAAATACAGACGCCAAGGACCAGTAGCTGGGGGGCGGACAGAGGCAGGACTTTAGGTTTCCTGGGCTTGGGATGAGGAGGACTAGGAGGAGGAGGAAGAGGAGGAGGAGAGCGATCTGCCATGCAGGAGTAGATTGTGGACAGAAAAGAGGAAAGTCTGCCAGGGAGTAGAAAATGAAGGAAGGGGCCCCAGACTCCGGCCAAGAAGCCGTGGCCCAGAGGATTGACTAATTGGAGCTAAGAGCAACCAAGTTGGAACATAAAATTAGTAATAACTAGGGATTAATAGCACGGAGGTCAGGCAGCAGCCCAGCTATTGTGCTGTTTAACGAATATTCAATATAAAGGCTGTGTGTCTGTGTTTTTCATCCGGGAACATAGACCTTTGGGGCTGATAGCAACCCCGAGTTGGGATTTATTAATTTAATAATTAATACAACATAAATACAATACACAGGAAGCCCGAAACCAACACCATTCACTAAAGCACTTCCACTAAAATCAGGATCTGGACAAGAATATCTATACTTCACATGATGCTTGAAATCTTAGCTAGAGCAGTTAGACAACTGAAGAGTACACAAAAGGCAAAGAAAGAAGCCAGAAGCTCTGCATTGGCAGAGGATGTGATTCTCATATAATGGACCTAAGGAGTTAACTGGAAAATTACAGGTGATCCTGCCAGCAAAGTAGCAAAATACAAAACAAACATTAGTAGCTTTCCTAAATACAAATATTAAACACACCAAGATAGAGACCAAGAAATGTCCCCATTCACAATGGCCTCTAGAAATACCTTGGAACAAATCTGAGGAAGCAAAAGACCTGTATAATGAAACCTTTAAAATGTTTAAAAATAAAAGAACTTGAATAAGATACCCGAGGATGAAAGACCTCCCATGTTAATACTGTGAGATGACCGTGCTACCAAAAGCAAGCTGCACATTCAACACAATCCCCATTAAAATTCCATTCCAGCTCTTCACAAAAATTGAAAATTGAATCTTAAATTTCATATGGAAACACAAAAACTCAGGGCAGCCAAGACAATCCTAACCAATAAAAACAACCCTTCTGCAGGCACCACCATCCCAGACTTTAAGTTACATTACAGAGTCATGGTAATAAAAAACTGCACGGTACTGAGATTAAAAACAGACTCATTGATCAACGGGATAGAATCCAGAAACCATATGTTAACCTACACACCCACAGGCTTTTGACAAAGATGCCAACACTACACATTAGAGAAAAGAAAGCATCTTCAAAAAATGGGGCTGGTCAAATTGTATAGCTACATAACATTTCACCCTTACCTCTGATCCTGCACAAAAGTCAACTCCCAAAGGATTAAGGGCCTAAACAGACCTGACACCCTGAATCTGACAGAACTCATATGCACAGGGAAGGGCTTAATGAATATAGAAGAACAAGCATTGAGATCCTCTATTGGTAAATGAGACCACATGAAACTACACCATCACTTGAGTGAAAAAAATGGGGCGGGGGTGGGGAACCTTTTCCAGATACATATCTGAGGGTTGGAGTCTAGGATATACAAAGAACTCAAAACAACATGAAGAAAAAAAGAAAATTAAAAACAAGGTATGAGCTGGGCTGTGGTGGTGCATGCCTTTAATCCCAGCACTTGGGAGGCAGGGGCAGGCAGATTTCTGAGTTCCAGGACAGCCAGGGCTACACAGAGAAACTCTGTCTCGGGAAAACAAACAAACAAACAAGGTTGGAAACAAAAGAGTTCTCAAAGGACAAAATGAAAATGACTGAGAAACTTTTTTTTCTTAAATTCAACATCCTTAACTATCAGGTAAATAAATGCAAAATAAAGCTACTTTAATTTGCATCTTAGTCAGAATGATTAAGATTAAAAAATTAAAAATTGGGCTGGTGAGATGACTCAGCAGGTAAGAGCACTGACTGTTCTTCTGAAGATCCAGAGTTCAAATCCCAGCAACCACATGGTGGCTCACAACCATCCATGATGAGATCTGATGCCCTCTTTTGATGTGTCTAAATACAGCTATAGTGAACTTACATATAATAATAAATAAATCTTTTTTAAAAAATTAAAATTTAGCTGGGCGTGGTGGCGCACGCCTGTAATCCCAGCACTCTGGGAGGCAGAGGCAGGTGGATTTTTGAGTTCGAGGCTAGCCTGGTCTACAGAGTGAGTTCCAAGACAGCCAGGGCTACACAGAGAATCCCTGTCTCAAAAAAACCAAATTGAAAAAACAAAAAACAAACAAACAAAAAAATCACGGCTAAGTGGTTGGAGCTAGAAACAACCATTCTGAGGTAACCCAGGCTCAGAAGGACAAACAGCAAGCTTCCTTCCCCTCACCTCTGAGTGTTAGCTTGGACTCTCAGACCTGTGTTTTGTTTGAAATTACTCATGGAGGTTGGGACATCACCGCAGGGCCACAGGGAGAGAGTTCCAAAGGAGGGAGACAGGGCACAGTACAAAGGCTAATGGGGGATAATGGAACAGGGGTGTTAAACTGGGTTAAGAAAAGGGAGGGCGGAGTCAAGGAGGGACTGTACAGATGGATAAATAACATTAAAAGATGTTGGGGAAAGGCATGGAGTAACCTCTCACTTTCTAAGTCTCACTCCACCATTATAGAGCCAAGAAGCAATGGTCAAGCCTTACAGGATAGCTGCTACTATTATTCCCCTACAGGGACACAGCATTAAACAAACTTCTGATGACATATCACTATACCCATAGATGAATATGTCTCCCAGGCCTCAGAAGCTTCTATTTGCAGTAGATTGTGATTAACACAGAGACCCATATTGGCCAAGGCGCCCAGTCCCAAATAACATAAATACCCCACCCTCTCTTCCCAAGAGAGGAACCATTGATCAGGGATTATTTCGGAACAGGAAGTAGGAAAAGGATAAGAGGTGGGGCTGGTGGAAGACCACAAGGAAACAGTGTCTCCTGGACCCAGCAGGGCAGTTGTGAGCACACAGCTGTTGTCACATCATGCTCAAGATCTGTGCAAGTTCCAAACAAACCAAATCCCACTGAGGAAAGGGGGGCTGGGCACCACCTATGCCCCCCCGCCCCCACCCCCCAGCTAAGGGGCCAGAGGCAATTAGCTATGGGAGAAGGAATTTTCTTTCACGTAGCCCTTGGTAAGCTGACCCAGTGAAAGACCACACACATCCAAGAATATCTGGGATTCACAAATCGGTCTTGACGGATTTTTTTTAAGGACATAAAGTTGGATGGGTAGAAGGTGAGGAACGGATCTAGCGTTGGGATTGTGTGAATATGATCCAAATACACTGCAGGGGAAAAAAGGCAAACCAAGCACAACCCCCGATGCTTCTGCACAGCCAGGCAGCCAGAGACCCTGGGAGAATTAGGGGGCGGGGGAGTGAGGGGCAGGGGCGGGGTGTGGAGCATGCTCAGCGTCCCTTGCCTGCTCCCAAGCTGGGGACTTTGGCGGGTCACAGAACTCACCTGAGAAAGAGGAAGATGGCTCGCGGCGCCTCGGCTCCCTGGGCCCCGGGGCTCCTCGGCTCCAGGTAGGGTTCAAGCAGCTCCAGCAGCCCCGGGTGCAGCTTCTCCGCTTCGTCAAAGATGAACGTGCTCTGGTGGCAGCGCCGCTGTGTCTCCTGCATCTGCCTCTGCAACTCTTCCTGCACGGAACATGGGGAGCTGCAGGCCTCGCAGGAGCGCACGCTCCTGTTTCCTCAGCCCAGGTGAGGTACACCTGGTACACCTAAGTCTGGGCTCCACCCACCACAATCACCAAACCCGGGCTTGGGCCCCACCCGGCTTCCCTGGTGACTCTCCCTGTTCTTGGGCTCCGTATGCTCACCTGGGATGAAGACCAGTGCTGGAAAGTTCCCGAGAGAAAGTCGGGGCGGGATCTCAGGCAGCCAGCCTGCTCTAACTCTGTGCACAGGCTTTATGTAAGTTGAGGGTTACCACATGGGCACATGGGGAGTCCATTACAAGAAGACATGAGCTCTCCAACAATCAAGAGCTTTATGGCATCTGTGTCCCTTCAACACTCGTGTGTGTGTGTGTGTGTGTGTGTGTGTGTGTGTGTATTTCGGTTTTCTAGTGGGGAAGCTGATATCCTCCAGTGATTTGGCTGTGGCCAAGACCAGAGAATTCTCCTGGGAAAGCTCAGCTGTTGGCTGTCTGACACCAGCTTATCTGGGCTCCCGATGCCCAGCCCTTGCCCTCCAAGGCCATGCTAAAATTACCAGGTGACTCTGGCGAGCTCTGCCCTCAAGGCTGACTTAATCTTCCCAGTTTATACACTCCAGTACCACAGTTGAGAGCCAACATGGGCGAGTTTGCTCATTTTCAGGCTATTTTACTACCCGTGTAAGTGAGAAAAACCTCCAATAGTAAAACAATCGGCTGGCTGGTGTGTGAGAACTGGAGACTCGCGTGCAGTGACGTGATAGGACATGCCCTTTCAAGGTGGCCGGCAGTGTAGCTAAGCAGAAGACTGCTTGCCTAGCCTTCCATTGAGTTCCCAGGACCACATATTTAAAACGGAGCATAGTGTATGCCCATGACCCCAAGACTAGGGAGGTTAAGTCAGAAGGGCTAAACTACCACTTAAAAAACCCTCAGAGCCAGGCGAATCTCCAAGAGTTCAAAGCCAGCCTGGTCTGTAGAACTGAGTTCTAGGACAGCCAAGGCTACATGGAAAAACCCTCAAATTGTTGCTTTCATTATTCAATGATGACTTGAAGGGTAAAAATGTAAACAAACCAGAGTCCACTTATAATCTCCACCATCTCTGCCCTGCAGCTGGTGGCTGTTATCTCTGTAAGCCATAGATAGGCCGGTTTTCCTGTGTGAATCCAGGTAGCTGTGCTTCTAAGGCCCAGCTACACTCATAGCCCAGTGTAAATATGGGGAAAGCAAAAGAGACCTGCGCAGAATGTGCCCCTTTCTGCCTGATAAAATTACAGTGGCTGAGACGGCCTGAAAGGTCTCTCAGCAGCCCAGACAGAAGGCTAGCTATTCATGCTAAGGAGGCTGTGGCCTTTGGGGTGGGGATGGTAGAGCGTCTGCTCTCCTCCATTCCACACTTAGACATAGACAGGATCTTTGTGTAGCCCAGGCTGGTCTTGAACTCAAGGTCTCCCTGCCTTAGCCAATGAGCCTTGGGATTATAGGCATGCAGCACCACACCCAGCCACATTTCACTACTCTTAACACACTCAACACCTCCCCACCTCCACTGTTTGATTCTCGGGCGCTGTGCCTGGCCTCCAGTGTGCAACTGTCATGGAAACAGTTCTAAAGGGTTCTGGAAACGTGGTTCTCCCTTCCAGAGCTCTGGGCTTCCTCTCTGAGAGGGAAGGGAATGGCTGTCTGTCACAGCTTCTGTCCCTGCAGCTGTCTGCCCCCATCCTGTGCTAGGCTGCTCAGGAGTCCACCTCCCTTAGCCAGGATCTCCTCTCAGCACAGAGGCCTCCCCAGGCCAGGGAGAACACACACACACACACACACACACACGTACCACAGCCTCACCTTGTACATGTCTAGCTGCTTGGAGTGTGGGAAATGGAAGGTGGAAATAAACATCTTGACACAGTCACTCCTCATTCCGTCCCGATACAGGTTGTCCACCAGCATCCGTGCCACGAAGTTCTTGCCTGTGCCGGACCAGCCGTGGAATGACAGAGCCAGGGCCTTGCCCACGTGGGGCATCTCTAAGTAGCCCTTCACTGCTCTTAGGACCAGCTTGCTAGCGAGATGCTGGCCGTGCAGTCGCACACGCAAGTCTGATTCTAAGCCTAGGAGGAAAGAGGTCCCAGTGAGAGGCACGGGGCATGTGTGCACCACCTCCCCGCCACACACCAGGATTTCTACTGTCTGATCCTTGCGGCCTCAGAGCAAGAAGGCAAACCTCACAGTAGATGATATTCTGTTGGGATGACCTACACTCACTCACACTTACTGTTTCAAAGGGCGGTCGCGCCCCTGTATATTCAACTGTTAATTGTTTTGCAGACAGTGCCAGATGCTGGCAGCAAGTTGGTATTGTTATTTCTATGGCCCATCTTCTGCTTTCTCTTAGTGTTTGTCACATTCTCACCCAGCCAGAAAGAGGAAAGCAAGCTGCCACGGGGTGGGGGGTGGGGGGTGGGCGTCATGGAAGGTCACCTTGCTCTCAATCTGGCCAAAAAGCAACGCATAAGATAAGCACTGGGCCAGGTCTGCAGGGCCTTGACCTTCCTGTAGGATTTCCAGATGTAGAAGACAGCGAATGGGGGTACAGATGGAGCTGGTACCGTGGCGAGCAATTATGGGGTCAATACTACCAACAGGGGGCTGGAGAGCTGGCTCAGCGGTTAACACTGACTGCTCTTCCAAAGGTCCTGAGTTCAAATCCCAGCAACTACATGGTGGCTCACAACCATCCGTAAGGAATCATAACCAACTGTAACAAAATCTGACACCCTCTTCTGGGGTGTCTTAAGACAGCTACAGTGTACTTACATATAATAAATAAATAAATCTTAAAAAAAAATACTACTGACAGAACAATACTTAGTTATCTAGGGCTGACAAGAATGCCCAGTGAAGAACTCTGAGCTCTTTTAACTCTTAAGTGTCTAAACATGTACTCAGACAGACAGACAGATATACATTTATACACACACATTCTGGCCGGACACAGCCACCTGTCTCAATCAACTCCACAAGTGTTCATTGATACTTATATACGTACGCATGTACCTATACACATACATATAAACAGACATAGACATTTGGATAGATAGATGGATGGAGGGAGCAGAGGCCCCAAAGCTAACCCCATCCTCTTAATTTCTTTTCTTTGGCCTTTTTATAGACAAAGATACTTAGAAAATTACCTCATAGATAAAATGTTACACAAAATGGAAGTTACAAAAGGATGTTGATATTAAGTTCAAAGCAGTGTTTCATTCTGTAAGCTCAGTATAAGTTCACAGCAGCAGTTTCATATAGTGTTGTCTTAGAGTGCACACCTGTGGCTTTTATCCTTGGATCTGACCTAGAATGAATGTTTTTCCTTGAAAACAAATTTGTCCCAAGCCTATATCTCTTTTTTAGTGTAATTATAAAAGCTCATTGCATTTATTATGCAGACTTTACTTACTATTATGCAGAGTGGGCATATTCTACCCTTGATTTTAACTTTATTACATCTTCCTCACAAAACAACTAAAACCATTTCTTTAAACTTTCCCCCTAGGATTAAATCAGGAATTCTATAGAATCATTAATTTGCCTAAGTAGCAGACCATCTCAGGAAAGTCATCCACCAGCCTTAGCCTCCTGGACACCTGCTGCTGCTGCTGCTGCTGCTGCTGCTGCTGCTGCTGGGCTCAGACTGAGAAAGCTGTGGAGACTTTCCGCTATGCTAAGAGCAGTTTTGTATGAGGGGGGAAGGTGGGTTTTGTTAAATAAAGAGCTGGAAGAACAACTGGGCAGAGACAGGATGAATGGAGCAGGAGGCGAAGCAGTGGAAGCCACGTGGAGAAATGTGAGAAGTCGTGTTTAGTTAGAAGGTAGCTGAGAGACTGACTGACCGCCCCAGCAAAAGGCCAACATCCTCACACTATACAGATGGAAATGTTGTCTTTATTCTGGATCCCCTGCAATGGACAGACAGAGCAGTGCGGAAGGACCCCGCCAGGCTCCAAGGAACTCCCACCTCTGCTTCAGGAGTTCATGTTGTCTGCCTGTCACTCCATCCCAACCTAACATATACTTGAGAGCAGTTTCCCAAAGTCAGGTCTGCTTTCCTTTCCCCATTGAAGAAGCACAGTTTGGGTAAGGCACTGGCCATTACCCTGCTATCAACGCCAACTGACTAGGTACCTTGAGCCAACCCAGAGGGAGTTCTGGAACACTGCCAGATGACTAACCCTGGCTGTCCTAGAACTCACTCTGTAGACCAGGCTGGCCTCGAACTCAGAAATCCGCCTGCCTCTGCCTCCCAGAGTGCTGGGATTAAAAGCATACACCACCATCGCCTGGCTGACAACACACTACTTTAAAACACTGCCATCACTTTGCTTCCTTTCAAAACCATTGGTCTACAAAACTGACACTTGCAGCTGTCCCCTGTTGTTGGAACCAGGCTGCTTTAGATTTGGATATCCAGGTCTAAAGAACAGTGTGTAATCTAAGGAGAGAGCAGTGCTAGCCAGGTGTTGGTGGCACACGCCTTTAATCCCAGCACACGGGAGGCAGATCTCTGTAAATTTGAGTCCAGCCTAGTTTACAGAGTGAGTTCCAGTACAGCCAAGGCTACACAGAGAAACCCTGTCTCTAAAGCAAAACAAAACAAGAACAAGGAAAAAAAAAAGAGGGGTTGAGGGGACTTGCTCTAAGTCTTAATCCAGACTTCCTGACCTGTATGTGGCCTGAGATTCCTCTCTGTGCTGGACCCTCCCTGAGTTACTGATGGTCTGTCTGCCTATCTTTCCTTCCTTCCCTTTCTCTTTGTGGGTGTGTACATGTGAAGAGGATTGCACATGCATGTGCACACTAATGTGAAGACCACAGGTTCACATCTGGCAATCACCACCTTGGTTTTTAAGCCAAGGTCTCTTTCTCTCTCATTGAACCCAGAGCTCTGGTTTGGCTAGACTGACTTTTAAGCCCGAGGGACCTCCTGTCACATGGGTGCTGGGGACTGAACTTGGATCCTCCTATTTGAGTGGCAAGCAGCATACAGACTGGGCCACCTCCTCCATCCCACTGGCACTATTTGTAAATAAGTAACCTGATGTCTAGTTTGTGCTTCAGTGTGACAGATGCAAGGCAGGACAGGCAGGCGAACTCCAAGAAAACTCCAGGTGAGAAACAACTTCTGGAAAAACTAGTCACATTTTACAAAGAACTAAACCACTGGGCTTTTGTCAGAACAGGTTTTCTGACTGATGCAAAATACCACACGGAGAGCTAAAACACAAACCACGAGTCACGACGATGGTGGCCACCATCCTGTGGTGAGTTATCAGGTTCTCTGCATCTCTTGGGGAGTCCCCGTGCCTCCTGCGGCCAGGGGACGCAGGGCCTGGGGTGAACGCGACTCCAGGCGACTGTGACAAGCCCCCACCCCCGTCACATTAGGCACCACGCAGGTCACCTTGAAGACCCTTCAGCAGCAGACCTTCAAGATTGACATCGACCCAGAGGAGACAGTAAAGGCATCGAAAGAGAAGATTGACTCTGAAAAGGGCAAAGATGCCTTTCCGGTAGCAGGTCAGAAGTTAATTTACGCAGGCAAAATCCTCAGTGATGATACTGCTCTCAAAGAATATAAAATTGATGAGAAAAACTTTGTGGTGGTTATGGTGACAAAACCCACAGCAGTGACAACAGCAGTGCCAGCTACAACCCAGCAGTCCAGTACTCCCAGCACCACTCCAGTCAGCTCCTCCCCAGCAGCAGCTGTGGCCCAGGCTCCTGCTCCCACCCCTGCTCTGGCTCCCACCTCCACCCCTGCCTCCACAGCTCCAGCCTCAACTACAGGGTCTTCTGGACCTGCGCCCGCTGGTGCGACTCAGCCCGAGAAACCAGCAGAAGAGCCAGCAGACACAGGGCTTACTAGCCCAGCACCAGCGGACAGTGCACCAGGAGACTTCCCGGTCATATCCTTCTAAAGATGCAACAAGTGCCCTTGTGCCAGGCCAGTCTTTTGAGAATATGGTAACTGAGATGGTGTCAACGGGCTATGAATGAGAACAAGAAATTGTAGCCCTGAGAGCCAGTTTCAACAACCCTGACAGAGCTGTGGACAGTCTTCTGATGGGAATCCCTGGAGACAAAGTCAGGCTGTGGTTGATCCTCCGCCCCAGGCTGTGAGTACTGGAACTCCTCAGTCTCCAGCAGTAGCTGCAGCTGCAGCAACAACAGCCACTTTTGGAGGCCACCCGCTTGAATTTTTACGGAATCAGCCTCAGTTTCAACAGATGAGACAAATTATCCAGCAGAGAGAACCCTTCCTTGCTTCCAGCTCCGCTGGCTACAGCAGATAGGTCGGGAGAACCCTCAGTTCTGCAGCAAATTAGCCAGCACCAGGAACATTTTATTCAGATGTTAAATGAACCAGTTGAGGAAGCAGGTGGTCAGGGGGGAGGAGGGGGGGGAATTGCAGAAGCTGGAAGTGGGCCGTGAACTATATTCAAGTAACACCTAGGAGAAAGAAGCTACAGAACGGTTAAAGGCATTAGGATTTCCTGAAGAACTTGTGATTCGAGCATATTTTGCTTGTGAGAAGAATGAGAATCTCGCTGCCAACTTTCTTCCACAGCAGAACTTTGATGAAGACTGAAGGGACTCTTTTGTACCTCACACTCACACCGGTGCATTGTTCACTGGATTGTCTGGGGTGACTTGGACTCATATCCACAATATTTGGTATCCGGTAGTAGGTGGGTGGGGTGGGAGTTGGATATGGGGCAGGGATACATACGGTGCATGTCTGCTTCAGTCAGCAGATGCTGCAGATCCACACAGTGTAAAATATTATACAACCAAACATCCGCCTTTATTCTTCCAAGCAGTAGGTAACTTCCTGGGTTTTTCTTTCTAGTTTACTAGATCCAGAAATTTGGTGTGATGCCCTGCTTTCTCTTTTCTTTGACTTAACATTCGATTTCCTAAAGAATCTTTGCTACCTAGAACTATAATCTGTTTTATGGCAACACTGGATAATGGCTTTTTAAAACTGAGGGGGGGAAATTACAGCATCTGTAAACAGAAATGCCAAATTATTGATAGTCATTGTTGCTGCTTCACATAAGGAAGAAATTGGTGTAGAAGGAAGCTCATTCTTCATGGGTAGTGCTTGGGGTGGGGAAGAGAGAAAGGGGGCTTTTTCTTAAAATGAAAATAATTACTGCTATTCTAAAAATTCTTGATTATTGAAAGTGAGACCCGCCAGGCGGTGGTGGCACACACCTTTAATCTCAGCACTTGGGAGGCAGAGGCAGTCGGATTTCTGAGTTCCGAGGCCAGCCTGGTCTACAGAGTGAGTTCCAGGACAGCCAGGGCTACAGAGAAACCCTGTCTCAAAAAACCAAAAAAAAAAAGGAAAAAAAGAAAGTGAGACCCTCTAACATGATTTGAGAAGCTGCACACATAGGCAGAGTTATCGTCCTGTTTATATTCTTTCTTTGGGGGAAATTGGTAGGTGTCTAATTACTGTTTACTTCATTGTTGTATTGCAGTAAAAGATTCAAAACAAACAAAAAAATAAAATAAAACACAAACCACAAGCAACATGCACCAGGTCACCTGACAAAAAGGTAGAAGAGATGCATACAGCTATGGGGGGTGGGCACAGACCAGCATGGGCTCTCAGGCGGGGCCATTTTTATGCATGGAATAGCATGAATTAATTTATAATGGAAAACAACTTTCTCAAGATGCAGAGCTCCACCCTCCCCCACCCCCGCCCCCAGCCTCACTCTATCAAGATATATAAGCCAAGAAGCCCAGGTTAGATATACCCACAGACCTTTTCTGGTTAAACCTCGAGACAAACGCTTCTTTAATAAGACTGGGTCTTTCTACACAGCCGAGGCTGAGCTTGAAGTGGGGTCAACGTTAAGTGTCTTCCTTAATCACACCTGTGGTTTTGTTGAGAAGTGGCCGCCCCTGGCCTTGCTGCTCCTCAGTTTGGCTGTGACTGGCAGGCTTCAGGGAGCTACTGTCTCTCCGACACTGGAGTGAGTGGCAGATGTGCAGGGCTGCACCCACCTTTATGTGGGGTGAGGTCTGGAACTGACTCTCACGCTTGCCCCGCTGGCACTTTGCCAAGTATCTATCTCCCAACCCCTGGAACCGTTTTAAAAATTCTTTTTATGACCAAGAAGAGGGGTGGGACCTGCAGTGTGGAGCCAGAGCGCGGGGGAAGATGGCTGCGTCCATGGCAATGGACGCCCACCCGGCTGATGTCTGGCTGGTTGAATATAGTTGAAATATGCAAGGCCGGTTACAATGATGGAGTTACATTGCAGTTCTCACCAAGGGGATCTGTCAGAGGGAAGAAAACGGCTTTTCCTGAGCAGAGACTTTGATGGTGGAAGGTATTCCTTGCTGGCTCCATTGAAGACACTGTATCTCAATTTGGAATGGAAACTGTTCTCGTTTTTTCTCCTTTGGTTTTTCGAGACAGGGTTTCTCTGTATAGCCCTGACTGTCCTGGAACTCACTCTGTAGACCAGGCTGCCCTCGAACTCAGAAATCCGCCTGCCTCTGCCTCCCAAGTGCTGGGAATAAAGGCACGCGTCACCACTGCCTGGCAGAAAAACGAACTGTTGCCTATCATCCCAAAATAGAAGCTGTCCAGGAGAACCCGCCCTGGTGTGGCATCGGCAGGACTGGACCATTCTGCGTTCTTACAAGTACCTTCATGCTGAAGAACAGAAGGCCTACAGACGTGCACAGGCTACACTGCTGGCTTTGTAGAATTGGGGTGAACAGACCTCCTCACCAACATGATTGTGAATCTGTTCTCAGTCTAGACTGAAGATGTCTCTACAGTCACGCCTGAGGGATATCTTCTGAAGAACCGTTCATCTCCGTTGGCTCCACTATGGGCCAGGCCCTGTGCTAAGAGCTCTGCAGCGGCTGAGGAAGAGTCTGATACAGCCTGCCTCCTTCCGGGAGTGTTAGAGTCAGAGCAGGGAGAGTCCACAACCTGAGGGAAGCCTGCACCTTACAGTGTCTACCAGCGGTCTTCGCTGGGTGTGGCACGTTCATGGTTCCCATAGATCCCAATAAGCTCCGCACCTTTAAACTAAAGATAAAAAAATGTCCCCAGCACTGGGGGCACCACGATTGGGGTTGGGAGTAAGGTAAGGGGCCTCTTGCTCTTGATCTAAGTGCTAGAGCTCGGTCTAAACTCCACCCCACAGTTACCTGGCAACGCCAGGTAGGCCTGGCCCACTAAGGGGCTGTGTGCCCCTCCTCCCTCTTACTCCTGTTTCCTGCTTGATTCTCGCTTGGGCTCTTCCCCGCCCCCCCCCCCACGTGCTCATGGCCAGGCCGGCCTCTCCTCTCCTCCCCACCCCCCCTGCCTTCCTCTGCCTCTACTACCCTCTTAACTCTCCTCCCCTTTCAGAGTTCAAGGCCAGCCTGGTCTACAGAGTGAATTTCAGGACAGCCAGGGCTACACAGAGAAACCCTGTCTAGAAAAACAAAAAACAAACAAAAAGCATCTCCATACTCTAACAAACAAACAACAAATCCCAGGAGGGCTGGGCTGGGGTACTTGCCTGGCTCTCCTGAGGAGGGTGTTATGAAAACAGGCACACAGCAAGGATTTGGGCCCTTGTTCCTAGATGTTATAATGTAATATCCACTAAGGACACTATCAATGATGGTGTCCTGCCGTCCCTATTGTTGGAGGTGTCCTTTCTAGAAATGGAGTTCAAGGTCTTGTCAGAGCAGACCCCCCCTTTCCTCTTATTAGAGGAAAAGTCGGGGAGGTTTCTCACCAGTGGCTCGCTTCTCCATAGTCACTACCCACCCCCTCCCCCGACACCCGAACCCTGAAAATTCCGTCAGCGCCAACCTGTCAAGTTGTTGGAGATCCTGCAACCTCGGCCGCCGCAGCAGTCCTGAAAGCGGCAGAACCATGCAGCGAGCATATCCAGCGACCGTCGGCCCCAAAGAGGAAGGCTCCAGCCTGGAAAGGAAGTGCTATGAGATGGCATAGTGATGAGAGAGACAGTTCTGAGGTTTCTCAGTGACAGGGCCTAAACCAGCGTTCAGGTCCCAACTCACCGCCAGGCTCCCTCAAGCGCTCCGTTGCTTCCTCTCTAAGCCTTAGAAGCGAAAGTATCTGGGGTTGGGACGATCACCAAGTGTTGTCTACACAGGGCTTTTCCCTAAATCATCATCAATAAAACGAGCAAGAATGGGGAGGCTTGAGTGGCTAGAGAAAGCGGGGCAGGTGAGGCGGCAGAGCAGCCAGACCTTTAGCTGTCCCGAGGGGCTGCACCAGGAGTCGTGCGGAGGTGGGGTGCAGTGACCAGGCCTCTGATGCAGGCCTGCAGGATGCAGTGCTTCAGAGTGTCTGACTATATGCAGCACGCAGTGCGAAAGAGTGAGACTGGCAGGTGAGCGCAGGGTCGGCGGCCGGGACTGCTCTTACCTAGAGGTGGCACGGGAGTCTCCTGGTCTTCACAGTGATCCGGCCACAAGGTGCAGCTGAGGAGCGCCCAGTACCGTTTGGAGAGGGTCCCGGCCGTCCTCAGCTGCTCCTGCAGGCGTTGGACGCTCGGCCAAGGGTCGGCCTCGTCGGCCTCCTGCCCCGGGCTCGTGGCATCGCGGTGGCCCTGAGCTCCCGGGGGGCGCAGCGACAGTAGCAGCAGCAACCAGAGAGCACCACGAAACATGACTGGAGCGAGCACTTCCGCTTCGAAGAGTCTGGGGATCCAGGACTCTTCGACACCCACCGGCAGGCGTGGCCCAGGATTGGCGTCGCCGTGGTGACCGCCCCGCCCTCACTGAGGCTGACTCAACTGGAACTGAGTTTCGGTTCAGACCAGAGACCCATCCGAACTGAATTTCAAGCTGGTGTCCGGGACTGCAGGAATCCCGAGACCGATTTGAGTCCCTGTCCACCCCACGGGATGCAGGTTACTCCGGGGCATGCCTGTGGCCACAAAATGGCCACTGCCAGCCATTCAGCTGTACCTCCCACATAAGGATTCCCTTTGGTGCCCTGCCCTCGTAGGAGGTCAGCTTTCTGCCAACCGGTCTAAGCAGGGGAGTCAGCTGGGTGCAGAAGCAGTCGGAAGAGCGTGAGCAGTGGAGAGCTGGGTGGACAAGGTCACTCCTGGTCCTCTGAAGAGGAAATCGAAACAGTAGCGAGCAGTCAGCAGCAGCAGCAGCGGCGGGCTTTCATGGATGCCAGTCCAGCAGAAGCAAGAAGTAGGGTCAGGATGGCATTTGAGTTCGGGAAACCCCCGAGTCAAGAGGAAATCGTATCATGTGAGACTTACAGAAGTTAGGCTAAGTACTTGCCCACTCATAGCTAGGTTTACAAAGTTGATCAGATGCCCAAGGCAATGCAGGCCTTTAATCCTAGAACCCAGGAGGCAGAAGCAGGCACAGCTCTGAGTTCAAAGCTAGCCTGGTCTACATACTGAATGCCAAGCCAGCTACAGGTACATTGTGAGACCCTGTCAATATTTAGAGAACACGGAAAACCCAGGCTTGGTTCCGAGCTTAGCATCAGGAGGCAGGTAGTGGAAATTAGATGTGAGCCCCAGTGAGGGTTATTGAAAAAGAATTGTAGGTGAGCAGTTTTTGTTCTACCAATAGCTACAGCCACAACGCACACCGCCCACCTTTCCCAGAGGTAAATAGCGAACTAGACCTTCAAGGCTATGAACCAAATAAACTTTCTTTGGTAAATCTGGTGTTTGCTAAGGTGGCAGGAAACTGACACAAGTCTTTATGCTTATTTGTAAACAATAAATATCTGAGCCTGCCTGACAGTCTAACATACTGATTATGGGTTTTGTTATTGTTTGGATTTTGTTTGCCTCTTTAGTTTTTCAGACAGGGTTTCTCTGTGTAGCCCGGCCAGTCGGTTCTACCCCTTGACAGCCTCCCCCACTCTTCACATCCTTGGGGTCCTGGGGAGAGGTGCTTACCTGTACTTCCTCCGGTAGCAAGTAGGTGCATTTACATGGAATGTGTAAATCAACAGCAACTAGAAGACGCTTTAGTTACTAGAGTTTACTGGTGAATTATGGTGTAAATGAAGACCAGTCGGCAGCTTAGGTGCTAACTTTAACTGTGGAGAGCTATTTGGGGCCACTTGGCAGGAGTCTGACAAAGGGCCAGGACAAGAAGTAAACACTGTGGGGAATCTAATTTTAGGCTAGGATGGGGAAGTAAGTTCAGGGAGGAATCTGATTTTAGGCTAAAACAAAGACGTAGGCTTCTGGGGTGAATATGACTTGGGGCTAGGACTCAGAAGCAGGCTCAGATATCTTGGTCATCCGGATAAGCCCTTAGAAACAGAGATCACGGGACTTTGTTTATTGCCTTGCTTGTCCCTTGACTACTTGTGTTTATTGTTTTACTTGTTTTTCAACCTAGAACTGACCTTAATATTTGCATGTGACTAAAATAGTATAAAAGCAGATTGGGGGGGAACCCGCCTAAGCCTCAGAACTAGCTGGGGCCATGCTACGACACTGTCTAATTGCCTTTTTTTCTTTTAATCCTCACTCCAGTGCTGGAGAACCTATTGACTGACTGAGCTGGCTTGGTCATTTAACTAAAATGAAAAAAGAAAATACTAAAAACAACAATATGCCAAAACCCAAGTTTTAAGACAGCGGGGTATTCATCTCAGCTGTACAACTTTTGGATAGTGCTAGCCATCTCTGAGATGGTTTGAATTAGCATTTCACTGCAGATTAACTGGGAAAACCTGGACTAACTTGATTTCAAGACATTCCTTTTCAAAACAAAACAACAAAAAAATCTGAGGTAAGTGTTTCACCAAGAAGTCGGCCCACATTGAAACAACAAATCCATACAGCAGTGTTTGGATCAGTTTCTAAGTATTTCTCTAAATTTGTCATACCCCATTCTTGTGGGACTGGTGGATGTAAACATCAGGAAGAGCTCATGGGTGATGGGGACATCTAGAGGCCACTGTGGGAACTACAGGAAGCTATAAGGTCTCACCAATTACTCAAGCCGTCTAAAGACCCAAGGCTTTGGCATTTTCTAAGAGCTTGTCATAAATGCATAACTTGAAGTGTGGATCTCTAAGTTTGAGGCCAACCTGATCTACAGAGCGAGTTCCCCCAAGAAAAACAGGACTACACTGAGAAACCCTGTCTCAAAAAACAACAAAAATGTTTAAATACTCATGCCATTTCAAGTTTGCTTTGCTTTGTGCTTGTAGTTCAAAGTATGCCTCTAGCCTCTACTCTACCATCACAGATCCAATCTGAACTGTAAACCCAAACTATCTTCCTCTTCAGTAACTTGCCTTGGTTACGTTTTATCACAATAGAAAACTGATACGTTCTGCGTGTGGTGAACTGGAACACATGCCAGAATTTGGCCTCCATGTGTCCTGTTCAAATACGATGACAAGGCAGGCACACTTACACAGCACACCATGAGGAAATCTAAATGATGCTTGTCTAGCTGAGGGGTTAGATGCTAGATTTCCATTTCAAAAATGGAAATTCCAGGTATCCTAATAATTCTTAGCAGGGACACCAGCCCTTTCTTGTATATAGTGTAGTGTGCTGCCAAGTCCTTTTAGGATTCATAATTCTTCATTTCCAAGAAGCTGCAAGAAAGAAGGTAACTAACCATCCAAGAAACACTGAAGACTAGTCCTAGGAGGACTTGTATATAACAGCTACAATCCATGTGGGCCTTTCAAAAGCTTGTAAGGAAGTGTAAGGCTCTCAACCACAGGAAGCAATCCCTATGGAAGGTTAAGTAGAGATAGAGGGTGTAACATTCTCTCCCTAAAAAACAGCAGTAGGGGGCGGTGGTGGCGCACGCCTGTAATCTCAGCACTCTGGGAGGCAGAGGCAGGCGGATTTCTGAGTTCAAGGCCAGCCTGGTCTACCGAGTGAGTTCCAGGACAGCCAGGATATACAGAGAAACCCTGTCTCCAAAAAAACAAACAAACAAAAAAAAAAAAAAAAAAAAAAAAAAAAAAAAAAAAAACAAAACAAAAAACAGCAGTAGGACGGGCAGTGGTGGCACACGCCTGTAATCCCAACACTCTGGGAGGCAGAGGCAGGCAGATTTCTGAGTTTGAGGCCAGCCTGGTCTACAGAATGAGTTCCAGGACAGCCAGGGCTACACAGAGAAACCCTGTCTCAAAAAAAAAAAAAATCCAAAAAAACAAACAAACAAAAAACCCAACCAAACAACAACAAAAATTATCAGTAGGAATAGAAATGGCATAGAAAGCATGGGGTGGGGGGGTTTAACGAGAAAACATGATACAATAATATATATTAAAATCTTTTATTTTTTTTTCAGAATTGAAACCCATATAACACATTAGAAATCTGTTTGGTATCTTACCGAGTACCACCTCTATCTGCACAACAGCTCCAAGAGGAAATCCTAGGCAGATCAAACAAGTGGGTGGTGACACCCACACCACCCTTTAGACAAATAAATTAGCTTCCCAGTAAGTTACTCCCAGCTTCCCCCGGGGGTTTCTGAGGATCACCTTAGGTCCTAAGAACCTGCAACAGTACAGTGCCCAGCCCCCACTCACCACCCAGACTAGAGACACGAGGGGCGAAGAGCCAGCCTCCCCCATGGAGCACGCTCAGTCAGACCACCGGGCTCAGCAGGCTGCCTGGGAAAAGCTCCGTGTACATCCCAACCCTTACAAACCAAGCCCTTCCTCAGTGCCAGTCACTCAGCATTTCCTTGTGTCAAAGTATGAACATTTTCCTTGGCAGAATACATACTCGGCCACGTTAACCCAAACCTGCAGAAACCCTGGTCACAGGGCTCACAGAGTGTGTTGACAGCAGGTGTTATGATCACAAGATGATTAGAGAGATCCGGGAAGGACAGGGAAGGGAGGGGGGCTGAAGGAACAGGAAGCTGGGGATGAGAAGAAGCGTGAGTTTAAAGAAAACCTGAGTTTCTTTGGATGGCAATGCTGTCTCCAGCACTGGGAAAATTAGGAAACTGTCAGGGTCCACTTTGCTGAATAATTTGTAATGAATGTACCTGAATTTCTCTATTTTCTTCTAAAAATTTAGTCTGACACTTTAACCCTGAGTGCAAACAAGGAGACATACCAACCATCTTGAGCAAATCAGAACCTATTGTTTTAAAGGTGAATTACTTATAGCTCTCCCAAAATTACAATGCAGCCTTCAATAAGGGACAGTTTGAGAATAAAGGTTCTATATTCAAATCTCCCCCATTTCAACTTCAGAATCCATATATTTAAGAAGTGGAAGGAAAGGAGAAAACAGCAATGGATTGACTTCTTGGTTTTGTACTATCTATGGTTTTGTATACATCTACGCGGATGTTCAGTTAGTAAAGCTAATTTAGAGCTGACCGAATCCCGCCCGTGCCTTGATTATAACAGTCCTAATCTAATAAAGGACCCTAAAAGAGCCTGGAGCTACAATACTTTTAAAATTTGCATCTACCTTTTTTCCCCCAACAGAACTTGTGTCTGTAAGTTTGGGGCTGGAAGCATACGGCTACCCCGCCCCTGCCACGCCAAGATTCACCCAACTGGACCTGTCCTAGCTTCACCCAGTGCCAGGTGGAACACAACTGTGTGCTCTAAGTGCCGTGACCCCGACTCAGCTGTCCACTATGGGTCTGCACCTTCTAATTCCATGAGTGTGGAGAGGAAGCCTGAGGTGGCTCCGCTCCAGCTGCTACAGCAGCCTTTCTGCCTGGTCTTCACCATCACAAGTGAGGCTGCCTGCCTGGGGACAGTTCTGCCCCCTTCTCGGCTTAGTCAGCACTGAAGGGAGGGCTCACTGCCTCCCACCCCTCTGCTGGCTCCCAGCACAAAGTGCTAACAACCACGCTAATCTCAAAAGTCAACTGTCAAGTTTCTTGGTGTACACAGCAAGTAGCCTGGAAACTGGACTTAATACCTCCTTTTGTTTTTGCTTTGTTTTTTGGGTTTGGTCCTAGAACTCACTCTGTAGACCAGGCTGGCCTTGAACTCACAGAGATCTGCCGGCCTCTGCCTCCTGAATGCCAGGATTAAAGGTGTGTCACCACTGCCTGGCTCAATATCTCCTTTGTTAACACTATTCTAGTTGTTTTGTGCTAATATTTGTTTTTTGAAGTTCAATACCCTGAATTTAAAAAAAGAAATATGCAGTGTATTCCTTAATATACCTCAAAGTGTACATTAAATGTACAAATTTTCTAATTTCCTGTCATTTAAAAGTGGTTACAGGCTACCAGATTTTATGTGAGAAACTGGGGGAATAAACTCAAAGGTAGTTTTCTCAAGCCAGGCTCTGTGGCTGGCAGTAGATGTCAAGCAGTGCCAACAGGCTAGTCTCGACAGATTCCAGAACTGCACAGGATGCAGAGGGACAGCTCTGAGCGCAGCTCCCGTCCCAGACACATCCCCTAGCTATCTGGCAGCTGTCAAATGACTTGCCAAAACACAAAACTAACCCTGACCCTGACACAGGAAGGGAAGAGTTCTACTACACCACGGGCTCAGAACTCCACATAGGACTGAATTTGGATTTGCTATGAACCAAAATATTAAGGCTCTTTGTGGTAATCTCCTGTTTCAAGCTCAGAGGCTTAAAATCTTTCATTCTGTTACCTGTAGGACACACATCACAAGCTTAGTCCAGGCACCAGGGCACTTTCTCATCAGAGAGGCACAGACAAGGCCACCAATCTCCTAGGACCAGCACCATTACAGGCCATCATCACCTCACAGGGTTCACTTCAGAAGAGAGCTGGGCATGCTGGTTCATACCTATAATCCTCGCATGTGGAAGGCTGAAGCCAGTATAACTGGAGCCTGGGCTATACAGTGAGTTCCAGATCAGCAGGGGCTAGAGTCTATGGTCTACATCAAAATAAACAATGCCATTGAGAGAAAAAGAAAAGAGGGGGGCAAAGAACAGTTTTGGTTTGTTTTGCTACTTTGGGCAAAAGTGGGCATGGGGTGAGTTAGTGTCCATAGAGGATCATGCTTGGGTTGTAATAGTATTTCCACTAGAGATGATTGTGGTTAATGTGAACACAACTGGGGGATGACTGTTTGCTCTGGACATAGCTAAGAACTTAAACAGAGGGGAAGCTGTTCTTCACTAAGTCAATTATTTTCCCCGTTCTATAAAGTGAGTCCGTCCCTCTTCTCTTCCCTGAGATGTCAAATCCATGCCACCCAATAGCTTGGAGTCCCAAGCCCTTCCTGCCCTTCCCCTTCCTCCTCTACCTTAGACACGGTCTCCTGGAGCAGACTGCTCTCTCGTCTGATGCCACTCTGGAGGAGCAGTATGTTTTGCACTCTGACTAGTTCTGGTTTTTGTTTTTTAAAGACACAAGGGACTGCAAAGTATTTTCGGAGAATCCATAGTATGGAGAAAGGACAGCCAGGTTCACGGCAGACGCACACTCTGGAACCAAGTCCTTAGCCTACTTGCCCTCTGGAGTGGGAATCAAGACTGAGCAGAGCTGCGTCCTGCTGCTTGAGAGGTGAGTCCACAGAGACACTCCTGCGGCACTGTGGTCTTTAGCTTGCCCTGCAGAAAACACGGAGCCTCCCAGGGCCACTGTCTTCTGCCACCAGAAGCCGCTGTGGCCACCTGCAAGCCATCACATGCCATCTGGAATTGACTGTGCTGTTTCTCTATCTTTGTAAAAATCAGTTCCACTTGTTTTGTGTTGAGAGTTACAAGTGGGAGAGCGGCATCCTGTCTTCCACCAGCACAGTATCCATCCCAAACTGGTCAGTACACTGCTTGATGGTGGCCAAGACATTCAGAAGCCGCTGGTCCACAGTGTCCAAGTGTGGCTCGGAGAGCACAGGGGAGATGGGGTCATGGGCCATGGCAGATTTTAAGGCAGACTTTAGTACTCCATTCTTTAGATAATTCAGTCTATTCCACGTTGAAACCCGAATACTGGAAGAAAAAAGTTTTAAAAGAAATTACATAACATCTTGATATTCAATTTAGCTTGAAGTTTTCATGGTAGAAAGGTTTTTGTTTGTTTCTTTGAGTCACCGCTATTTCAGACTTGTCTCTCTATTAGAAGCAAGCCATACTGCCATGGTGTAAATTTTTTTGGGGGGGAGAGGAGGAGTAATTAGAGATATACATGACGTTTTATACATATTCCTAACAGTAAGAGGAAAACAGAACCATCTAACCACCTAACAACTGAGAGGTACTTCAAATTATGGCTAAGTTCTCAGGAAATACCATGCAGCCACTACAAAGGTTTGAAATTGAGTAGCACAGGGTAAGTCCATGATATTACGTTAGAGGTAAGGAAGTTAGAGAAAATCTTTCACTCCCTGTCCCAGGGAAACTACTGTGTGTAACTAGAGTGCAAAGACTACAGGGACAGAGTGAGTACACTGTGCTAACAGCTATCCTTAGACACTCAGGGGTGACTCTAACTTCATTAGTCAAAGGTTTCTGATTTTAAAAATTCTGCCATTAATAAAAGAAAAACAGTTAAAGAATATCTATTTTTTGCTGAGTAATGATAATTACCCACCTTTAATCCCAGCACCTGGGAGGCAGAGGCAGGCAGATCTTTGACTACTGAGCAAGTTCCAGGTCAGACAGGACTACATAGAGAAACCTTATCCCAAAACACCACCAATACCACACACATACAAACACAGCAAACAGAAAGAAAGAAAGAAAAAAAGAAAGAGAGAGAGAGAGAGGGAAGGAGGGAGGGAGGAAGGGAAGAAGGAAGGAAGGAAGGAAAAGAAAGAAAAGGAAAGAGAAAGAAAGACAGACAGACAAGACAAGGCAAACAACAAAAAAAACAACCAACCAAAACAAAAACTACTTTCTCTAGGATAGAGATGGCTCAGCATAGAAGAGCATTTGTTGGTCTTGGAGAGGACCTGATTTCAGTTCTCAGAACTCACTCTGAATGCCTTCTTCTGGCTTCTGTAAGCACTGCATTCAGGAGTACATAGTCCCACAGACAGACAGGCAAGCAGGTGCGTGAGTGCACACATGCATATGCATGCACGCACACACACACACACATACTTTTTAAAATTTTTAAAGAGATTATCTATTTTCCTAAGTTACTTCACTAACACTAGCTATCGGCTAGGTATTTACCCCTGATAAAGCTCATATGGGAATTCAGTTGCCACTGTAACAGTATTAAGAGCTGAGGCTCTAAAGGAGTGACTGACCGATGAGGCTCAGAGGAGCTGATGCTGCCCCTCTGCTCTTCCGTCACCTGCCACATAGTAATATAATAAGAAAGCTCTTTCAGGACGCCAGTGTTTAGATCTGGAGCTTCTCAGCTTCTAGAGCAATAAGCCAATGAATTTCTGTTCTGTATTTGGTAAGATGGATTAAGAGGTAAAGGCAGTTGTCCCATGAGCCTGGTGACTAGAGTTTGATCATGGAATCATGTAAAGGTGGACAGAGAGAGCCAAGTGATTAAGCTGTCCTCTGACTCCACTCATGTCCTGTTGCACACAAGCCCACACCTCACAATGCATACAAATACACAAACACTAATCATAAAATAAATGTCTTAGTTTGTGACTTTCTGTTATAGCAGAATGAAACAGACTAAATGACCAACCAAAGAGAATTATTGTCTCAGGGAAGAAGTCCATGCCTCTCGGTGGGTATAACAGGGTAACCGGGCAGAATGTGGATGTTCTAGAAGTCACCAGGCAGACAGAAGTGTCTGGCTTTGTGAGAAGTACTGTTTTTCAGCAACTTAAATTAAGGATGAATAATTGTGTACAAAGCACAGAAGAGATGGGCTACACATGACGGACACCAGTTTCCTTATTCTGAATTGTACTATGAATGCCTAGAGCACCAGAGCTTCTCCAGGGTGACAGAGCTGTCACTTGATGGACTCAGCACCAACTTCACTCTTTAGTATATGCTTCTCCAAAATGGACAGAAGTCCTTTACCGATGTCTCCTCATAAGCCTTCTCATAGAGGAACAGTGTCGCAGGAAGGCATTCTCTCTCTCACCTCTGGCTACTATAGGGTAGGTAGGCCAGTGGTGCAGGAAGGAGGTCACCAAAGCAGCGCTGTCCAGGCACATTCTTAGAAGATGCAAGGCCATGAAGCCACAGCCTCATCTGCTCATGACTTCTCTGAGGTTTCTTTTCTAGACGGGTCTCAGGTAGCCCAGGATGACTAGGAATTTGCTATATAGCCCAGATGACAACTGAGTTCCTCTTCTTCCTACCACCTTCTCCCAAGGGTTGAGGTTACAGCACTCTGGTTACTTTCTGGACACAGGGAGCAGCATAGCATCTGCCCACTCTGCCCCACTCTGCAGGCCCACAAATGCCCTGCAGGTGGCCCCGCGGCTTTCCAGAGGCATGCTTTCCTCTGCAGATCATGACACCAGGTGCTGACTGCCTGTATCCCACCTGCTCTGTTTTCCAGGATCACTAAGGAGAATTAGGGCTAACCAGATAAATACATACTACCTGCTGAAGAACCTGCTTCCTACTGAAAAAGCTGAGTTTCACAGCACAGACATGTAAGCCCAATACTTGGGAGACTGAGGCAAGAAAACTGGGATGCCCGAGGTCAGCCTATAATATATAGTGAGAGCCAGTGAAAGAAAGACAGAGAGACAGAGGGGAGAATGGGGAGAGGAAGGAAGGAAGGAAGGAAGGAAGGAAGGAAGGAAGGAAGGAAGGAAGGAAGGAAGGAAGGAAGGAAGGAAGGGGTCAGGAGAAAAGATAGGGAAGGAGAGGAGGGAAGGAGGGGGGAAGGCAAGGAAGAAGAAAGGAAGGACAGATGTGGGTGGGCTGAAGATAGTCAGTAAAGGGTTTGCCCTGCAAGCACAAGTTGCTTGAGTTTGACCCACACAATTCATGTAAAAAGAATTTGGGCATTGTGGTCTATGTAATCCCAGAGTCATGGAGTGGAGACAGGGCAATCCCTGGGACTTAAGGGCTAGCCAGCCTAGCCTACCAAGTGAGTTCCAGGGCAGTGAAAGACCTTGTCTTAAAAAGAGAAGAGAGGTGGTGAACAGTTCCTGAGGACGACACCCAAGACTGTTCTCTAGACTACACATGCACACTGCAACAGAAGTGTGGGGAGGGGAGGAACTAGTATAGCTCAGCAATAATGCACTTGCCTAGGAGGCACATTAAGTTAGACCCAGCACTGGAAAACAAACAAACAAACAAACAAACAAACAAATGGGGTAGGGGCAGGGGGAGGAGGGAAAGGAGGCATAGTCACATGTGTCCTATTTCTCGGCTAACCAGCACTAGGATGTTCCCAGACCTGCTTTCTACAGCCAAATGACATAAATTTCACTGACTGTTGATGTGTGGACTTCACAATCAGCCCAGGAGTAGCAACCTGAAGCAGGAGTCCTAGGGCTGGGTTTTGGTTTATTTTCTTCACTTACTCTCAATTCCTTTATTCTCCAATATATTTAAATCAGTTATTAAATACTTAGAGAAAGGTATTTTTGGTTTAGATAATTTCAAGCTAAAACATTCAACTTGAAACCCCAAGGTAAACTTGATGTTTGCCTTGGAGAATACAGATTAACAGATTTTGAGATTGTTTCACTATGTAGTCCTGGCCATCCCAGAACTCACTATGTAGACCAGGGTGACCTCAAACTCACAGGGATCTATCTGCTTTGATTCCTAGATGTTGGGTTTGCTAAAGCCCAGCTAGAGTGTTTTTAATAGGTGGTAGAGATAATAAGCCAAACAAACACATATTACTATAGATACTACAAACTTACTGATGCAAAATTCAAAATGAACTCTGAGTTTTGGGTGGCCTGCTCTGTGTTTCTCTCACCTCTGTGAGGGTCACAGAGTCTCTGGGCTGCAGAAGTAGGAAGTGCAGCAGGGATGTTTTAAGGTCAAGAAAACTGAAGCACTAGTACTGAACCTGAAGGAAGAAATGCAGGCACACACACTGTGCGTAACTTACATGCAACACTGATAGAGAGGGGCAAGAATGCTTCTCTCATCCAGCGAGGGGTTCCCAAAGCTGAAAATTAAATTAAGACAGGAATTAGGTGCAAGTGCTTATTCCCCTCTCAGCATCACAGCAAGAGCATAAGCTATAAAAACCAACTGTGAGCCTAAATGATTTCATGCTCCAACAGCTCAAGTCATTTAAATTAAAAATAAGCTAGGCATGACTAATTAGACACAGGATCATTAAAAGCCTGAACTAAAGTATCAAACAGCAAATAAACTCATGTACCAAGGATCTTTTTCCTGCCAAGATGCTGCAAGATGCTGGGACATAGCTGTGGGGCCACACATGAGCTCTCAGTCCAAAAGGGGAGGGCACAACTCCTAACCTGTAAAGCTTTCTAAAGGTCTGGAAAGAAATCCAAGCTCGTCCTGCTAGAGTTCCTAAGAGGCAGGTGACTGTTACCTCCAGAATCACTAAAACCTTATTCCAGCAAGCAAGCCTGGCAGCAGCTGCAAACTAGAAAACTACCCAGGGCTTTCAGAGGCCAGGACGACATAAATGTGGTATTCTGTTAGGAAAGGAACGGTCACTCTGGGAATCCGGTTACTATCCGTCTCCCTCTTTCTGGAACTCTCCTCAATGACTGAGGAATCACTATGCGCAGGGACAGAGCAGTGGAAGCAGCTGCCATCCTCTGACTGTGCTGCTCACAGATCTTGTTGCTATTTCATCTCCAACGCAAGGCTGTAAGGGGTGAGCTTGGGAAGTTAAGTCCAGGAGAGTCTGATCCCAAGTCTTCCCACCCCAGCCCCAGGCTCATCTGCTGAGGCACTAGAGGCCAGCCTGAAGCACTACTGAGAGGTGAAGAAGCCTTCGGGAGGCAGGGGCCAGCAGAAAGAAGTTAGATCACTGGCGTGCATTCTTGTTGGGGATTTTGAGACCCGGCCTCTCTATTTCCCAGACCCCACAGGACCAGCAGCTCTCGGTGTGTCCCCAGCCATGATGATTCTGCTCCATCACAGGCCCAAGAGCAATAAAGCCAACACGCTTCTGAAACCACGAACTGAAATAAGCATTTCATTGCTATGGGTTGATTTATGCCAATATTTGTGTCTGAAAGCTGACGAGCACAGTGCCCTCGAGAATGCCCCTCTTTCACACAGACACTGACCAAAGCCAGTCCTGCTTCTCTGTACCTTTTGGCATTATCAAGAAGAATAAGCATGCTAGCTCCTTCATCATCTTGAAAGCTTTCATAGTGATGGCGGTCAGCATTGCCAATCAAGTAATCAAAGACAGCCGTGTCAATGATGTCCAGGAGGCGTGGACCTGAGTCATAGGGGGACGTTTTCTTCACAGCATCGCAGTAGCTCTCATCATATTCCCACCTGGAGGCAAGGAGTATAGTAAGGGTCACCGAATGCCAACCACACCTGACTACAGTTTAGCCACTAAGAGCAAGGGCCATGTGTCAACAGCTGGATTGCCAGACTACGATGTTAGGAGGTAGGCTTTGTGGCAGGAAGATGAGTTGCTGGAAGCAACTGTGGGTGGATATGGTTGCCTTGGCCTTTCCTCTCATGTTTGCATCCTAGCCACCATGAGGAGAGTAACTTTCCTCCATAGCATACATGTGCTGCCTTGGCATTGTCTTATCATAAATCCTAAAGCAACCAAGCAGACCAAGCTGGGCTGATATTTCAGAAACTCTGAGCCAAAGAATCTTTCTTCATTCAAAGTTTTAGGTATTTAGGTATTTTTCTAGAGACAGAAAGCTGTGTAGAAAGTTGGTATCAAGCACTGCAGTGAGGTTCAGGGCCTTTGGGCTTGGTTTGCAACATTAGAAGAGTTTGGAGAAGCAAGCTACGGAAAGCAGTGTGCTGGGGCACAGATGCTAGGAGGATCTGGTGGGGGCCAGAGGCTGGCAGGAAGAGAGAGCAAAAGCTATGCTGATAGGTTTGGGCTGGGAACAGGGATTGCATGGGAAACAGACAGGAGCTAATCATGTGCACTCTGTCCATGATTTGTACATACTCTGAGACTTCGTGGACTGGCTTCTACGGTAGAGGTAGTTTAACGCTGCAGGATGGGGATTACCGACTGCTTTTGCCATATTTACTGTGAGAAGAGGAAGCAAATTGCAGAGCCAAAAGATCTGAAAAACTTGTAGTTGATCCAGGAAAGAAGCACACAGAAAGTTCAAGCCAAGAAGGGTACAACTGCTGAAGAGACTAGACTAGCATGACCTGACTAGCACCATGAAGAGCCAGTGCTCCACACTAGGATGGTAGGAAAGATATCTTGAGGCATCTCAGGAGCCTGCAAGATCCAGCCCATCCCAGGCTAAACTGTGTCCAACCATCAACACACTGAAGAAGCACTGTGGTTCAAGAGGACCTGGATAAGCTCTAGATAGTGCCAGACCTTGGAATCATGCATGTGATGTGAATGAAGCAGGCATACATATGTAACAAACTGTGGCGCCGCTTCCACTGAGATTCTACAGGGGTCTTAAGAGGGTACAGACAGGGCTCCTGCCAGCATCCCTAGAGTGATGCAGAGCTGTGAGAGTTAAGCTGAAGCAGCTGCCCTGGGCATCCCACAGGCCTGAGCACTGGGAATGTGGATACTCGCCCACTGAGGAAAGCCACGAGCAATGAGCAAAACTGTCTCAAGACAGAAGCTTTGTGGGCTTCACCCTCAGGACAGGGCTGAGCTTTTAGCAGCTCACACTGCACCAATGTGAGCCCTTAATTCTGGACATGGAGCTAGAAGGTTTTTTTATTTATTTTTATTTTATGTGCATTGGTATTTTGCCTGCATGTGTATCTGTGTGAGGATGTCATATTCCCTGGAACTAAAGTTGGAGACAGTTGTGAGCTGCCGTGTGGGTTCTGGGAACTGAATCTAGGAACTCTGGGAGAGCAGTCGGTACTCTTAACTGCCGAGCCTCCGCTCCAGCCCCCTAGATTATTTTAATAAATTATTATTATTGTGTGTACATGTACATGATATGTAGGGAGTGTATGAGTGGCATGGCACACGTGTGAATGTCAGAGGACAAGTCTGTAGAGCTGGCTCTCTCTCCTCCTTATATAGGTTCTGGTGACTGAAGTCTGGCAGCTGAGGCTTGTGTGGCTGGCACCTTTACCCACTGACTATCTCACTGGCCTGAGCTGGAGGATTTAATGTCTGTTGTTGCTTTTGTCCAATCCTGGCCTTTTCTATTCTTTGGAATGAGAGTGCTTCTCCAGTGTCATTGTATCTTGCAAGCATATAACTTGGGTTATATAACTTGGGTTTTATTTTTCTTGGTTTTATTTAATTTTTGTAGGGCTCACAGCTTAAGATTTGCCTTATGTCTCAGAGACTTTAGATGTAGGCCTCTCAGCAATATTGGTACAGTTAAGACTTGGGAACTCTTAGAGGGAAACCAAATGCATTAGGCAGACATGAGCCTATAGAGACTAGCAGCAAATGCTATGGCTTATATTTAAAAAGCAACAAGAAGCCGGGCGGTGGTGGCGCACGCCTGTAATCCCAGCACTCTGGGAGGCAGAGGCAGGCGGATTTCTGAGTTCGAGTCCAGCCTGGTCTACAGAGTGAGCTCCAGGACAGCCAGGGCTACACAGAAAAACCCTGTCTCGAAAAACCAAAAAAAAAAAAAAAAAAAGCAACAAGAAAATATTTTATTTGTATGTGTGTTGTACATGCCCCCGTCTCCCTCTCTCTCTCTCTCTCTCTCTCTCTCTCTCTCTCTCTGTGTGTGTGTGTGTGTGTGTTAGTGTGTTAGTGCACTACATGCATACAGTTGCTAGTGGAGGCCTGAAAAGGCTGTTGGGTTCCTGAGGCTGAAGTTACAGGTAGTTGTGAGTCCCAAATGGGAGAGCTGGAAATCAAATTCAGGTCTTTTGCAAGACCAGCAGACACTCTTGAACCCTGAGCCATCAGGTCCCTAGGGCTTATATTCTAAATGTCTGTTAAAGGCCATGGACTAAAGCTCTGGCTCAGCTCTGGGACTGTCAGTAGCTATTGGACCTTTAGGGAACGACAGAAGTTTAGTCACTGGGAATCACCCAGAAGAGGATAAGGGGATACTCCAGGGAGTCCTTGCCTAGCCAGCTGGCTCCTGGTCCTTTCTCTCGGACTTTGCTTTCAGGCAGTAACATGATAAGCAGTCCCTGCTACCACAAGCTTCCGCAGTGATGAACTGTGCCACTAGAAGTCCAAACTAATGTGGCCAAAATTAATCTCTCCCCCTTTTTTGGGGTTTTTCAAGACAGGGTTTCTCTGCGTAGCTGTCTGGGAACTCACTCTGCAAACCAGGCTGGCCTCAAACTCAGAGATTCGCCTACTTCTATCACCTGAGTGCTAGGGTTAAAGGCATGCACAACCTCTGCCCAATCTAATCTCTCCTCTCTTTAGTGAGAGAAAGACACTGACTGACAAACCAGCGCTGCTGAAAACAGGGCCCTGCCTGGCAGGCCTGCCCTGAGCCACAGTCTTTAACTCTTGGCAGATGGCTGGCTCCTACTGAGGGAAGACAACTGGCCTAATGCAGCACAGACTTAAAGCGCGGCTCACAGGAGCATTTACCTGGCCAGTTTGCCTTCTCGGTAAGTCCTGCCCCAGGGATGTCGATGCTTCTGCAGAGGCCACACATCTGGAAGCCAAAGTGTGACAGATCCCTCCATCATATCACCATCTGCACATGCTGGCTCTGTTTCTCGACAGTAGTAGCACTTCCCATAAAAACAAGTATTGTTCCCTGCAGGGTAGAATGAGCCAGATATACTTAAGAAAGGAAATTAAGAATCCGAATTCTCCCTCAAACAAGATTGAACAGCTAATAAAAAGGCACCATGAAAATTAGAATCCTGATGTTGGATTTCACACATGTATATTCCTATGTAGGTGATCAAAGCAAACAGTGTAAAACAACTCCCTTATGAATGGAAGGCTATCTACTAGAAAGCAAATCTTCCCTTGTCTTCCTTTTACCCAGCCTCTCTCCCAGAAGTCAACTATCATCACAGTCTTACTCTCAACTCACAATAATTAAAGGAAAGCAATGTCTTCTAGTTCTTTATCAGAGCTGAGGTTTTGGTCAAGAGGCGAGAGTGCAGACAGATACTTAGTTTGGTCACACTGAGGAAAACAGGAGCAGTAAGTGGACAGACTGAGGGTAATGGACTAGTTTCTCACTGATGGCAAAGGAAGTTAACACAGAAAGTAAGACAGTCAGAAGAAAATCCTGCCATGAATTAGAATCTGAGACTCTGGCTTCAGTACATACCCATAGATAAAGATACAGATGTGTGTCTCTCTCTGTGTGTGTGTGTGTGTGTGTGTGTGTGTGTGTGTGTGAGTGAGTGAGTTCATGTACCTGTTTTTAATATACATGTATGTCCTACCCTACTCTTCAAGAAAACCTACAAACAATGAGATCCAGGACTTATTCAAACATCGGTTCCCTTGTCCTTCCCCTTTCTTTCCGTGATAATAGGGCCTCATACATGCAAGGCAACTGTGCTCCTCACACATGCGAACCAACTACACTATCACTGTGCTATATATCCAGACCTCTGTTTACTTCTTAAGGCTGGCTTTGACTTACAATCCTCCTGCTTCAACCTCCCAAATAGCTGGAATAAATGCCAGAGCCCTGAGAGTGCAGAGCGGGGGTGAGGGGACAGGGTGCAGCGACACTCCAAGAAGAGTGCTAATGAGCCTGGCTGCTGTTTTGAGGTTTGTCAAGTGTTTGAGAGCAAAGCGACTAGAAGTTAGAGATAACCTGATGAAGAAGATTGGACTGGCCCCAAGAAACACAATGTCCCTAACCAGCAAGAAGTAGTCTAATGAGGTCTATGCCCCCTTTCCTCTCTACCCTTCTCTCCTACCTATTGTTAAGTTGGAAGGAATTAGAATAGAACAAAAAAATTCGCCAACACAAACTCATAGATGATCCTGAAACAAAGTATCCAAAACCTCTCTGTTCCACTTCAAGTCTTTCCTAAACACCCCTCAGTTGTCTGCTTCTGTATTCACTTGGCTATCCAATCTAGAAACTTGGAGTCATTCTTAAGTTTTCTTTTCTGCTTACTGTACTCCTAGCCAAGATGTTCACCACATGGCTTGTGTTCCAGTTCGGGAATCTCTAAGTCATTCTATCCCTATGCTCATCTTAGCTCTGGGCCTGCCAGGGCTGCTAGTGTCTGATTCCCCCATCGTCATTCCCTCTCCAGTGTAATTAGCTTTCTAAATTCAAATCTGATCAAGTCATGGTCAGACTCCCTCAACAGCTCCCAATGTCCAAGAAGAATATCGATCCCTTTAGGGACCCTGTCCTGAGTACTTCCTCTCATTGGCTAAACCCACAGGCACCCTCTACTGACCACACACTCTCCCAGCATCTCTAATCTGTTCATCTTCTGTCTTCAGCCTAGATCAATGTTAACTCAGGGATGGGAGGAGTGAAATGGATAGAACAAAGATACAACCTTATTTATACTAAACCTCTATCTGAAATTTAGTGTTTCAACCAATTATGACAACAGTAACCATAGAGTAAAATTTCCTGTCTCCATGTCACTAAAAGAAATCAGAGTTTTCTATATTGTGTAACCTTTTTGTACATTTTTTTGAGACAGGTATTGCTTTACCTCATTTTTTAAGTATGAATCTATTTACTGTAGTAAGAAGCAAATTGAAGTTCATTTTTCAATGTCTGTTTTTCACTTATGCCATGAAGTAGGGCATTAAAAGAGTCACCACAAGAAGGAAAAGTCGAGAGAGCACAGCACCTCTAAATTCTTCCTGTTTCATTATGCCTACAAGGGCAAGACTGAGTAGTCCCTGCGCACGGGAGGATGGTGGAACTAAGGCCAGGGTGTCCTGAGGAAGGCAGAGCGGTGAACCAAATACAATTCTCTAGTAGAACAGTCATCTTCTGGTCTAACGACTGAGAGGTGTTTGGGCTTCTTTAATTCTTTATTATTTACTTGTTTTCATGTGGTGGGCACATGTGGACTTCAGAAGTTGATACTGAGGCCTTCCTCACTGCTTCCCACCTTACTTTTTGAGACAGGGTCTTTCACTGAACCTGGAGCATAATACCAATTCCACTAGATGGAATCGTGATCTTCAAGAATTTGCCTGTCTCCAATTCCTCAGGCCAGAAATACAGGTGCTTATTTCCATATCTGTTTTCTTTTTACATGGGTATGGATGGGGATTCAAACTCATGCCCTTATGCTTGCACAGCAAGCACTTTATTAACTAAGTCATGTCCTTAGTCCCAGGGTTTCCTTACTTCTCAGATGATAGTTCCCAAAAAGAATGTACATATTAAAACTACCCAGGACAATGATATGCAGACAGTAATCAATTTAGGCCAAATCCTGGATTTGAGGCTTAGCTAGAAGATCAAACAGAAATAAAGTTACCACATTTGCTACTGGTAAATGACTTCATTTTTTACTTCAAGAAGTATATATTAGGGTAAAATTCTCATTTTCCATTCTCACCATTAGACCTAATTTCTACATTTACCTTTTATGTTCCCTTGAGTTCTTTAGGTATGAAAGAGATGAAGCTGACGTGCCCACCGCCGCCCACTCTTTAGCTTACTGACCAGACCCTCTCTAAACACCCTCCAAAGTCTCTCACCTACAGTGAGGAAGGTGCTCAGCAGCTGCTCCGTGGCAACAGGTTTGATTTCTGTCCGCAGATTAACATGTCTGCCCACGACCAAGGGAGCGCGTCGGAAACCCAGAATCCTAGTTTTGAAGGTTGAAGAGAGAAGAGAGAAAAAAAAAATTTTTTTTTTTTTTGAGACAGGATTTCTCTGTGTAGCCCTGGCTGTCCTGGAACTCACTCTGTAGACCAGGCTGGCCTCGAACTCAGAAATCCGCCTGCCTCCCAAGTACTGGGATTAAAGGCGTGCGCTGTGCACCACCACTGCCCGGTTAGAGAAAAGAGAAATCTTTGGGGATGTATTTTAAGTTTCAAAAACCATGATCAATCCTGTTTAAAAAATTAAGGTTTCAGAGGTAGGTAGGTGAATAAATCTTGGTTTTCATAGGTACATAAATTCAAGATGTCAAGATGTACACTAGTCAACAGTTCAACAAAAAAAGGAGTGAGCCAGCCAAGCGATGTGTAAAGACTGTCACACCTAGGGAAAAGGAGCACAAGTGTATCTCAGTACCAGCTGCTAGGAATTTTTCATAATCAAAACTAGAAATAAGTGTTGATAAAGCATTAGAAACACTGTGCTTAAACTCAGATGGATTAAATGCTTAGCTAAAGTAGGCAAACTGACCAAAACAACACACTTACATGACAATTTAAAGAAAGGCACATTTCAAGGTTTTTCTAATAATAAGCACTAGAAAATTATATGTATATGTATGTGTATATATGTATACACACACACACACACACACACACACACACACACATACTGAGATCTTGAGGCAGAGTCTTACTATGCTGGCTTACTTACTTGGCTGGCCTAAAACTGATAAGCAGACCATGTGGCCTCAAACTCAGAGACCCTTTGCCTCCCATAGATTGGGATTAAAGTTGTACACCACCACACCTAGTATTTTCTTTTAGAATGACATTTTCTGGTCAAAAATGTACATTTCCTAAAGAAAATTTAGAGAGGCAAAACTTTAAAACTAATAATAAGCTAAGATCATCCTTAATTCTCAAGTCTAGCAACTGACATTTTGGCATGAGCATCTCCTCTCACATTTGTAAAAATACACAGGTATATATAAATATACACATACATTTGGCTTATCTTCTTCTTTTTTTTCTTTTTTGGTTTTCCTAGACAAGGTTCCTTTATGTAGCTTTGGCTATCCTATATCTCTATAGACCAGGCTGGCCTTGAACTCACAGCGATCCACTTCCTGATTGCCAGGATTACAATTACTACAGCAGCATCTTCTTTCTTTCTAACCAGGATCTCACTCTAGCCCAGTTTACCTGTGAACTCATGGCAATTCTCTTGCCTCAGCCTCACAAGTGCTGGGATTGCAGGCATAAACCATCACACCTGGCTTAACAGTAACCATATCTATACAGTGAATAGTTTACCAAACTAATGCTAAGGAAAACTATATTTGGCCAATAATTGGGGGAAGACACACTGGTCTGGTAGTGAGAGATAAGCTCTCTTCATGATCTGCCAGAGTCCAATAAACAGAAAGTAGAGAGTCTGAAGGGAACAGCAGACAGACAAGGCCGGGGACAATCACATTCTAACGTGCGTCTAAATGATTTGGCTTTATACAGCTCTGCCTACAGTTCCTTTAAAAGGCTGCAAACATACATAGAATTATAAACTCACTTAACTCTCCCTATCTAGAATATTAAGTTATTATCAAGTTTTCTATACTACAAAATGCTAGTAAGATGTGTGTGTATCTATAAACTTTGCTATGAACAGTAAGATTTCTGATATAAAATGACATAGTTCGAAACAGAAAGAACAAAATTAACAATGCTTTAAGCAACATATAAATTAAATATATTCCTGACAATAAAACATTATCTTTAAAAAAAAAAAAAAGTTCTGTCATTTCAGCAGGTGAAAATAGTAAACCACAGTTTCATGGGATTTTTAGATATTTCTAGTGACAAGAAGCCTGTCCAGCACTCATTAGCACCTCTAATAATTGCTGTGACTCTCCTAAACTATGTACAGTACTTACTTATCCATTTTAGTCGGTTTAGACAGTAGCCTAGGCTAGCCTCAAACTCCTGCTTCTTCTTCCTTAGCTGTCTAAGCACAAGGATTATAGGTGTGCACCACAGGCCCAGCTCCACCTGTGGTAGTTTGTTCTTTTCTTCTCTCTCTCTTTTTAGTTTTTTTTAAGAGTTTCTTGGTGTAATAACCTTTCTTTCTTTCTTTCTTTCTTTCTTTCTTTCTTTCTTTCTTTCTTTCTTTCTTTCTTTCTTTCTTTTCTTTCTTTTTAAGGTTTATTTACTTTATACGTACACTGTAGCTGTCTTCAGATACACCAGAAGAGGGTATCTGATCTCATTACGGATGGTTTTGAGGCACCATGTGTTTGCTGAGAATTGAACTCAGGACCTCTGGAAGAGCAGTCAGTGCTCTTTACCACTGAGCCATCTCTCCAGCCCTTTTTTTTTCTTCTTTAGAAACTCATTTTATGTGTATGAATGTTTTACCTGCATGTATATATGTATGCAAGCAATCTGCTTGTCTGTTGGATTCCCTAAACTTAGGGTTACCGATGGTTGTACGGGTGCTGGGTTTGAACCTAGGTCCTTAGGAAGAGCAATAAGTGCTTTTAACCATTAAGGTTCAGTCCTGAATCCTGTTTGTGTTCTACCACAGTGTGTGGAAAAATGAGAAACTCATCCTAATTCAGAAAAAGGCAAAAGTTTACCTTTTGTTTTCTGATTTCTCTTTTTCTGGCTGTTTTCACTGCTAGAGGTGCTCTACCCCGAGTCTCCTCACGCCCTAGCCCCCCACAACCATGTCTTTTTGCCTCTATGGCAAACTGAGTGCCTGTGAGGAGGAACTCGGAATCATGGTTTGGCTAAGAAGTACGTGTGGGAAGAATACCCATGTTCCCAGAGGGGCCTGCACCTTCAGCCTTCTGAGATGACGAAGGCTTGCTATGAAGAGACTGGCTTTAATCTCACTTTGTGGCCACACCAGCCTTGAATGCCCAGCCCCAGGCCTTTGTCTTCTTCATACCAGATCGCAAGTGTACGACTACAGCCAGCTAGCTACTGGCTATCTATTAGATTTCAGGGTGATTTTTTTATTGTTTCTTTTTTAAAAAGCTACTCTGAGCCAGGTGGTGGTGGCACACACCTGTAATCCCAGCACTCTGGGAGGCAGAGGCAGGCGGATTTCTGAGTTCGAGGCTAGCCTGGTCTACAAAGTGAGTTCCAGGACAGCCAGGGCTATACAGAGAAACCCTACCTCCAAAAAACCAAATCCAAAAAAAAAAAAAAAAAAGTTACTCTGATTTTTGAAGCTGTATACACACTGTACAAAATCCAGTTTCAATTCCTATATTATGTGATGAGAATAAATTAGTATTACTTACAACAGAAACAAAGCAGATGTTATAAGGCCCAATTAACAGCCAATTCAATATAGAGATTCGAATTCAAACTTCTGTTTTCATTTTGATATTTTATTTGCCAACTAATACCTTCAACTATGACAATATTAGGCCTGCCAAGAATGATGTGACATAATAGGAAGGAAAAGTTTGGGGTTGAAAATGGTTAACCCTGTTGGGGCTGGAGAGGTGCTCCGGCCAGGCGCACCTGCTGCTCTTGCAGAGGACCTAGACTTGGCTCCCAGCACCTCTCAGCAGCTTGCTCTGTAGCCCAGTTCCATGGACTCCAGGGCCCTCTTCTGGCCTCTGTGGGCACTAGACACACTTGTGATGCATAGACATACATGTAAGCAAAACACTCGTGTGTGTGTGTGTGTGTGTGTGTGTGTGTGTGTGTGTGTGAAGAATAAATACATCTTTAAAACTTTACTGTGTTCTTTTTTAGGCAGCACCCAAATCTTAGGTGCTTACAGAACTCCAATGGCACTAACTCATCAGCTACACACAGGGAACATGCATGTGTTACTGCTCTATCACTCACGTCTGAAGGAAGTTCACAGGTTTTCTTTGAAAGAAAGGAGGACAAGGAAACATGAGCTCACACACCTGTCCAAATGGAAGGCTGCAACCTCTGCGTTGTGTCTGTCATACCCAGCGTATGGCTCCCCTTCTACCACATAGTCTCTGCTGTATCTGCAAAGGGAAAGGGAAGTAGATATAGACATGATTACATCAACAGCTCAAGAGGTAGAATCCATCTGTCAGCGAGTCCAGTCTGTTCCACACACTCCTTTTCTGTCAACCCCGAGAACTGGGTGTTAACACAAATAGCTGGTAGATGAAGAGATAAGCTGAGATGAAAACCAGAATACTTCTTCTACCTCTGCAATCATCTTTGAATAAAACACAGATGACATTAGCTTTACTCCTAAAAGGTCTTTCGGTGTAGTTTAAATACAACCACAGGGTAGGCTTCTAGAAGGAAAGAACCATCTTTGTATCTCCAGCATAGTACTCCACCCAGCGTCATACAGCTCAATAAACATCTTTAAAATGTTTGTTAATGGTGTAAGGCTTATAGGAGACGTTTAAGTTTCTTGGGGAAGCTCTTGCCGACACCTCTGTTTTATTAATGAGAAGGCAAAGGTACTTCTGCAAACAGCAGTTTGAATAACCATTCCTGTTCTCTCTTTTCCGAGACTGGCAGTAATAAGAGGATAGCCTTGAGCAAAGCCTTTCTGTTCTGCATCTCAGTGATCCCTTATCTATAAGACCCAAGACTGGAAGGAAGGAGGTAATTTTTAAGTTCTCTTTCATCTTAGAAAGCATTCTGATGATTTTATGCCACATGTATTACATAAAGAAAAACTGGCACCTTTCAAAGATACAATTTAGAACTTGCTAATTAGGAAGGAAAAAGTATCTAACTTACCTACAGCTGCTCGCCTGCGTCCCTGAACCAAAGGGGACCTATGGGACTTTAGAAGGAAATTGTGACACAGATGCTGAGACTCAGGTGACGAGCAGTGCCACGGAACACAGCATGTCTGATGCTCAAACAGTAATCATCAAGTTGGAAATGGAACCACAAGAAGTAATTACCTTCAACGTTCTTGGAATACAAAGTGAAACCCTACTTTAAAGCATATTTTTAAGGCACAGTGGCCCAGGGGTCCTATTAGAAGGCAACCATGCCTTCTAGTCACCACCTTCTCAGCCCGATGCTTTAAGGTTCCTTAGGTTTATACTGGCTGCCTTTAAATTGTCAGTTTAAAAATATCACTGCAGCAGAAGCCGGCCCAGTAACAAGCACTCTTCTCTCCACCACAGGTGCAGGTGGCCGTTCAGCTGGGGACCAGGCCTTGAATACAGTTCAGGACTTCAGCACAGTCATGACAAACTATGAGCTGCAGTGCATCCTCCTGCTGAAGCCTCACGGACTTTGACGGTAGGCTCCAGAGCAAAGAGGAGGAGTAAGTATCAAAATGAAGGAACCACAGTGGCGTCAGGAGGCTGGAATTCTGTGTTGTATGTGATTGTGTGTACACATATGTGTGAATTTGTATGGGTGTATATGCATATGTGTGTACATGCATGTGGAGGCTAGAGGATAACCACAGTGTCATTCTTTAAGCACCATCTAACTTTTTAATAAGTGTTTTTGATTGACATGGAACTTACTGGTTGGCCAATGGGACCCAAGAATGCACTGACTGCCTCCCCAGTACTGAGATCACAAGCACACGTCACAATGCCTGGCCTTGTTCACGGATGTGTGTATATAGATGTGTTTGTGAGTGTGTTTGGAAGCCAGAGGCTGATATCTTTCCTTTATTGTTCTCTACCTTATTATTTTTAAGACATGTCTCTTTCCAAACCGGAAGCTTACTGCTTTAGCTAGTGTGGTAGTTTGAATAGGAATGGGCCCCTCAGGCTCTTGCATTTGAATGCTCAGTCATCAAGGAGCAGTACTACTTGAAAGGATTATAAGGATTAGTAGGTGTGACCTTGTTGGAGTAGATATGGACTTAAAGGAAATGTGCCAGAGGGTGGGCGTTGAGGTTTCAAAAGCCCAGGCCAATACTCTTATAGATCAGGATGCTACTTCCCAGCACCATGCCCGCCTGCCAGCCATGCTCTCTGCCATGATGATAATGGACTAAGTCTCTGAAAGTGTAAGCAAGTCTCCAATTTTAAAGCATTGCCTTGGTCATGGTATCTCTCCACTGCAGTTGTTTGTTACCCATAAAAAACAAATTTACTTCTAGAATGAATACATGTACATTGAGAAAAAAATCACTTGCATAATATACTAAAAAAAAAAAATAAGTGTCCTCTGTGTGTGTGTGTGTGTGTGTGTGTGTGTATTTATATGTATCACAAGACTGGCTTCAAATTTAGAAATCTGGAGTACTGAGATTAAAGGTATGCATCACTAGGCCCAATCAAATCATGGACTTAAATTAAAATACTATTATTGGATCATCAATTGGATAACTGAACATTAGTAACTTAGGGAAATTGGAGGGAAAGATAGTTAATGGGACTTACCTAGTATACTTCCTTAAATGAACCAGAAACTTAAATGTGCTGAAGTCCTGATCTCAAAAAACAGAAACCAAACACAACAAAGCTCTAGATAAAGGAATCAGTGCTTCAGCAGGGACACCCCCCATTTGAAGTCTACTAACTCTATCTCCTCACTTTGGATATCTAGTTTTTAGTTGTACTTTAGGTAGAGGAGGCCACAGACTGTTTATTTTCTATTCAGTTCATTTTGTTTCTCTAAATCTTGCCAAACTGAAGATATTTAGTATTCTGATATCTAGGCCAGGCATAGAAGCTCAGGCCTGCATGTTGCAAGAGGATTACAAAATTGAGGCCAGCCTGGATTGTACTGTCTCAAAACAAACAATCCAACAAACAAAGCCCCAGAGAAATCAACATCAGCTCTGTTCAAAAGGTCTGTTGTTTGTTCCTTACTGTAACATCCCAGGCTGCCCTCCAATTGTCACAATCCTGCCAAACTCTCCTGAGAGCAGATGACAGGTCTGACTGAGCCACCATATCTGGCTTTTAAAAAGACCTAAAGGAATCAAGATGGGTTCCCATAGATTTCTTTCAAAGAATAACTGAACTTTCAGAACTAGAAAGGCTTCTGAGATGTTCCAGTCTAGCTCTGTCATTTTACTGACAAGAACAGCAAGGAGAATGTGCCTATAGGAACCCCAAGTTGAACCAGCAACCAGCGCATACACCTTCTAAGATGAAGACTCACCGCTTAGGTTTGAAGACAACTTTCTGTCCTCCGTCAAGAATCAGTAAAGCTTTTAACTGTGTCCCTTTGTAGCCCACGTCAGCTTTAATGATTTTCTTAGTGGCCATAGCATGCATGATTGCTCCCAGCTCTGGTGTCTCTTCAGGGTACACTTCTCGGGGCACCACCCACTGGGCCGCAATCTCCCAAGGAGACTGCAGGGTGTGGTCCAACTTGGGTACCAGCTCCACCCGCAAGCCAGTCATCATTCGGTGAAAAGCCCTCTGGTCCTCTCGGTTGGCAGCTGATGTATCTAAATTGTCTATCAGGAAAACTTTGGTGAAGATAAAAATGACAAGGAGTATTGCTAACAGCACAACTCGCTGCTTCAGCTTCATGTTGGCCTCTTTTCCTTCTCCTCCGCCCACGTCCTTGCTGGCTTATCACAAAGAACAGGTGGTGACAATTAGCAAGATTCCATGATTACACATTCCTTCACTGCAGTGCCTCCATGATTCCTGTAGGCCAAAGCACAAAGGATGACTTGATCAGGAATTCCAGCCTTCTACTTCTACATGTTGTAGGCCTCTAATACGTTACTTACCCTTTCAGTGATTCATTGCTAAAGTGAGCTTGAGAAGGCCCTTTAGCTGAAGACAGTGTGGGAAAAAAGGAAGGAGGAAAGAAGAACTGGGTACCCGGAAAATGATAAGAAACAGGTTCTCATTTCAATCAGGACAGGGGGCTCATCTTGAAGACATTTGGCTGCTATATATATTTCCAAAAATTATAAAAATAAGGGGAGAAAAAAATGAAAACAAAACCTAAGCTAAGGATAGTTCTTAACTCCAAGTTTTACTGTTCAAGATCCATAAGTGAACCCTTGTCATGTGTGGTAATTTCCCAGTTCCTTCTATACCTTGTGAAACACGAACTCCCAAGAATAACAACAAGGGTCTAACAACAAGGGTCCAGGACAGAGGCATAACTCCTGTTGCAAATATCCAGCAGTCAGACAGACTATGTGCATGTGATTAAGTACAACACTCTCCTTAATCAGACCTCCACTAATTATTTTTCCTGCTAAAGTACAGATAATCAAATCTGGATGAATTAAGTAAAGGAAAACCATTTCCTAAGCCATCTGGCTGTTAGCAGACTGAGCAGACAGCTCACAAGATCTAACACTGTTATGCCGTGAATGGGGAGACAAGGATGCTGACGCCATGGAGCAAAGCGAGTGCTGCTTCCAGTGTGCGCACCATGCTCCAGGCAATTCCCGAGACGGAGGTGTCAGAACATCCAATTCAGTTTTCTTTGTATGCTGAGAGGTTGCTTTTCCACTCCACTGGGATTTTTTTTTTTTTTTAGGACTAGGTCTCAAGTAGTCCAAGGCTGAACTCATGATTTCTGCTAATATCACACAAGTGCTGTGCTTATAGACATAAGCTACACTGCCCAGCTCCACAGGGCCATTTTAAAATGTGCACAAGCTCACTCTGCTATATGCCTATTGATGGTACTGTACAGCAATGGAACAAAATAAATGAAAAGAAGATAACAGGGCGCTGCTTTGTTGTACAATTTACTCAACAACCCAAACCATTAATCTAAGAAATAAGACCAACACAAAACAGAGCAAACAACTTTGCTGGGACACTTCCACCTACATTTGAGGCTTCTTTAACAAATGGAAACAACCCAAAAGCAAAATTCTGAGCAATGCCTTGCCTTGGGCCAGCTGATGTGACATTCATTCTGAAGGACCCATCACTCCTTCCTGTTCTTTTCAAGACAGAAGCAGATAGTAAGAGGTAAAGTCAAGTCCTAGTCCCCTGGCCACCTGCTGTGTCATCAAAGTCTGGACAAAAGTTATGTGAGTGCAACTAAAAAAGGGATTTTTATTTTGTTTTGTTTGTTTGTTTGTTTTTTGTAACTGTGATGGTATCAGCTTTGGCATGGCACTCAGTAAAAGTAGTTCCTGGTAATTACATACACCAGCAGTGTCAGGAGAGTGGATTCAGTATTATCTTCAAAGATCCCGTTCTTTCTTCATTTTCAACAGTACATATTGTAGGGTGCAGTGATAAGGGAAACAGAAAGGTAGCAACATCTTTAGCACCTCCAACCCAAATAGTCACAGCCTAACACTGGGCAGTTCTGGCTAAAGGAGACAGATAAACGTGCTTTTCCTTTCTATAAAATGCACTTTGGGACTAAAGTCTGGCTTTGAGAGTATATATCTAATGGTTATGCATATTAGATGCAGAATAGACTCTTCCCTCATATATAAATAGCACTTCCAGACCTCTTTTTGTTTGTTTTGTTTTCGCTGGCCTTGAAACTGAAGCAATCTTTCTGTTTCCCCTCCCCACTTGCAGGGACTGCGGGCATGTACCACCCCATCTGGGCTTAGAGTTGATTTGTTTGTTGTGTTGGGGATGGTACCCAGATTCTTGTGAATGCTAACCAAATGCTCTACTACTGAGCTATACACTCCAGCCACATCTGTCTTTCTAATTATCAATGAAATAGAAAGTTATAACAGTCCCAAAATTAAGACAAAAAGATTCAAATTGGAAACCCAGTTTCTAAGTGTTACATTTTGAAATCTCATTACCTTTTAACAAGGCATCAGAAGAACACACTCATCAACTCTGCACTGCAAATAATTCATCTATTCAGGTAGAACAGAAATTTATACTGGGAGAATTAAATTAAATTGTTACATTATCACTATTCAACTTTGAAGAATTATAGTGAGAGCAGATGTGAAAAAAAGGGAAGTGTGCTTTTATGTTTGTGACTCATGAGCTGACACATATGGGTATAAGACTGCAGTGGCACTAGTCTTTCTTCTTGTTTTGAAAGAAGGAAACTGTTTAGATAGGGACTCACTATGTAGTTGGTCCACTGCCATCTTAATGTGGTGAGTGGTGGGATTACAGGCTGTGCCTACGTACCTGCCAGGGACTTGGCATTGTTCTTTACAACTCTCTTCTATTTCTACAGCCCCAGCCACAAGCTCACTGTAATATTCAGTTCCTCCTACCTGACCCTGGAAAGAACACATTTCTGGACCTGTGGGCTTCAATGGAACCTAACCAGTCCGTCAATCATCCTGAATTCTAAAAATTCCTTAACAGGGCATTAAAGGCTTATTCTAACCCAGCAGTTTTCAACCTGTGGGTCTTGACCCTTTGGAGGTCAAATGACTCTTTCACAGGGATCGCCTAAGACCATCAGGGGAAACATATTTACTACTTCAAAAAATTTCATGGTTGGGGGTCACCACAGCATGAGGAACCATATCAAAGGGCTGCAGCATTAGGAAGGCCCAGAGCCACTGTTCTAAGTGGTTTTGAGTGAAGCAGCTCTCTCATGGTCCATCTTGGCTCCTGACAAAGAACTATGGATGCTGGGTCTCCTCTTGACGCATATCTGCCCTTTGCTTCCACCATTCCTCACCCTCAACACCCTTAAAACACCCCCTTTCTCCTTACCTCCTCTTGTTTAAAGCCCAATCCTTCTCTCCAGGCTCAGCTAAGGGCATTTCTAGCCTCTCCCCACACTGTTAACACCTCCCTCCTTTTAACCAGTGTAGAACTACATTCTGCCTTAAATTGCCTTGTACACAGTTCCTAATTTCCTGCCCAGAATCATGACTCCCTAGGAGGACCCCCCCCCCCTTGCTCCTTTATATTTGAAAAAGGGTGCCCAAGACCCAGCTTCTGGGTGTATTATTATTTTTTTAGATTTGAGTCAAACAGTTATATATTATATACTCTGCAAGCTGGATTTTTAAGATCCTCCACTTCAGATGCAAGAAAATAAAAGCAGGGTTACTGGGTATCTTCCAAACTACTCAGGAAACCTCCCTAGCATTCCCAAAGTAGCACTGCGTACCCGCTCCACCTCATGTCCTTACCTCCTGCACAAATGTGCACACAGGGCAGCACTGTTCAGCTACAAACGGTCATTTGTCTTCAGGTTTGTTATATGGAACAGAGCCTACTTCAAAGGACAAGCAGACTCAAGGTGACCACATACCTCAGAAAGTGTTAAATACAAAAGAGGCAGTGCCAAAAGGAGAACATTTGCCAACAGTCTCCACAATGGCAAGCTGGCATAAACTCTGGGAAGCAGACATTCACAAGGAGTCTTCCTAGGAACACTTCCTTCACTCCCCAGCAGCCCACGTGGGGCTTACCACACAGGTTCATTTTCTTTCATCTTTCACACACATACACCACAACCCTTCATGTTGATACATGTTTGGAAGGATAAACCTTTGTCTGTAAAGTGCTTCTACAAGACCTTTATAGATTCAGAGGAAAGGAAACATGGCCTCTTAGTATACAGGCCTCTGTTTAAGAATCTAGTGATGCTGCAAAGAAGATATATAGAAAAACGTATTGATGCAGAGGTGTGTAAACTGTGCAGTTAAAATTCACATATGTAGGCAGCTAAGGAACGTGGAGAACACCTAGCCCAATACTTACTGGGTTGGGGAGGTCCCTTAAGTCACAGCTCTAGGGAGGCTCCAAGCCTCATTAATAGCTGAGCCCCTTTGATTGGGCCTCTGATTTGACAAATTAAGGCTAATTCCAACTTTTATTCACAGCTATGAAAAGTAAAAGTTTCAGTAAAAATGAACAGAAGTTTCACTTTTTTCCCCCTAGAATTTCTAGTCAAATAAGCTCTTCCCCATAAATGGAAGCCTTATGGACATAAAATACCACAAAACAAGTAAATATTCTGTCACAAACATTTTGTGCAGATGACTAGGGGATCTGTGGCATAGAGACTTTATTAAATAGCTTGTATGTGATCATATTTATGCATGTTCTCGCCATGTCTCCTACCCTGAATACAAACTCTTAGGTCCCTTTTACCAATCAATCTCTTTGGAAAGTGTTGGTTTCAGCAAAACTGAAGAATTGGTAAGTTTAAGAAAAAATAAGATCTTAATACAAAGTTCTTATATTTGTGTATTTATTGTGTATGTATGGGACACACCCAAGACACACCCAAGACATGTATGGAAATCAAAAGACCTCCTTGTGGGTTCTGGGGACTGAACACATGGTCATCAGGCTTGGTGGCAAGTGCCTTTACCTATAGAGGCTACACAGATAGCCCAGATCTGAATTTAATCAAGATTTTCTTGTGGACTATTTCCATAGATAGACATCAACAATTCCTCCCACCGAAGGATGAGGTCTATTTTTTTTCTCCACCTGATTTGAACTGGCTTTATAGCTTGTTTTGATCAAAAAGCTATACAAGTAACTATGTTCCACTTCTGAGCCTAAGCATATTGGGAAAGTCATTTCATATCCAACCCTAATATAGATCATTTACTAAAATCTACTTACATACTCTACAGTCTTATTTATACAGTGCAATCGAAGCTGACATCACATATTCATACTACACATGCTCAGTTTATAATTCCTAACCTTTGTATTTCAGCCAAAGCCAACAGCAAAACTCTTAACCCCTTAATACAGAGGGGAAAGATACTTTCTCCTAATGTCCTGACCCTCTGATTTTTAACTGGCATTAACATTACAATCTTATTAGCTGTTACAGGTTTACATCCTTTGCCCCTTAGCAATAAAAAAAAAAATTGACCATAGTCAGTCAATATAACTAAAACAGAAGCATGGCCCTACATTCTATTTCACACAAAAATCAGAAATACAGCATGCCTTTCACAAGTCTTTCATTTAGAAAACTAGCTGTGTTTAAAGATGATGACTCTGTCCTTAAAACTGTTTAAGGCTTAAAACTTTTAAAACTGAAGTGTTGAGAATAAGTTAAAGTTACTGGTATTTAAAAAAAAAAATCTAATTTCAAGTTGAACTATTAGATTTTCCTTAATATTTTCATTTCCACTTAAACACCCATACACTATCTATAAGATAAGAAACTTCCATGTGAAGTCTTTTACCTGTGAAGGACAGCAACAAAAATGACCACCAGGCTCTAAGGAAGCATCAAGGAAACTGCCCAGGCGTGAGACTAAAATGAAAACAAAAACTCTCTCTTTAAAATAAAAGAATGAAAACCTTGTAACCTAGCTCCATTTAAACCTTACTTCAAGACAACCGTCTAACCTTCTCCCTTAAAAAAACAAAAATCAAAAATCAAAAAACAAACCAAACAAACAAAAAACCAACAAAACCTTTAGTAAGACCTGTACACAAAAAAGAGACAGGCAGTTTTCAGTGACCTCAGTGGAAAGTGCTTTAAAGGTTCAAAGTGTTTACTGTTCGATTTTCAGCACATAAAACATCATTTAAGGCTGTGTTATAGAATGTTCTTCATATATGCTGCGGGAATATAGAATTTCAAATATTTCCCTCTAGTTTTTTTGTTTTTTTTTTAATCAGAATTGCCTTTAGGTGCAAATCACTACAGTTCTCAAAAGATATAAACATCTGCAATTAAAAACACCTTAATATTTTATTGATTGATTGTTTAGACAGAGTCTCAGTATATTGCTACCCAGGCTGGCCCAGAACTCTTGGGCTCCAGTGATCCTCTGACTCGGGGCTTCAAGCATACAAGCAGGCCTACCTGGAACCTTAGTTTCCACCCCTGCGTAGGCTCCATGGTACATCCATTACCAAGCTTACAAACCACGAGAAGTAACTTTGAGAAATAACAGAACTCAAATGGACCTGGGCTGAAATGATGGCTAGTGTGATCACTTTTTTAGAGTATGAAGGAACACACGTGTATACAGGCATGCGTGTGCACACACACACACACTTTTTTGGCATACCCTTCTCTTCTACTGTCTAGTGAGTTCCTTGAAGACAGGCGATGTTTTAGTTTTTTTGTACTTCCCAAGGCCCTAACAGAAAAGTGAATAGCAAGGGAGAGAGACTTATGGATAAAAGCATTTCTTCTGGACTGTCAAGACTTTGGTTTAAAGATGGCCTTTGTTTTTACAAACATGGAGAAATAAGCCCTATAATGAATTCAGAAACACAGCATAGTAAAAACTGCAGAAATATTTACTATGGTTACCAGTTTTACGTATTCAAAATTGCCTATATTGCTACCATCTGCATATCATACCTACACCATTCGAGACTACTGCTATTGCTAACCTGGTTCCTGATGAAATTGGGAATAAAGACAATCTAGAGATATTAGGAGAAAGAATGAAGAAAGTACAAGAAGACATTGCCCAAGAATGATATATGATATATGATATATCAGACAAGGCTGAACCAGATCTTCAAGTATTTACTGGCAATGGTTTCTGAAACAAGGTCCAACACTACATCTTCCATGTTATTTTCTTTTTATGCATGTGTATGCTTATACATGTAGATGCATGTGTAGGTGTGTAGGTGTGCATACATGTGTGTATGTTGTGTGAGATGTTCAGTGCCATCTTCAATCCTTCTCCACTTTATTTACTGAGGCAGAGTCCCTTACTGAGCCTAGAGCTCACTGATTCAGTCTAATTAATCAGCTGTCCTAGGGATCCCAGCTCAGCCTCTGGAATGCTGGGATTAAAAGCTGCCATGCGCTCTCAGTTTTTATGTGGGTGCTGGGGATCTGAACTCAGGTCCTTGTGTTTGCATGGCAAGAACCTTATTCACTGAGTCTTCTCTTCAGTCCTATTTTGTCTCCCAGAACTGCACAACATAAAACGCATACATACATCATACATACACATATACATACATACATACATACATACATACATACATACATACTACAGGGTGTGTACACACACAAGGACTGAGAACAAGAAATGAATTAAAAAGGTCTTTGGGCAACCCCAACAGTGGTTACAAAGTTCAGTCACTAATGCTGAGAGAAGAGTCTATAGACCCTAACAGGCCTACTGAACTATCCTAAGTTGGACCTGGGGAAGCAGAGTGACCTAGATGTCTACTCCACAGAACCAGAAGTTGTGTAGCTTTCTCAGCCATGACAGACAATTCAAAGTAGATTCAGTAAGTAGAAAAGCTAGGGTGCACAGCTACATTTCACAATCACCTCTGATTCCTGTTTAATTACTGACAGTAATGGATCCTGGGAATACTAAACTTGAGACAAGGATTGCACTACATGTTTATAAAGAAATAAAGTACACACCATACTGTAAGACTTTTTCCACAAATGCATACCTAAATAAGAATTAGCACTTAATACATTATTTCTCAGCGTTAGATAAATAAGGCAAAGGTATGCGGAAACAGCAGAGTCAACACTTGAGAACACAGACTAGAAGACTTCCTTATCTGCATTTGGCTCTGTCCTTTCGCATTCATAATTTCATATTCCTTGACCTCCTTTTTTTTTTTTCCAAGACAGGGTTTCTCTGTGTTGCTCTTGTTGTCCTGGAACTCACTCTGTAGACCAGGCTGGCCTCGAAGTCCACCTGCCTCTGCCTCCTGAGTGCTGGGACTAAAGGTGTGCGCCACCACTAGCACCTTGGCCTCCTTTTATAATGTACCCAAATTAACAGTCTCCTCCAATGTAGCCAGGACTTCCCCACAAAGTACAGACCTCAAACACACCAAAGTACACTGTCTCATTCTGCATTGTCTGACACTCAGCTCTCTCTCTTTTATACTAAAAAAATAAAGATTTTTATTAAGCATTGTAAGTTGCATTCAATAGCCTCTGTATATGCCACAGCACAATCCATCAACAGTCAATCAGACCCAACTTCCCTTCACTCTTCACAGTCCCTAAATTAGGGCGGAACTCCCTGCGACTTACAGTAAGACCCTACATAGCTCCTGCGGGTAGGGGCTGGGGAGTTCCACCTCATTTCTGGTCACTAATGTGATAAAGAGCATCTGAAGTACATGAACAGTGATTCTGATTCAAAGTACATTGTCTGGAAACAGTAACAAAACATCAAAATGATACAAGTATACCTGCTTCTACTAAATTCCTGATGGGAAACTTCTCAAGAACAATTTGTTTCCTGCTATAGAAGGGGCGGGAGAGGGAGGGCGGTGGCAGCGGCAGCAGTGGGGCACATGGGGGGGTGCTTTGCTTTTTAAGACCACAGGACTTTTTTTGTTTACAGAATTTCATATTTTGCTGACATGAATATGAAGTCATAAAACAACAACCAAGAACAATAATGCACACAGCAGTGCATACACCAGGGTAACCTTGATATTCCAAATGGCTAGAAAATTTTGGGGGGGTTAGAATAAACACAACAGAGGTCAATCACAAAATTTTAAGGCTGGAGCAAGATCAGTCAAAGACTAAGCAGAGCTAACATCTTATATAGGACTATTACTGATTATTACCATTTTGTTTTGTAAATGGCACATATTGGTAAGAATGGAAGAAAGGACAATAACATGCATAATAATAGCTACACACTTTAAAAATTATGAACCATGCATAAGTTTAGCTCAAGTAATAGCACTAATGGTCAAAACCAAGTAGCTCACTGATCTCAGATGTGTGGTATTAGTCTTAAAGCTTCAAAACACACTGTATTGACTTTGAAAGGTCATTTGTATCTTCTATGATTTCAACCTTATCTCCATTGAACTTGCTTGTAAAGTATGTATGATGTACTGTGTATTCAAAATCAGCACAACAGCAGTTTACTCCATAATTCTTTTTAGTTTTGATAGTTGCACTTTTTTAACACAAAAGAACATCAACAGTGATGAAATTTAAGAAAGAAAAACTGTGGTTGTGCCTTATTTCTTTCATGATCATAAATCAAAGTCTTAAAACAATGCTTCATTGTAAAACAGTAATGCAATATCAAATATAATGGCATACATACGGTGCCAAATGCTAAAAATTATATTTTAAGCTACTTATACTTAAACACTGGCAAAATTTGTTTTTTTTATAGTTCAAGAAACACAACTCTAGGCTTTTGTCATGACACTTAGCTCTTACTGACACCCAAGACTCTTTAGATCTAGAAAGACAGGCACTTCTGTTGGTTTTGGCAAGAAAAATTATATCAGAAGAACTTTTCATTATTTACAGGCTAGTTTATTAATTTCTGTAATCAACCCACGTAGCAGAGGATCTCTGCATTATATTCTCTTCTAAGCAGCTCTTGCTGTCATATTTACATTGTAAGTTAGTCAGAAGGGAATTTCAGCAGCAAAGGAAGGACTTCTGTTCTATGCCCCAGGCCCACGTTATTGAACTCAGTCGCACTGAGGCTCACAGAAGGAAGAGAGGGAGAGATGCACAGGTGCTGGAGAAGCACTTAAGGGAGAACCTTCCTCTCTCATCTCCACTGGGAGGGACAAGAGGGCAGTGAGCACTGAAGCTACTGGTACGGTTATTACTAACAACACTGGTTATCCGTCTAACTGCTCAGCTAGCCAGTCCAAGTGGCAGGAGGAAATCTGTGCAGCATTCCATCTGTGCTGGTGGCTGGGACACCACTATATGATCACAGAACAATACCTTTTGCAGACACCCATCTTAATAACACATTTCCAACAGAAATCTAAAACATTGTTTTTGTGTTTTGTTTTGTTTAATTCCTTTTGATTGAAAAATGGGGGAGGGCAAGTATAAAAAGATCTAGCGTTTCCATTTACTTCAACCAACCAAAAATTAATGCACACCTACTATGTACCCTATGAATTACAACTGTAGGGTTCCTTGATAACTGTGCCCTCTACCCCAATCCACAAAAATCATCTTGTGTTCTATCCCAGATCAACCTGTCACCCACAGCTCCTTCTGTCCATAACTGTGTCTCTAACAGCTGTCTCTATTGTAACATCTTAGCACTCACCAGGTGTTAAATAGTTATCAATCTGAAGGCTGAAGTTGCTGACTTCACACTTACAAGCACTGAAATGGTAGTCAAAAGGAGATAATTCATGTCCTAAAAGCAAACAGAAATTTCCATTTAGGAATTGAAAATTCAGAAGAGATTTTTAAAAACAACAGAAGGAGCCGGGCGGTGGTGGCGCACGCCTTTAATCCCAGCACTTGGGAGGCAGAGGCAGGTGAATTTCTGAGTTCGAGGCCAGCCTGGTCTATAAAGTGAGTTCAGGACAGCCAGGGCTACCAGAGAAACCCTGTCTCGAAAAACAAAACAAAACAAACAAACAAACAAACAAACAACAACAGAAGGCTTTAAGGCTATATGAAAAAAGTTAAAATCTATAAAGGGAACTCAAGAGAAGTGACTAAATAATCATTGACAGCACAAAATAATTCTATGACATAAAAAATTATGAAAAATAAAAATCTGTGACTTGCTTTTTCCAAAGTATACTTTTGTTCAAAAATATATTTTAAAAAGCAAGGCATGTGCTTTAAAAACAAAAAGTACCTATTTTCTCACTAGTTCTAAGGAAACAAAGCAAATCAACACCATTTTCACAAGGAAGGCTGTAATCCAGACTTTTGTTAGTTTTCAAGACAGGGTTTCTCTGTGTAGTCCTGGCTGTCACGGAACTAACGTTATAGTAGACCAGGCTCGCCTACAACTCAGAGATATGCCTGCCTCTGCCTCCAAAGGCTGGGATTCAAGGTGTGAGCTGTGTCTGCTGCCATTACCACCCAGTCAGGTTTATTTGTTTTTAAAATTATCTTTTCCCTTCATCATTTTTATTTGTGTTCTTTATTATGACTGAGACTAGACTTACAGTACCTTTATTTTCCTCTATTTGTTGGCTTTTGAGGAATGTAGCCCTTGCTATTCTACAACCCACAGATGCATACCTGCCTCTGCCTCAGGAATGGTAAGATTAAAGGGGAATACTAATCCCTTTCCCCCACCCCACTGTTCTCCTTTGATAAGCATTTTCTAATGTGAAATGGCATCTTGTTGACACAAGATCCAACATCTTCACAAACTTTAAGAAAGTTATTAATTTAATACAATAATTTAATTTTAAATTTTCCTTAAATCGGCTCAGAGCCTATGCAAATAATTCAGCATCTTTAATATGTTTTTCAGGACGATAACCTGCAGAAGTGCTTTCAGCTACTCAAAGGGTTTGCCTAAACTCAAGGAATGGCAAACACATTGTGATCAATGTGAAATTGCAACCCAAGCAGCGTAGACATGGTTAATGAATGACAATCTTGACTTTACTGGTTGTATTATAAAGCCCTAGACCACGACAGCGAAAAGATTATTACTTTCTCCCAAAGGGAGCTATCAAATCTGCAGAGGGAACCTGGCTGGGTAGACATGACCCTCACACCTAGCTCTAGATCCAACTGACAGTGTTAAACATATCCCTTTCCCAAACTGTAAACGCCTTCCCTATCCTACTGGAGACATAGTCTTTAAACGAAGTAATAGTATTAGGACCACCCACGCCCTGTTGTTCCCCCTTTTCTCCTATTTATCAGGAGCCTGACAGATCACTGACTCCTGATTAAAAAGAATGTCTTATCAGACTCCACAATCAAGGACACAGCTTGACAACGTTCACATTCATCATCACGGCAACGTCTGGGCTCGCTCTTAATAGCCGGGCCATCACACCCGGAAATGGAACCGCCAGCGCAGCCCACTCCGGACAGTCTCATCTCAAGTAGTGCCCCTTGGCGCTCTGAGCGCACGACCCCAGGACACGGCTGCTCTCTCCAGCCCAGGGCCTGCAGGTCACTCGCGCTCCCCGGCCACCACGCGGCCCGGTAAGGGCTCAGCGAGAGCGCGCTCCTCGGCCACCAGGAGGGCCGCGTAAGGACCGAGCGAGAGCGCGCGGCTCGCCGGGCCGCCGGTTCCAGCTTAGCGTGACAGAAGAGCGACACCAGGGCCAGGAGCCTCTGGGGATCATCCTTGGCAGCGACCACCGGTCACCGCAAGGACTCTCGGTCGCCCGCAGCCTCGCGGGGACGCCCGTAGCCCCGCATCCGGCCCCTGAGGGAGGTGCCCCGCCCCCCGCCGCCGCCCGCGCTTTCGCGCCCTCCCTCCCTCCCTCCTTCCCGTCGTTCCCGGGCGGGGGGTCGCGCGCCCTCTCCAGCCGCGCCGCTCACCTGGCGGGCCTCAGGCACGCTCCACAGCCGCCCGCGCGGTGCGGTGCGGCGCGGCCCCGGCCGCCCCCGCCGCCTCCGGGGAGGGGCAGCCCCACGCCGCACTCACCGCCCCCGGCCGCCGCCGCCGCCACTGCGGCTCCCGCCCACCGCCGGCCCGGCCATTCCCCGGCCGCCGCTCCCCGAGGAGCCGGCCGTCCACACCCACCCCCGCCTCCGCGCTGCCTGGCTGTTGGTACGGTCCTAGCGGAACGCCCTCCCTGTGGCCAATCCCAGCGCGCACTCAGCGCAGCCCCGCCCCTGTTGCGGGTGGGCGGGACTACCGGGCAGCTCCGGACCGCCCTCTTTAACCCCTTCACCCTCACTCCTGCTGCGCTGAGCTCCGCAGACACCGTCGGCGGTTTTCTCCAAACCCGTTTACATAAACTAGCTCCTGGCTTCTCTCTTACCTTCACGATATCTTTCCTGCAGTCATCTAGGTGAAGTTCTATTCGGAAGAAATAATTTTTCTTCTTTCGTTCTTCTGCCTTGACTTTTCCTAGGAGATTCTGCCCAAAAGTGCCCTTCCCTGACCAAAAGAGGCCAGACTCCCCACCTTGGAAATCGCTCCAGCTTTGGCCCAAAACAGAGCTCCCCGGCTGTACCTTTTCAGTAGCTCTTAACAAAATCCTGATTATTCTATTATAATAGCATTTTTTTATGTTTGTGCCTTGCGGTGGACTGTAAGCCCTAAGAGGGCAAATCCAACGCGTCTTGGTTTCCAGTGCCCTGCACCCACCCACTAGACTCCTGATGAGTGAATGATGCTCCTCCCCTTAACGTGTGTCCACTACACACATAGTAGTAGCTACCGTATAATACATTTATTCACCATATAGTCAGATTACATGTAGTCTGCTTGACCATAAAATATTATGGTGTACGTTTGCTTTGTGTAGGGGAGGATGGGGTCGAAGCACGAATTTCAAGAAGGAAAGAAACGTTCTTTTTTTTTTCTTTCTCTCTCTCTCTCCTGACTGTATGCCATTGGGTATGCTATACAATGCCTCTGAGTATAAGGCTCTGTGGAAAATGGAAGTTAAACACTGTACCTACTTGACAGGATTGTGATGAGATTTAAATAGAAAACATATGGAGAAGACATTATTGTGTGAGATTAGGTGTGTGTGTGTGTGTGTGTGTGTGTGTGTGTGTGTGTGTAGCACTTTCCGATCAGGAGACTCGGAGAACCAATTGGACTTGGCACCCTACCTCAGACAACTTAGTGAGGGAACGCAGCTTTAATCGCTGCTGGAGGCATTAATCACTGCCAGGCATGCGAAGGGCAATGCAGAAGGCCCTGTGTCAGCCTTTTACTGGATGGAGTTGAAAAGGTTTGAGGTCATTATCTGACAATGGAAAGTACAATTCTTGGGGAAACTGGCTGGATGGTAATGAGAAGCTGCCTCATTTCTCAACAGGATCATGGGTCTGCTCACAGCCAGCTCTTCCTGGACCAGAAAACTGTGAAGCAAAAGAGGAAATCAACAGTTCCTTTGAGACTGTGAGACTAACAGCGTTCCATCTTCTCTGTCATTCCAATGACACTAAGGATGGACCCTGCCCTGTCATGGACAGTGGGCGAGATGAAGCCCCTCTGTGTTAAAGGAATCTCAGAGAAAGAGAGCTTTTGGTCCATGGAAGCAATCCAGTGAGGTGCATATTGCAGCCCATCCCCCATACTGCAGTATAAACAGTTTTCTTCCTCAGAGGGTTCAGAGTCTCCGTGTCAAAGGCTTTCACACAGAACTAATCTGTCTCCCGGTTTTCCAGTCATCAGGCTACAGCTACGTTACACAGGCGCCCCGATACTGTGTACACAGCACCAGCACAGGGACTCACAATCTATTCTGTGTTGAGAGGGATGCGGTCACTTAAGGAACTCGCATGATTTGGACACAGGAAGCCCCTGTGAGGAAGACAGGACACCTAAATTATGCAGCACAGATTCTGAACCTGAGTCTGGGAAGAGTGTGGACTGGTGTTGTCGGAGAGGAAGGATAGGGGTGAGCAAAATCTGGGTGGGAATGGAGATTAACAATACAAACCCAAAGTTGCACAGTGTTAGGAGAAGTTATGACCGGAAGGTATCCGGGACAGATAACACAGGGAGGTGTGCTCACTCATTTGTACATTCATCTGTCTACCCAATACATGTCAAGTGCCGGGCATCAGACTAAACTTTGACTATTTGGAGATGAAAAGGGCTCCGTCCCCCAGAAGCTTTTCAGCATCAGTGAAGTTTCTTCTAGATGTCAGAGCACTGGAAGAGTTGCATTACTGTCCCCAGTCACAGGATGTGCTGTGGTTTTAAGTATCAAGCTAATCTTCTCTTGGCCTTTTTCTCCTCTGCCCCCAAATTTCAACGTTCTTTTTTTTTTTTTTAAGATTTATTTATTTAATGTATATGAGTACACCATTGCTCTGTTCAGACACACCAGAAGAGGGCATCGGACTCCATTACAGATGGTTGTGAGCCACCATGTGGTTGCTAGGAATTGAACTCTGGAAGAGCAGAGCAGTTGGTGCTCTTAATAGCTAAGCCATCTCTCCAGCCCGACTTCAATGTTCTTAAAGGCACAAACTGTGACTTTATGTAATGGAGCACCTTTACCAAGTACATGTGTGGCAGCTTATGAAATTAAATCCAGAGGAGAAAATTAGCTGTCCAGCTCCCATGAAGGGCAGTGGACCGCCCTCGGCAGGGGAATATTAGTAATTAGTCCAAGTGTTTGGCCATAAATGAGATATCTGTAACACACACACACACACACACACACACACACACACACACGTTCTGCCATTTCCTGTCGAGAGCAAGAACTCGCTCAGCTACCTCTGGGAAGTCTTGTTCTCTGCAAGAAGTGCTCCACAGATAGCAGCTTCTTTCTGCCTTTCCTTCCCAATAGAACAACTGGCTTTCTTTCATTTTGCTGTCAGCTCTGCAGAGTTGTCCCCAGCCCTCTCCTATCTGATGGCAGCGGACTGCCCAACTAACCCTTCACAGGGCACCTCTGCCAACGCCATCTGAGCAAGCCGTTCGTGTCCCAGGGCAGCAGCATGCACACGCACAGAGGTAGGCAGCTTCTTTCCTGAGATATCAGGCCACGTGCTCTGAGAGTGGGAGAAATCTTCCTGTTTTTTTTTTTTTTTCCTAGTAGTATCTTTTTAAAGAGCCACTTTATTGAGATATAACATACATCCCATAACTCACTAGTTTAAAGCATATGATTTGCTGTCTTTTAGTACATTTACAGAGTTGAGTCAACATTATTATAACTGAATTGTAAAGTATTATCATCACTCCCAAGACAGTATGGACCATTTTCTCTCACTGTAAAATCTATTTGGGTCTATTTTTAAAGTCTGCATATTAAAGCAAAAAAAAAAAAAACAATAATAAGAAAGTCTTCTGGTTTAGGAGAACGCTGAGGGGTATGGTGTCAGAGCTGTAATTCCCTTAATTGCTCTGTGTGGCAACAGCAGTTTAATGACCAACGTTGCACACTACGCCGCGGTATGCCCTCCTCAGGAACTGTCCAGGGCCACATTTTTTAACATCTTCCAGTTTGCTGTGGCTCTCTCTAGTGTCGTAGATGGCTCTTCTGCAGTTAGAGCAGAGATAATTCTACAAATCCCAGTCACCAATTCTCAAAGGCAGTCACTTTATAATATGATTAGGACAGTACCACACGCTCTGAGTATTTAGTATCTATGCTGAGGAAGCTAAGAAGGTCTTTGTCTTTGTTCCTGCTTTTGAAACAGGGTCTTACACTCTGGGGAACAGTTTTTTCCCAGAGTGTTAATAGCTAAAAAAACAAACAAACAAACAAAAAAACAAACAAAAAAAACAAATCAGCCACTCAGATGATTCTTGGTGAAATAACTCATGTACTTTATTTCGTGTGGATAGGGACTTTGTAAACATTTGGGGGTAGGGTGGGATCCAGGGATGGACACTTCCCATTGGCTCAGTCTGAGATGTCAGAGATGCTCTGTTTACATGGAGAAGGACTTCAGGTGTTGTCCCTATGTGGCTGAATGTCATGGCCCTCTCAGTGGGGTGTCCTGGTTACATGTTCCAGGACGGGTAGTGCTTAGCCTGGAGCTGACTCAATACCTTCAGATCTGGATTCTGAGATTCCCCGAGGTTTTGAACCTGCTCGATCTTACCAGTTCTTCTGTCTGATGGCACAGTCCATTCGCCTCATCTTTTATTGCTTGATGTAATTGCAGTCACACGGAAGTTCTGAGTTCTTCATGCTTCCTCAAAACCAGAAAGCATCTTCCATGAACAGTAACAGGGTCCAGCAGATGTTCTTTGAGTCTCTCTTATGAAGCCTCGGGAATGTTCTAGAGCTACAATTCTCTAGTAGGCTGCATAGGCAGCTGAAATATATTTATACCTGCCCCCATATTCAAAGATTGGAATTTAATTATCATGGGTCAGATCCTAGAAGGATTTCTTTTTCAAGTTCATTCTACCTTGTAATCAAAGCTGACAGTTATTGTCTTACTAACGAGTAAGCCAGGATCATGTCCTAAGCTGGATTGTGCAAGACTGGCATCATTTAGGACAAAGACAAGTAAAAACTGATGGTTTTATATACAGTTCAAGCTAATTATGGGTGGCCGATTTCTGTTTTCAGAGCAAGTGGCTTGGTTTTTGGAAGACCTTCTACAAGAAGCCAATCATTTCTCTCTAGAGAAATACAGCCACTGAGTGAGGAAGGGTGAAGAAGATGGGAGGGAAGACAATACCCTGTGCAGTTCAGCTGCCTCTTCAAAGTGGACCAGATCCCCACAGCTCCTTCCAGTGAGTCTGCCCTTTCGAACAGCTAGAACTGTCAGACACAAAGGGAACAGAGCAGAGAAGACCAGGACAAGACTATCACACACATCAGGAAACAGGACAGACCAGAGAAACTGCCCTCTTCTTCAAGCCACTGGCTGAATTTAAGTGTATCACACACACACACACACACACACACACACACACACACACGGACTGCTTCATGATGAGATATAATCTGATAAATTCATCACCAAGAGATTTCATCACTGTGCAAACATCATAGAATGGCTTTACTCAAAGATGGTAATAGAAAATTTTCAGCTTCATTATAATGTATGGAACACCAACTGTCATTGATTGAACCACCACTGTGTAGCACATGACTATAGATAGACGGATAGATAGATAGATAGATAGATAGATAGATAGATAGATAGATAGATAGATTTAAATAGTAAACAAATATAACATATGAGTGGACACTGGGCAGTGGTGGTGCACGCCTTTAATCCCAGCACTTGGGAGGCAGAGGCAGGTGGATTTCTGAGTTCAAGGCCAGCCTGGTCCACAGAGTGAGTTCCAGGACAGCCAGGGCTACACAGAGAAACCCTGTCTCGGAAAACTATATATATATATATATATATATATATATGAATGAATGAATGAGTGGAAATTTGGCCCTCATTCCTATAACTTGTGACCATCTCCTAGAGGGTGAGCTATTAGTAGAACAAGGAAGTGGCCCAGAAGGAACGAGTCCAAAGTGCTCGGGACAGTGGATGATAAGCTTAGAAGTATTGAGTATTACCTCGCTGACAAACCTGGTGTCACCTTCAGGGATCCTGTAGTTGAAAGGGAGGTGATGAGGAGAGGCAGGGAGGTCCCTGAGACCGAGGACATGTAAGTTTCCACTTGACATTAGCAAATCTCTGGCAGCAATGATAATAATAAATCGTCTTTCATGATGATGCTCAACAAAAGTGGGTAGGGGAGAACTTAAAGGCCAGGGAAGCAGCTCTGCAAGTAAAGGCATTGGTGGCTAAGCCTGAGAGCCCGAGAGGCGCTTAGTGGAAGGAGAGAACCTCTTGCAATTTGGTCTCTGTCCTCCACGTGGACACTGTGGTGCATGTATACTCTCTCTCTCTCTCTCTCTCTCTCTCTCTCTCTCTCTCTCTCTCTCTCTCTCGTACATACATACGCACATACAAATTTTTTTTGGATTTTTTTTTCGAGACAAGGTTTCTCTGTAGCCCTGACTGTCTTGGAACTCACTCTGTAGACCAGGCTGGCCTTGAACTCAGAAATCTGCCTGCCTCTGCCTCCCAAGTGCTGAGATTAAAGGCGTGCACCGCCCGCCCGCCCGCCCGCCACCACCACCCGGCAGACACAAATTTCTAAGATAGTGCCCAGATTTCTTTGTATCCAGCTCCTCCCTCCCCCAGCCCCACCACTGCTAAGTTAACCCCATTTTCTTCTCCCTTAATTATGCCATTAGTTCAATTTGTGCCTACTCGATGAGCCACAGAGCACCCAGATATCTGGTTAAGCACTGTTTCTGGATCTATCTTTGGAAATGTTTTCAGGATCCATCAGCCTTTGAAGGAATGGCCCAAGCAGAGACTGATTCTCGCCGTGTGGCTAGGCTCCACCCACCTTGACCCCCCTGCTCCAGGGAGTCTGCATAAGCAGAAAAGGAGAAGACTGAATTTGCCCTCTGCCAGGATGCTGAGCTGAGACACTGCTCTCCTGCACTCCCTGATTGTCGATCTTCAGAGCTGTCCTAGAATGCGCCATCAGCAACAGCTCTTAGGCATCTGAACGGCACCACTGGCTCTCCTGGGTCTCCATCCTCTGGTCCATCTAAGAGCTTAATGTGGCAGTATTTCTTTGGGAAACAGTTAGGTCATACATGCTCAGCTTTCATGAATAACTTTGGAGCCCTTAAAAGAAAGGCATGACAGAGTGATGGCCTGTCTGCTCTCTGCTAGGCAGAACCTAGCAAGATCACCATCAGCAAACAAGGAAGCAGGCCCGCAGAGATGCCTGATGTCTGCCCACACCTACACTCTGTATTTCTTGACCTCCAGAAGGTCTGAAGGGACCAATTTAAGGAGTACGCCGCTTAGACTCCCTGTCTATGATGTTGTTCCTCTCTGGTCGTCCTGTCTCCAGCTCACTCCCATGCAACCCAGATGATATCCATAGAAAACGTCATCTAGAAAGCTCTTTCGAAAAGGAAACCTTCCTCATATTGCGCATCACTTACAATCCTTTTTATGATCCAAAGACCAAAGGCCAAAGCTCTCACCAGGGCTGAAGCTTCAAGGGCCCCACCTGGCCCCGCAGCAGTTTCTCACCTTTCTACATAGTTTGCACTTGGGTGCGGGGGTGGGGGTGGGGGAAGGAACTCCGCACAGCGCAGCATATGCCACGCCACTTCAGATCTCCGTGCTATATCTAAGGCTCTTGTTTCTGTTGGAATCCCTTCCCACTTTCATCCAGCCTTACTCATCCTTTAAAATGTCATCTTTGCTGAAAAGCTAGTACCCCACCCCTTGATTCCCCTAGCAACCTGTGTATCCCTCTCCCTTATATTGATCCGGCTCATTCTTTTCTAAATATAGGCATTTACAGCTCAAATATGTACTATGCATGCTACATCCTATACATTTTGTAATCTTGTGATTTTGTTTTAATTCATCATAAAATAGCTTCTAATTTTGCTGGGTAGTTATTCTTTATCCATTGGCTATTTAGGAGTGTGCTGTTTAGTTTCCACATGTATGTGAATTTCAATTTTTTTCTTCTTGTGAAATGTTATAATCATTTTTTCCACACTGGAGTCATTACTTTTCCTTGTGGAGTAGCCTCTGCCAGGAGCTAGACAGTACAGATAGTTATTATTAGTGTCTATAGTTCTTATAGACAGTCCAATAGTGATTTAGTTATAACATATGCTTTTAACCTATCCCAACCCATGGTACTTGAGGAGAAATCCTCATCCGGGCTTCTAGGAAAGGTTTTCTCTTTGCTGAAGAGAAGAATAGCTGGGCGGTGGAGGCACACACCTTTAATCCCAGCACTCAGAAGCAGAGGCAGGCAGATCTCTGTGAGATGGAGGCCAGCTAGGACAGCCAGAGCTACACAGACAAACTCCATCTCAAAAAATGAATATAGGGGTTGGAGAGATGGCTCAGCGGTTATGAACACTGACTGTTCTTCTAGAGGTCCTGAGTTCAATTCCCAGAAACCATCTGTAATGGCATCCAATGTCCTCCTCTGAGGACAGAAACAGTGTACTCAGATACATAAAATAAACAATTTTTTTGTTTTGGTTTTTTGATTTGATTTTTTTTTTTTCGAGACAAGGTTTCTCTGTATAGCCCTGGCTGTCCTGGAACTCACTCTGTAGACCAGGCTGGCCTCAAACTCAGAAATCCGCCTGCCTCTGCTTCCCAGAGTGCTAGGATCACAGGCATGTGCCACCACCGACTGGCAACAAATGTTTTATTAAAAACATAAATGAATATATATTCACATATATAAATATGAGAAGCATGACACTTACATAAAAACCTAGAGTCACCCAAATGTCAGCGTTAGAAGGTCAAATGGAAATGACCAGAAGTTGGGGAGAGTTGAGAATGGGAATGGGAACAGAGCTTCGTGGAGATGGCCACTAACAGTGGCTGCAGGGCATTCTGGGTATATTCAATACTGACAGTGGCTGCAGGGCATTCTGGGTATATTCAATACTGATAAAGTCCACACCGAGAATGACAGCAACCGTTTGTATAAGAAAGGAGAAAAGCAAGCTTAAGCCATCCTATTTCCTGCTGTTAGATGCAGCTCAGTGAATAGCTCACGTGCATAGTTTGGCAGCAACTTTAATAACCACAAGGGCAGAAAGTGAGGCCAGACGTTGAACAAGGAGCCACAGAAGAAAGCTGGCGCCCACACTCTTGTTTTTGGAAATGTAGTAAATACGTAGGAAACTACAAGCATACAGCGTAGTGTCACGAAAGGTCACAGATCAAGCAATCATATGGAACTAGCATCTTCTCTTTACTGCTTGCCCCAGAGGGCAGCCTCTGTCCTGATATCTGACATCGCAGACAGCTTCTCCTGCTTTAGGGCTTCGTAGAGAGCCAGTGGTTCTCAACCACAATAACACAACCTTCCTAACATGCTGCGACCCTTTAATGCAGTCCCTCATCCCCATGTTGTGCTGACCCTCCAGCCATGAAATTATTTTGTTGTTACTTCATAGCTGTAATTTTGCTATTATTATGAATCATAATGTAAATGTCTGATTGCAGAATATCTGACATGAGACCCTCAAGGGAGTCGAGACCCATAGGTTGAGAACTATTGGTGCAGTCGGAACCTGGTTGGTCCTGATGAACACAGCCCCTCCTCAAACATAGAGCACCCTCTGCATCTGAGATCTTCCTTTTAATATGTCTGCGAGATACACCCACCGTAGATCACTCATTCTCACAGCTGAATACAATTTTATTTGGAGAGCATGATGTAATTTATCCATTTTGACTCTTGACAGGCAAATAGACAGTGTCCCAATTTGGGCTACTAAACACAGTGCGGCTGTGAGTGAAGTCTGCTGTAAGAGTGCCTGGCCATACCTAGGGGTGGAGCTGCTCGGTCTCTGGGAATGCCTCTGTTCACCATTAGAGAGTCGGTACAGTTTTACAAAGCGGGGATGCCAATTTAGAAACGCACTGGCAACCTGTGCATTATCTCCATGGTTTTTATTTTAAAGATTTATTTATTTATTATATGTAAGTACACTGTAGCTTCAGACACCCCAGACGAGGCCATCCGATCTCATTACAGATGGTTGTGAGCCGCCATGTGGTTGCTGGGATTTGAACTCAGGACCTTCGGAAGAAGGTGCTCTTAACCGCTGAGCCATCTGTCCAGCCCCAATTTCACCTTTTTAAGCAAGCCTTTTCCCTGGTGCTTTCTGTCTGGCCCTACACGGACTGGGTGCCCTCCATCCTGCATGCCTGTGGGGTCTGTCTCAGTGGCATGCAGGGACTCTCTGTGGGACTCATTCACTCATGCACACCCACAGTTGATATTTTTTGTTTTGTTTGAGACAAACATGTCTCATGGGTCACACGTAGGCCAGGCTGGCTTTGAATTCGTGATCTTCCTGACTCTCCCTCTCAAGGGCAGTGACTCTAGGTGTAACCACCATACCTGGCGCTTGAAAGACTTTTTCTTTTAAAATGTTTTATCAATTTTTTCAGGTATATACTTTTATAAATAGCCTTTGAAGTTGGAAATAGTTGGCACATGCTTTTAATCCTAGCATGTGGGAAGCTGGGGCAGGGGATCGGGGCCACCTTGGGCAAACAAAGACACAAAGGCTCATTTTAGTATCTACATGAGGCTTGGAGAAGAGCCAGGGTTACACAGGTGTTTATTCTGCCGTCTTCCCCAGGACTCCTGTGTGGATTCTTTTGAAATTTACTCTTTATTTTTACTTTGTAGTGCTGAGGATAGAATCCGGGGCCTCCACGCATGCCAGGAAAGTGTTCTCCCACAGAGCTATACCCCCAGTCCTAAAAAAAAAAAAAATCTACTTTTTATTTTTAATTTAACAACATACCAATCATACATATTCTTTTGTGATCTCTTGTTTCTCTCTCTCTCTCTCTCTTTCTCTCTCCGTGTGTGTGTGTGTGTGTGTGTGTGTGTGTGTGTGTATTTTGAGACAGTCTCACAGAGAACTCAAGTCCTCTGCCACAGCCTCTAAAATTCTAGGGTTACAGGTGTGCACTACCAGACCCAGTTTATCACAAACTTTTTTTTACATTACCACCACATTTTAGAAGGGCTCTGCTAGTGTATGCTGAGGATATGATAAAATATATTTAACTTGTGCCATCCTGTTGGACATTTAGGCTGATTACATTTGTGTACTGTTGATAATTTTATAAAGGTTATGGGTAGCCCTGCAGAGAGATGGAACCGTCCTCCTAGGAGCCTGCCAGAAGTGACACAGACGCAGCTCGTCACCAGTACAGCACAGGTCACTGCCAAGGGCTCCTAAAGGATTATGAACCATTGGAATTGTCTGATTTGATGCCCCACCCGGTTGTCAAGGGCAGAGCATGCAAAAGGCCAGCTAAGAGCAGTGGACCAAGGAAATGCAATGCTAACTATTTTCAACATGTCCCAAATGCCAGATGTCAGTGTGAGAGTGTGTGTATGAGTGCATGATGTATACATACATGTGTATAGGTATATGTGTAGGTGTGTCTGTGTATCTATGTAGGGGTATGTATGTGTATAGGTGTGTGTGTGTATAGGTGTGTATGTGTGGGAGCACATCTGCTGTGACACACGTCTGCTGTGACACACGTCTGCTGTGTCACATGTCTGCTGTGACACATGTCTGGACACCAGAGGACAATTGTCTGGACTTTGTTCTCCCCTCACCATTGAGTGGTTTTGGGGATCGAACTCAGATGGTCAGGTCTTTGCCCTCACCCACTGAGCCATCTTGCTGGCCCTCTGTTTTCTCTTTGTTACGTTTTTCCTTTTTGCTCTGTGAAAGAAATCCGTTACAGGTTTCTCTAGCATACAAGGAAATCGTGTGTAAAAACAGATTTCTGCCTCGAGTTCATTTTTGTCGCTGTTATACACAGTGTTTCTATGTCCCTCTTCAGAGCTAAGCGGGCCTCATCCAGGATCTTGTCCTAACTCCTGCTGGGTGTGATGTGATGTGATCCTCTGACTCCAGTGCGAAGAAGGGGGGCAGCTGTCTACACCTCAGGTTATAAAATGTGCCAAACAGTGATGTCATGGCACAAAAATAAATACAGGATTCTCAATGAAATGCTAAGCATTGGAGAAACTTAGAAACTGAAAACCGCCTCCCTCCACTCACACACACACAGGCAATTCACAAGTAAAATGCAAACCTTTCAACAACCAATAGTTTGTAGCCATGAAAAAAAAACCCACCCACAAGTCAAACACTGACTACAGAGCTTTTCCTTGTCCTTGTCAGAGCTCAAAGAAGGTCACCCAACAACACAAGCCTCTGAGGTTGAGCGCTGCAGGGACCAGGGCGGTCCAGGACAGAGTTCCTTTCATGAAGTGGAAGACTGAGCTTATTCGTGGGATCTGGGGGTAGGTGAACTTCATGCTCTCCAAGGCCCTGTCTGCAATCCTGGAAGAGGCCGGGTCCTGAGGGCTTGTTCACCCTCTGGAGAGCAACATGGGGTGTGGCTCTGTACCCCAGCCTCTGCTATGGGAGGTGCTGGGATGGGAACTGAGGTGCTGAGTCTCTGAGGCTGTTGTGACATTTGTGACTCACTGCTGAGCTGATGCCAGCTTTCAAGGAGCAGAGTCTCACTATTAACCCTTTCATGCCACGCTTTCATGGAACAAACACCTATGTGCCAGCGACACGGTGCCAACAGAGGAGAGGTTAGGAGAGCCTGCCAGGTGGGAATGGGGCAGGCAGGGCATCCGGGAGGAGGTACCCTCTTAGAGAGAGGGAAGTGCTCTCCAGTGACATTTTCATTATGTCCTGCACGTACGACTGAGAAAATGCCAGTTTCCATATTACTCCATATCTCACCACACTAAATTTTTCTTTTCTTTTTCTGTTATTGCTATGTGTGTGTGGGGGGAGTGGGGCAGTGGGGAGAGGGGCCTGTGTGTTTGTGTAGACGCCAGAGGTTAACGTTGGAGCAATCTCTCACAGAACATGGAGTTCTGCAATTGGCTAGTCTGACCAGTAAGTCCTGATACCTGTCTGTCTCTGTTCCCCAAGCTAAGCTTCTCATGTTGGTGTTGGGGATCTGAACTCAGGTCCTCCTGCTGGACCAGCTAACATTTTGTCCATGCAGCCATTCACCAGCCTCTGTTCTTATTTTCTTATTCCATGGGGTCAGAAGGGACACGTTGATAGAGTCTGTAGCAGACAACAGAATCCTCTCAGCAGGTACTGTTTATTCAAAGTGTGGCACCCACACTGCAGAACCAGAGTGCCACTGTAACAGCCCTTCTGTGTTTGTTGAGCACCTACAGACAGCAGGCACAGGCTCTGGGTCCTTGCTCTTGGAACTCTAGGGCAGTGGGAGCCTAGTAGTAGGCCACTTGAACTTCAGACGACAGTATTTTAAAGTAAGAGTGTCCTCTGTGGTCCTTTCATTTGCTAGATCTGGCAAGTCTACCCAGGACCCCATTAAGAATACAAAGTCTGAGCCGGGTGGTGGTGGCACACGCCTGTATTCAAGGCTAGCCTGGTCTACAGAGTGAGTTCCAGGGTTTTTTTTTTTTTTTTTTGGATTTTGGTTTTTTCGAGACAGGGTTTCTCTGTGTAGCCCTGGCTGTCCTGGAACTCACTCTGTAGACCAGGCTGGCCTCGAACTCAGAAATCTGCTTGCCTCTGCTTCCCAGAGTGCTGGGATTATAGGCGTGCGCCACCACCACCCCGCTAGCCTGGAGTTCTTATCCAGGTCTCTTGTCATTACTTCCTTTCTGACTTTTTCCAGGTATTCAAGGTGTTGATGTAGGGACATGGGGTGGGTCCTCTGGAGTGCATTCCGGATTTCCCTGGGTCTTCTGGTAGGAGCTGTGATCAACTCTGCTGGCATTACAGGAACCAAAAATGTATATATCATCTCTGTGAAGGCAATCAAGGGACAGCTGAACAGACTTCCTGCTGCTAGACAGAGTTAAGAAAGGCAAATAAGAACAAAGAAAAATGGCCCACCCAGCAGTGGTAATTTGATAATGAAAGTCATACAGAAGAGAAGATAGGGTGCCGCTTTATTTTGAAAGATAATGCAGGGGTCAGAGAAACCAATAAAGGTGAGATAAAAGGTTCTCTATCACAGGTCCGGTTGTAAAGGAGACTGTAGGCCTGTGGCCCAGAATTGTATCCAATGTAGGCAGCATTGCCTGATTCTCTAGTGTATTTGTAAAATATACTAATTAAAGAGTATTTGCTCAACAAACAAAACACACACACACATACACACACACAGACAAACACACACACACACAGTCGGCTAAGGACATACTTCAGTTAGCTTCGGTTAGTAGAATATTTGTCTAACACATGGGAAACCCTGAGTTCTAGACCAGCACTGCATGTTGGTGCTACAGTCCTGTCCTCAGGAGAGTGACAGCCCCAGTGACCCCTCCACCATCTTGTCACTCATGCCATAATTATCCCGAAGCTGCTCTGCATTTCTGTGGTCTCAGCAGCCTGTCCCCATCAATAGACGATAGAAGCTTCTGGAGTGTTCTCCATCACCCACTGTCTTGATTTCTAACAAGGAAGCTGACTGCTTGCTTACTAGACATATGCTGCTGGGACCCATAGAAGGAGGATGGGAAGGTGAGGGAAGGCTGTCAGAGGACCAGGCACTGGAGTAGGACCTTAAAGGACATCAGTATTGTTGAGAAGACAGAGCAGAGGAAGGAGGCTCCCCGGGTTGTGGTGGGAAGGAAGAGCAGAGGGCCCGTGTTCACAGACTTGTCAGGATGTGTCTGGGAAGGGATGGGACGGTGGCAGGAGCGTGGCCATGCAGGGTCCCCTGTGCCTTCCCTGGAGGAGAGGGAGGCGAGGAAGGTCTTGGGGAAGCTGAGTGTGAGGTGTAGCAGGGGAAGCGGCCTGGGAGCCCCCGGGCAGCAGTAGGACGGGGCTCCAGGCAGGACAAGCTGAGGGTCCTGTGAACTGAAGTGTCCAAAGAGTCTCCAGACTGACCAGTTAGCATTTGGAAAGTTATTCTAACTGGTCCAGATCTGGAGCCAAATTATCTTGGGTTGTTTGACCCTTTAATCGCTTCTCTCTGTCCAGTGTTGTCGCACCTAACAGCCACATAAAACATTTCAGAATGTTTTGACAGACTTAACGATTAGCTTCCGCCAGCCCCAAATCTAAGGATATCGTTAAAGAGCCTCTACAACTTTATAGCATAGACCCGTCTACTTTACTGTAATCCACCTGTAAGCTTTACACCACTGTGAATTTTTAAAATTCCTTGAGGGGGAAATGTCTTTTGTTCTGCAATCATAAAAAAATCCATGAAGTCATTGCCACTTTGAAATGTGGTATTTGGGGTAATGTGAATCCATGTTCCCGGACCATTGCAATCATATTTAGCTACAGAATCAACTATTGCCTATTCCCCTTGAGGTGAGAGCTGTATATTGACTTGAGACCCTGAACCAGGCAGGGGATGGTGATTCTCAGTGGGAGGAGGACATCAAAGTATTTAAGATAGAAAGCCAATGGGATTGTAGCCTACAGAGCACTAGAAGAAAAGGTGGTAGTTTCTGCTTCAGGTGAAGGGGAGAGAGTGACAAACCAGCAGAGTCCCAAAGCGGGCAGGGGCAAGGCTACGGGCTGGCACAGAGCCATGGGCAGGCACAGAGCCACGGGCAGACACAGAGCCACAGGCAGGCAGGAAGTAGCTGTAAACAGAGTAAACACACATCCACATGGTAGGTCCTACAGTGAAACCTCACCTTGTACTTCCCGCCCCATCAAGGGCCATGGGTTAGTGGTCTCTGCTAGTCCACGACCTTGCTGGGTTAGCTAACAAGTAAGCTGGATCCATCTATTGTGGTTTGAAAGAGACTGGCTTCCATAGGCTCCTATATTTGGATACTTAGTCACCAAGGACTGGAACTGTTTGAGAAATAGTAGAATGATTTGAAGGAGTGGTCTTGTTGGAGGAGGTGTGTCATTGGGTGTGGGCTCTGAGTTTTAAAAGTCCATGCCAAGTCCTCCCCACTCCATCTTCCCCCTCCCCCCTGACTGCTGCCTGTGGATCAGGATGTAAAGCTACTGTTCTCAACTACTGTTCCAGCACCATGCCTGCCTGCTTGTCTGCCTGCTGCCTGCCTGCCTGCCTGCTGCCTGCCTGCCTGCCTGCCTACTGCCTGCCTGCCTGCCTGCCTGTCTGCCTGCCTGCCTACTGCCTGCCTGCTGCCTGCCTGCCTGCTGCCTGTCTGCATGTTGCCTGCATGCTGCCTGCCTGCCAGTCTGTTGCCTGCCTTCTGCCTGCTGCCTGCCTGCTGCCTGCCTGTTGCCTGCTGCCTGCCTGCCTGCTGCCTGCCTGCCTGTTGCCTGTCTGCATGTTGCCTGCATGTTGCCTGCTGCCTGCCTGCCTGCCTGCCTGTCTGCCTGCCTGCCTGCTGCCTGTCTGCATGTTGCCTGCATGCTGCCTACCTGCCTGTCTGCCTGCTGCCTGCCTGTCTGCCTGCCTGCTGCCTGTCTGCATGTTGCCTGCTGCCTGTCTGCCTGCTGCCTGCCTGTCTGCCTGCCTGTCTGCCTGCCTGCCTGCTGCCTGCCTGCCTGTCTGCTGCCTGCCTGCTGCCTGCCTGCCTGTCTGCTGCCTGCTGCCTGGCTGCCTGCTGCTTGCTGCCTGGCTGCCTGCTGCTTGCTGCCTGCTGCCTGCCTGCTGCCTGCTGCCTGCTGCCTGCCTGTTGCCTGCTGCCTGCTGCCTGCCTGTTGCCTGCCTGCTGCCTGCTGCCTGCCTGTCTGCTGCCTGCCTGCTGCCTGCCTGCCTGCCTGCCTGCTGCCTGCCTGTCTGCCTGTTGCCTGCTGCCTGCCTGCTGCCTGCCTGCCTGCCTGTTGCCTGCCTGCCTGTCTGCTGCCTGCCTGCTGCCTGCTGCCTGCTGCCTGCCTGCCTGTCTGCCTGCTGCCTGCCTGTCTGCCTGTTGCCTGCCTGCTGCCTGCCTGCCTGTTGCCTGCCTGCCTATCTGCTGCCTGCCTGCTGCCTGCTGCCTGTCTGCCTGCTGCCTGCCTGCCTGTTGCCTGCCTGCCTGTCTGCTGTCTGCCTGCCTGCCTGCCTGCCTGCTGCCTGCCTGCCTGTCTGCCTGCTGCCTGCCTGTCTGCCTGTTGCCTGCTGCCTGCCTGTTGCCTGCCTGCCTGTCTGCTGCCTGCCTGCTGCCTGCTGCCTGCCTGCCTGCCTGCTGCCTGCCTGTTGCCTGCCTGCTGCCTGCCTGTTGCCTGCCTGCTGCCTGTTGCCTGCCTGCTGCCTGCTGCCTGTCTGCCTGCTGCCTGCCTGTCTGCCTGCCTGCCTGCTGCCTGTCTGCTTGTTGCCTGCATGCTGCCTGTTGCCTGCCTGTCTGCTGCCTGCCTGCTGCCTGCCTGCCTGTCTGCCTGCTGCCTGCCTGTCTGCCTGTTGCCTGCCTGCTGCCTGCTGCCTGCCTGCCTGTTGCCTGCCTGCCTGTCTGCTGCCTGCCTGCTGCCTGCCTGCCTGTCTGCCTGTCTGCCTGTTGCCTGCTGCCTGCCTGCTGCCTGCTGCCTGCTGCCTGCCTGCCTGCCTGCTGCCTGCTGCCTGCCTGCCTGCCTGTCTGCCTGCTGCCTGCCTGCTGTCTGCCTGCCTGTTGCCTGCCTGCTGCCTGCCTGCCTGCTGCCTGCTGCCTGCTGCCTGCCTGCCTGCTGCCTGTCTGCATGTTGCCTGCATGTTGCCTGCTGCCTGCCTGCCTGCTGCCTTCCTGCCTGCTGCCTACTTCTACACTTTCCACCTCGATGATAATGGAGTAATCCTCTGGAACCGGAAGCAAGCCCCCAATTAAATGCTTTCCTCTATAAGTTACCTTGGTTATGGTGTCTCCTCCCAGCAACTGAGCAGTAACTAAGACAGGCTATACATTTTCCTCTGTGACCAGAAGGGGATTTGCACTGGTTATGACCATGGGGAGTCATAAGGCAGATCCACCCATTTCTGGGTGATTTCAGGCCCAGGGACTGAAAAGCAGACTCAAGGCTGTGTGGAGCTGAGAGTGTTCCACAGACAGCAGTCACTCTACAGCCACAAGAACAGAAGGCTGAGAAATGAAGCTTATGGATGTTTGGTTTGTGATAGGGCACGCCTTGCTCTTAGGAGGCCTCTGCCACTCCTCTGTCCTTTCTGCAGAGGCTCAGAGAGCAGAGGTCAGAGTCCACAGGGACAGACCAAGTTTTTGGTTGGGCTGCACACAGTTTTTCCTTAAAAAACCAAAATGTAGCCGGGCGGTGGTGGCACACGCCTGTAATCCCAGCACTCTGGGAGGCAGAGGCAGGCGGATTTCTGAGTTCAAGGCCAGCCTGATCTACAGAGTGAGTTCCAGGACAGTCAGGGCTACACAGAGAAACCCTGTCTCGAAAAAACCAAAAAAACAAAACAAAACAAAACAAAACCAAAAAAAAACCCCAAAACAAAAAAAACCCCCAAATGTATGTGTGGTGGTAACTCAGCTGTCATATTACCTTCCTAGCATGTACAGAACCCTGGGCTGATCCCTGGAACCATATAAACCAAATACGAAGGCCCAGTCCTATAATCTCAGCATTTGGGAAGTGGAGGCAAGAGAATCAGAAGTCAAGAGTTCAAGGTCATCCTCATCGATATAGTATATGAGCAGCGTGGGCTATATGAGTTCCTATCAAAAACTTGTTTCAAATAGTATCTAAAAACTAAACGTCAAAATCTATTGCATATAGGAAAATTAACTTCCTGGTGTGCGTGATATGCATTTTATACACAAGGATTCTTGTAAATGCAGCTTCAGGGAGAAAAGAACAGTTCCAGTGCCTCAAAGAACCCCCATGCTCCTTTCTTTGACTCAGGCCAAGCCAAGGGCTGCCCACCTCAGAGCTTCATGTAAGTGGGTTCTCATCATGCGCCCTTAAACCCAGCTTCTAATCCGTCAACACTATGAGAGACTCACCCAGGTGGCTGCGTGCTGCTGTCGTAGTGTATTCTGAAATGTTGTATTATAGAACAAAAGATTCTGCCTTGTATGTTTCCAGACATTTACTTGCTCTCCAATGGTGGGCACTTGAGTTGAATCCAGCTTGAATCAGAAACTTAACCTGGAGAGATGGCTCATTGATTAAGAATACTGGGCTGCCAGTCAGAATGGCTAAGATCAAAAACTCGGGAGACAGCAGGTGTTGGCGAGGATGTGGAGAAAGAAGAACACTCCTCCACTGCTGGTGGGGTTGCAAGCTGGTACAACCACTCTGGAAGTCAGTCTGGCGGTTCCTCAGAAAACTGGGTATGATACTTCCAGAGGACCCCGCTATACCACTCCTGGGCATATACCCAAAGGATTCCCCAGCATGTAATAAGGATACATGCTCTACTATGTTCATAGCAGCCCTATTTATAATGGCCAGAAGCTGGAAAGAACTCAGATATCCCTCAACGGAGGAATGGATACAGAAAATGTGGTATATCTACACAATGGAGTACTATTCAGCCATTAGAAACAATGAATTCATGAAATTCTTAGACAAATGGATGGAACTGGAGAACATCATCCTAAGTGAGGTAACCCAGTCTCAAAAGAACACTCATGGTATGCACTCACTGATAAATGGATATTAGCCTAGAAACTTGGAATACCCAAGACACATTTCACATATCAAATGATGCCCAAGAAGAAGGAAGGAGTGGGCCCTGGTCCTGGAAAGGCTCAGTGCAGCAGTGTAGGGGAATACCAGGACAGGGAAGTGGGAAGGGGTGGATTGGGGAACAGGGGGAGGGAAGAGGGCTTATGAGACTTTTGGGGAGGGGGGGATCTAGGAAAGTGAAAATCACTTGAAATGTAAATAAAGAATATATCAAATAAAAGATAATATTAAAAAAAAAAAAAAGAATCCTGGCTGCCCTTCAAGGGGATCTGACTTGGGTTCCCAGCATCCGCATGGCAGCTCACAGCCTTCTGTGACTCCAGATCCAGAGCTTCTGATGCCCTGTTCTGGTGTCTTTAGATGACATGAACATGCAGGTAAAACGTAAGCATACACAAAAAATAAAAGCAATAAAATTTTTAAAAAAGAAAAGAACTTGCTCTTACACCTACCTAGGCTGCGGGCCAGATCTCTGACGATTTCCTCTACTGCCCTATTCTCTCTCCTCTCTTTGCGAGTGTCCCCAAGGGGACCTCTGCCCCTTTCCCTTGGCCAGCAAGCACATGCCTCCGTAGGCTCATGCTAATAGCTGCTTTGGAGAAAAGGAGTCTTCTGTATGGCAGACAAATCCCAGGCAGACACTGAACTAATACTGACTGGGTAACTGAATGAACTCGCCTCTGCCTCGTGTTTTAACATTAAATCACACAGCCATGCACCCTTCTCCCTAAGTTTGCTTTTCTCTTAACCACCAGCACTTACTCCCCCAAGGGTCAGGGGCTTCACTGGAAGCCTCTGTTGAAGATGTCTGGAGCCATACGCCAGGCAAAACAGTATGTTTTATTTTATTTCAAAATATATTAAATGATTTGCCTTTCTGCCAACAAAGATGACTTAGTGGGATTTTTTAAAACTTCTTATTGATTATTTGTAAATTTCGCAGCAAGCACCCCAATCCCACTCATCTCCCCCCTTGATATCTGCCTTCCATCCTTGCAGCCTCCCCCACAAAAGGAAATAAGTAAAATCTCACACTAGAAGCCACAATATGTCACAGAGTACATCCTTTCGCCCAAAGAGCTTCACTTGCAAATGTTTGTTGCAATAAAGTCATTGGCCTTGTCTGAGGCCGCTGGTTCCTCCTACGCCATCAATAGTGGATCCTCACTAGGGCTCCTCTCTGACATCCTGTTGTCATGGAGAGCCTGCAGCTTTGGGTCTGCAGGACTGGCTCCTTTACACACTCCAGCAGTTCATAGATGGGGTAGATGTTGGGGTGGGCCAGCGCAATGTCTGGGCCTCAGTGGTCGCTGAGCTGGTCAGCCTGCCAGTGCTCCTGTGTCCACACCACCAGGGCCAGCTCTCCTGCGTCCTTGCCACTGGGGTCAAGTCTCCAGCACTGCCCTGTTGAGGGGCTGGTCCAGCTCATCCAAGTGCCATAGCCAGGCAGGGGCAGTGCCCATGCCATTGAGTAAGCTCTACTGTGCTGCCCAGGTGAGGGGCAGAACCATCTCTCCTGCATCCTCACCACGGGGTAGGAGCCAGCTCCACACAGCCCTCAGACATCAACGTGGTCCCAGGCAGTAGCCCAGACCAGGGTAACCTGGCCCATGGATACCAACACAGACCCCTGCTACTGCAGGGTCATGGCTTAGTGGGATTTTTAGTCAATTAAAAAATATGCTTAGAATTTTCTCTGTGCCAAGCACTGCGCTAGCTCCCCCCTGCCTGCAGGTCTCTTCCCTGGGACAATTCAAGGACAGCCTAGAAGGCTGGAGTTCAGAGCAGGTGACACATGGGGACAGACATCCAAGAGGCACAGAAGAGTCACCTGACCCAGACCTTTGAAAAGGTTTTTAACAGGGAATGTTCGCGCATATGTAAATACTCAGCTTTATTGGACAGTGAGTGCAGTACGGTGAGCTTTAGGAACGTGTCTCTCGGCTTCGAGAACGACCAGGATTTTGCCAATTGTGTTTCATTTCTCTTGCCCATCACTCTTTTTCTCTGGATTTAAAAAACAAACCCAAGGTATCACTACAATTCTCTATTTCTGTAAGTTTTTTTTTTTTCCCAGCAGATAAGGCCTAACCAAAGGAGGCGGGGAAACTGAGCTAGACTCTGAGGCCTTAGCAGCCAGGCGGGAGACAAGACAAAGTGGGGACAGATGGGGTTGATGTTAACCATGAAGAGAACGTAGAATGGTATCTAGTTGCTCACTGGCAGCCGTGGACTCTCGGGGTTGGCATCATTTTAGGAACTTGCTAGAACCTCCGAGCCCAGAGCCCAGGAGGACCTGCACTTCATCTACGACCTCGGAGAGTTGTCTGCACATTGCAGCCTGAAAGGCCAGTCAGGGAGGAGCTTGCTCAGCTTCCCTGTAGCAGAAGAAATTGGAGAATGATGTGGCTGAGGGAAGGGGCAGGGTTAAGTCGGACTCAGACCTGGGCTTGGGGACCCAACAGTGTCATCTGTTACAGACATGAACAGCAGTGGGTATCTCCAAAGGAAGCTGCCATGCAACTGCCCCGACCCAGCCTCCAGTGGGAGGAGCGTTAGAAAGAAAGAACACGATGTATGGAGAGCTAACATCGCAGGGCTGTAGAGGGAAGGAGGGGCATCCGTTTAAAGCCTGGAGGGAAGCCAGCTTCATTAAGAGAAAGGAGGAGGAGGTAGGAGACATGCTCACACAGAACCTGAGCTCAGTTCCCAGTCCCCATGGTGGGTGGCTCGCACAACCTGGAACTCCAGCCCAAGGTGGAACTGACGCCTGTGGCCTCCAAGGGCCCCAAGCACACACCCACATACATAATTAAAAATAACAGAGAGGCGTCTTTTTAAAAAGAAAAAGAATGAATGAGAGATATGGAGGAAGAAAGAGACAGAGGGAGAGACAGAGGTAGTTGTCACTGAGAAGGATACGGGGGTGAGGGTTGGGGGGGGAGGGAGGAGCGCAAGAAAGCAGCCTAGAGTAGTTTCCTGAGCAGCCTCCCTGAGGGGTCTTCTCTGGGCCAATCCCAAGAGAAAACCAAACAGATGAAATCTGACTTTCATAATCTTTTAGAAGCGGCAAGAAGTTCCACATCATGTGATCTAGTTCAGCACAGCATACGTGGCAGTGTGAAAGGACCAGATATTATAAACTAAAGGTCATCACAGCAGCACAGATTGTTCTCTCAACTCAGTCCCAGAGAGCTGCAGGGAGGCGTGGCTTGATTCTGGCCATGGGATCTGACCTAAAGGTATAGGCCAAGGTTCTACTGTAATTTCACTATTTGAGCTACTGAGGCAGGAGGATAGACAGCTCAAGGTTTGCCTGGGCTACATGAGATTGTGTTTTAACCATAATTAAAAAAAAAAAAAAAAACAAGAACCAAAACCAACCAACCAACCAAACAAACAAACAAAAAACCCAGAGCAAATAAGCAAGAAGCCTCAGGTAAGAGAAATTGTTCTGTCTTTATTTTGATGCCAGAGAAAGTTTTAAGCCAGGATGGCACCGAGAAGGGGTAACCTAATCTCACTTGCCGAGGCAGTGGCTCTGTTGCATGGGGTGTGAGCGTGGGGTAACCTGATCTCACTTGCTGAGGTGGTAGCTCTGCTGTATGGGACATTTGTGTGTGGAGGGGGTGGTGAGGAAGTAGGAGGGAACTGGTTAGGTATTTGGTTTTTATTTTTGGAAGCTATGGCTTGTCAAGGTTGGCATACAGACTCTAGGGCCAATGGCTTTGTCCAGTGTGTATTTTTTATTGTGTTCTTCAACTGCCAGCTTGGCTTATTAGATCTCGACTGACTGTGATGTGGGACATAGCTATTTCAATTTCCTAAACTTTTCTTTCCTTATCTGTCCCAGGCATGGCTTCTTCTTACGGAAGCTTAGTCACAATGTTGGAGAAGAAATGCCCAAGACGACGGGGCCTGGCAGTCGGAAATGAGACAGCTGCTTGGGTCTCTCCAGACTCCTTCTAGTCCTGATTGTACAAGTCAGGCTACTTCCTTCTAGACGACTCGTGGTCAGGGAAGGAACACAGACTTGGGGGCAGGAACTCACACTGAACACTGGGTTCAGCGCTTGGCCTAACAGAAACCCTATTGAGCAGCAGCTGGCTTCTCTGGCCCACTCTGTGAGCTGTCTGACATTCTGCCTCTGCTCAGGCCCAGAAAACACCTACATCCCAGGAATGTGTGTGTGTGTACCTCTTCCATGTCACCAACAGAACACTCTATGGGACATACCTCTCAAGGAGGCCTGAGGAGTAGAAACAGACACCGCTCCCGCTCCTCGCTTATCAAACTCCACTGTGTGCTTTGAGAACATCTTGAAGCTACCTGTCTATCTAACACAGCTGACTACCTCCTAGATGAGCTCAGGTGGCCTGTGAAATCATGGCCCAGCTCAGACTTGAAACTGAGAAAATATTTTTTTCCCTCTTCCATTGCACTTCTACACATGGCCACACGGGGTCAGTGTTCTCTTAGGCCTGGTCAGAAGAACTGCGATTGGGGGTGGGGGGGTGGGGGGGAAGTCCTGGGACTCATAGCTTTTCTGAGGTCTTTTTGCAGAGTTGAAATAACTGCAAAAACCTCTCTGAGACTGGGAACAGGTGGCTTCCTTAGGTCAGAGGTTCTAATAGTGAGGGTGAGGGTCTTCGGCTTGCGGTGTGGTGAATCTCATGGCTTTCCTGAGCAGAGGCACAGGGGCAGTACAGGTACAGACAGCATGGGCTAGCTCTGTCCACGGTTACCTGAGCTGCCACTGGGCAGGCAGGAGGTCTGTCACAACAGGGAGAAGACTGAAGTATGCAGCCCTGCTCCTCTGGTACACTGAGTGCTACCACAGAGGACTCCTTCTGGTCCTGTTTGATTGTTTGTTTTTTGGGGGGAGTTATTTGTGGAGGAGTGGGGAGTTCAAGACAGGGTTTCTCTGTGTAGCCCAGGCTGTCCCAGAACTCTCTCTGTAGACCAGGCTGGCCTTGAACTCACAGAGATCTGCTGTTCTGGTGTGCGCCACACACCACCCAACTTGTTTGATTGTTTTTAACATTTAATGTCTCTCTGTGTGCCCACGTGTGTGAAGACAGTTGGTTCCCTCCTTCTGCCTTTCCACGGCTTTCCAGGGATCATGCACAGATCATCATTGGGTGGAAAGTGCTTTTATCCACTGAGCGGGGACTACAGGGGTCCAGGCTCTAGGCAGACCACAGCTCTGGGACTTTTTTTTTTATACCAGAAGATAAGCGGTGCTGCTAATACAATGGCCAGCCACCCAGTCACACAAACCTTTTTGGAAGAGAAGCATCTAGAGGTCCACCAATCAAATGAATGTCTCACTGGCCCATGTGCCTTCTGGTTTATGAGCCTCTAGGTGAAGATGGTTTCCGGGGTCTGGAGACACGGACAAGGGTAGAGACCTTGGGAGGGAGTGGACTAGAGAGCAAATGGAGCTCCGAAGGAGAGGACTGACTGTTGGTCTACAATACCTGTGCCGGACAGGAGAGGACTGACTGTTGGTCTACAATACCTGTGCCGGACAGGAGAGGACTGACTGTTGGTCTACAATACCTGTGCCGGACAGCTATCTGGATTTTATAGAGTTGGAAGTTTAGAGGCCTCTGTAAGAAAGATAACAGAGAGCTGGAGTAGTGGGGTAGACGCTTGTCTTTCCAAGGACCCGGGTGTGGCTCTTAGCAGTCACACAGCCACTTGCCATTGTCAGTAATCCCAGTTCCAGGGCCTCCTTAGGCATCATTGCACACACATGGTGTACTGATCTACACGCAGGCAACATACTTGTATATGTAAAAGGAAAGAAAATAAATCTTAAAAAACAAAACAACCAAGTACCACATTCAAGTAAACACTTTTTAGAATGAAAAAACTTTTCCCAAACTGGTTTCTGACTCAGAACAGTGTTGAGCTTCCTTTCTCTTACACCTCCTGTGGACATCCAGGGCTGGGTAGGAAGGTCCTTTCCATACTGCACTGACTTCGTAAGCCGTAGCCAGTCAGGACCGTCCTAGAAGTCAGTTATTTACACAGGAGGGGGCTTGCCAGACAGTGCCAAAAGAGAAAACCACAACCAATTTAAAGATCTTTGTTATTGTTTCAAGACAGGGTTTCTCTGTGCAGCCCTGGCTGCCCTGGAACTCACTCTATAGACCAGGCTGGCCTTGAACTCACAGAGATCTGTCTGCCTCTGCCTCCGGAGTATGGGGACTAAAGATATGTGCCACCACTATCCAGGTCAACTTGAAGATTTTAACTAGCGTTTGTTTCTGATTCTATACTTAGCTAGACCCGCAGATCAGAATGCTGTGTCTGTAAGACATTCAGATAACACTGAATGAAAAGAAATAGAAGTAATGTAATAAACTTATTTGATTACCACTTGGTATTTTGCCATATTCAATCCAGGGGCTATCCCTGTGACTGACTGAAGCTGCCACCAGGACTCAGTGGACCCCTAAATTAGCTTTGGGATAACAACCCAAATTAGGTTGCAGTTTGTTATATATTGACTTAAGTAAGGAGGGTGTACCACCAGGCATGGTTTTAGTTTGACAGAAATGACTGTACATCACATAAATAAACATCTTCTTAACTCAGTTTCTCTCTAGCCAGAGGCTGAAACTCTCTACAGCCTTTCCAGTTTCCATTTAGCTTGAAGAAGTGTGACTGAGGGATGTCAGAATGGAACAGGAAATTATTGTGGCTAAAATATGAACTCCAGATTTTATAAGTGTAAAACCAATTGTTTTGGGGGCTCCCTTCTGGAAACTTTGGAGGCTCCTCGAGAGTGAGGTGCTCAGGTTTAATTGCCCTTTCTTACCTTTGTGCGAACTCTGGGGCCCACCACTCCTCATCTCCTTCCTCCTCCAGGTTGACCTGCCGCCATCTTTTCTCTCTGCGGCCCAGTTCCTAGGGCCTTTGGGGAGGGAGTTTCCTCTCCTTCCAACTCCCTCCAAAGGGAAAACAGAGTGACCTTGGAACACATCGAGGGAGATGACACATTATCCCTGAACAAGGGCTGCCTAGAGACTACGGTCACAGTTCGGAGGAGAGTGGCATTCATTCCTGGAGGTGGGGGTGAAATCGTAGCAGGAAGAGACCAGAGAGAGACTGGGGTCATGGCTACCCCCTCCCTAGGCCCCATCACACTGCACCCCTCATTGCTCCTTTGATGTGGCTGTCTTTCGAGGTGGCACCTTATTTGTCTTTGTATCACCAATCCCTTACACAGTCTTGGTGCATAGATGGTGCTTGACCAGTGCAGAATCTAAAACCCAGAACAGGGCTGGGAGACTGGATAGCTCCCTGGTACCTTATTGGCTGTGAGCATCTGAGGGTTGGGAGACAGGATAGCTTCCTGGTAGCTCATTGGCTATGAGCATGTGAGGGCCAGGGGATGGCTCCATCCAGGACGCTATTCTGTCTTGGGGTTAGTTTTGAGGGAGGATCTTGTTATGGTGCCCTGGCTAGCCTGGAGCCCTCTGTAAAGACCAGACTGGATGCCTCTCTTCTTGCCAAGGGTCTTCCCTTAGCAGGTAGACAAAGAACCCCTGTAGCTAACTAGCATTTCCAAGCAGGAATGTCTTTCAACTCTTGACCCCTAAGAAAAGTCAACTGGGAAAAATGAGAAAAAGTGATTCTAATTCTCTCGTGAGCACTGAGGCTTGGTCACCCACACAGAAACACCAGGGGTTTAAGGACTCTGCTGGCATTCCATCCTTAGCACCAACAAAAGGCTGACAACTCCAAGGTGAAGGTTATGGCTGAAGCTTTGGGGACACAGAAGAGAGATGGTCACTGTATAACCACTTTTACTGTAGATGCTGTGAGTATTCGTGACTTCTTCTGGTGCTGTGAACTATTGGTGAAGTGAAATAAATGGTAACAAATTTGTATTTACAGTCTAAGCTGTCCCAAGTCTGTGAGTGGGCTAGATCTGATAGTGCAGGTTTGCTGCTCAGACGCTGGAAGCAGATGTCACTTACAGGCCAACTTCAGGGAGAAAGAGAATTTAGGGCCAGCCTGGGTTACTAAGTGAGCCCTTGTCTCAAAAACAAAAACATGCTGAGTCTAGCTCAGGGCTAGACTTTGCCTAGCATCCCTATGGTTTTGGGGGTGTTTGATTGTCTGTTTTTTAAAAAGCCTGTTGGTGGAGTTCCAAGAAATAATGAAGTCTGAAAGCAAAAACCAAATCTGAGAGGCTGGTAGGATGGCTCAGCAGGGAAAGGCAACAGACACCAAGTCCGATGACCCAAGTTTAATCCCGGGGACCTACATGGTAGAAGGCGAGATCTGACACCTGCGAGTTGTCCTCTGACCTCCACACACATGCCACAGCACAGGCACCCACACACACAGAAGGAGGAAAAAAGGCAGTTTTTAAAAATTCCAAGATTCATAGCTCCAAACAGCAGTTCTGTGGAGCACCGGTTCCCTTGCAGAGATCTGAATAGTACATTATCTAAGTATTTCCCGATCGGTGTCTACTGCCCTTTTCCAGTGTCTGAGTGTTTCCTAATAGGTGTCAGTTCCATATAAATACCCTAAACTTAATATGTATTATATATTCTATAAACTAATATATACTAATGAGCAAAGATTATAAAGAATATTAGTATTTCTTTAGATAGTATATATAAAATATATCATATTAGTAATAATATGATGGCAGAATTTCTTAGAATTCCCAGGAGTTCTGATTTCTTTTTTTTCTTTTTTCTTTTTTTTAAAGATTTATTTATTGTTATATGTAAGTACACTGTAGCTGTCTTCAGACACCCCAGAAGAGAGTGTCAGACTTTATTACAGATGGTTATGAGTCACCATGTGGTTGCTGGGATTTGAACTCAGGACCTTCAGAAGAACAGGCAGTGCTCTTACCTGCTGAGCCATCTCTCCAGCCCTAGTTCTAAGTTCCTATTCCCAGAGGAGCCATCTGTAAGGGACTGGAAGCCCTTCCGCAGCCGCCATGAAGGTCCCATTCTGAATCAGGGATTCAGCAGATCAATTTTTATACAGTAAAGACTCTTGGTTGCTCCTCTTCAGTGACTCTTGGAAAACACTGCTCCCGAGGACATCGTGGTCCGGAGTGCATACTGGAGTTTGAATTGGTAGAATCGAATCACAGGGAGCTGGGAATCCGAGAGGATTTCGAGGGTCATCTAGAGCTCCATGATAGAGGGTTATAGAGATGCTTTCATTACCCATGATGCCCTGGCCCCAGCAGTTCCGGCCTCCTCCCAGGGCACTCCATTTCCTCAGCCTTTCTCAGGTGAGGAGCGTCTGTGAATAAGACACCGCGGAGAGCCTGACTGTCACGTGATCAGCCTTATGTACTGTCTCGGTGGCTCTCAAGCTGCACCCCAAAGTGTTGCTAAGGCACGTTAATTGTCCCCCTCCTTCCTTTGTGGTGAGATTGCAGGTGGCTCAAAAGTTCCCTTCCTAAGCATCTGAATCCAATAAGATAAAATTGTGAGCCACAAGGCTTCCACAGGAGAGGTAGGGCATGCTTTTTAATTAAATGGGATTTCTTGTGAAATGCCTAGAAATTACTACACTTTCCAGCTGGGAAAGGACAAAAGTCATACGTGGCCTAGGTTTTAGTCGAGATTCAGGGCTATCTTAGTATGGGCATTTGAAAACCTCTCTGTATGAAAGAAAGACCACCTCTGTGTTGGGAACCTTCACAGCAAATGTTATTTGGTTTGGAATTCTTGGTTCCCAGTTGGCCAGAGGCTTGCATCCGAGTATAATTTTGTTTTTTACAGAATGAGTTCTAGACCCAATTTTAAAACCTAGATCTGAGTTCTGGGGTCTGCCAGTTAGAAGTGTTATCTTGCTGGACTCAGGTCTGTTTACAAAGAGTTTTCCACGGACTGTGAGGAAGGGCCAGGCACTAAAGAAACACTGGCTAAATAAATAGAGTGGGGGAGGGGAGGGATGGACACTTTGGAAGATTCTTGAAAAGTGCCAGGGCCTGACATCAGCCTCATCGCCAGCCTTCACAAAAGAGAAACAAGACCTCGCCGGACTGAGCAGAATGCGTTGAACATACACACTCTTTCTCTTCCTTCCCCAAATTCCATCTGAGAAATTTTAAGCAATAAGAAAGTGTAAACTCCCAAGGACCCAGCAGGAGACACCAACAGCGGCTGGTGTCCATGAGAAGATGGAGTGGAGAGAGAGGGAGCTGAAGGAGTGGGCGCCAGCTTCCTCGGCAGGCAGCAAAGACAAGCAGAGAAGGGGAGCGAGCAGTGGTCAGGAGCAGCAGAGGCCACCTCTTCTCGTTCCTGTGGAAGAGACAGGAAATTGGTCCTCTGGACTAACAGGCCAGATCAGGCGCCATCGAGGGTGCAGGACAAGACACTGCAGAGCATCTCTGGAGCCCGAGGCTGCCATGTACACCTCACAGTTCGGTCGCCTGTACATCGTCATGCTCTGTGATGGTGATGGACAGGTGAGCTGCAGAGGCTGCAGGTCTTGCTCACCTGCCACAACGTGTGCTAGGCAAAGGCAGTTTGCAGGCGCTGGTTCCCTCCCGTCTTTATGTGGAGGAGGGGCTTGGCTGCTACCATCTAAGAGAGCTATTGCAGGATTTCTCTGTGGAAAACTGGCCAGCCGGGGAGAAAAAGGCCTATAGCTACTGAAATTAGATTCAGGCAACAAAACAAGCAGGCGTCAGGCCTGGTCATGCTGGATAAGAGCCCAGTAGGCCCCGTGCCCTGTCCTGGTGCTTACAGAAGCCCGACTCAACACCCTAGATAGCCTGGGGCCTCCAGAGCGGGAGGAAAACATACCAAGCCAGGAAACCAAACTTTACTACTTTTTTCAAGTTTAAAACAGCCACCATGCTACTCCAACATACATGAGCAAGTAGAATTCATATATGTTAGAAGTACTGGGTTCTAAATTCCATAATCCTATGGAAAAATCATTAATATTATTCACATCTTTGGGCTTACAGTGAATGTTATACTGTACATCACATTTTTAAATATTTTTAAAATTATCTTATGTATATGTGTGTTTTGTCTGCATGTGTTTGGGTGCCAGACACGTGTGTGCCTGGTGTCCAATGAACCCACGGAGAGGAGATCATATCCACCAGGTCTGGAGTTACAATTGGTTGTGAGCTGCCGTGTGGGTGCTGGGAATTAAACCTGTGTCCTCTGTAAGAGCAACAGTACTTTTAACTGCTGAGCCATCTCTCCAGCCATAGATATATGTATAGCCATATACATCATATACACATATATGAAAATCCAATGCATGGGAAAAGGCAATATATTATATTTTATATATATGTATGATATTACATATATCACATATATGTGTGTGTGTTTTAGACGTCCCGTCCCGCAGTTGGATAGTAAAGGCAAGGTGTGTGGTGGGTCATACACTAGTCTTAAGGCACATGTGTCCCCTCCCATGAATGAAGTAATTCTGATTGGGCCAAGAGAGTGTGCGGAAGACCTATGGACTCCTTGGTGGTTTCTGTTCACTGTGTACTCAAAAATGGCCAGCACTAATTAAGATGACTTCAGTCCCCAGTTCCTGCCCCAGACCCATAAAAGCCCACGGCAGGTCAACATGGGGTGTTCCATCTGTGGAGCCCCTCTCACTCTTGGGACTCTTTTTAAACATTAATTAATTAATTATTATTATTATTTAATCTTTTTTTTACAGTCTAGTCGTTATTCCCCTCCCAGTCCACCCTCCAACAGTTCCTTATCCCATTCCTCCCCCCCAAAACACCCCCTCTAAGAGGATGTCCCCCCCAACCTACCAGATCTCCCCACTCCCTGGGGCCTCAAGGCCCAGGTTAGATGCATCTTCTTTCGCTGCCTGGTTGGTGGCTCAGTGTCTGAGAGATCTCAGGGGTCCAGGTTAGGAAGACTGCTGGTCCTCCTACAGGGTTGCCCTCCTCCTCAACCCGTTTCAGCCCTTCCCTGATTCAACCACAGGGGTCCCCGGCCTCTGTCCATTGGTTGGGTGTAAGTGTCTGCATCTGACTCTTTCAGCTGCTTGTTGGGCCTCTCAGAGGGCAGCCATGCTAGGCTCCTATCTGTAATAGTTTGTTTTTCTTTTACTATGATAAAACATTTACCTAAAGCAACCAGGGAGGGGGGGAGAAAGGGTTTATTTGACTTACAAATGCTACTGTTCATTATCAAGGGAGGCAAAGGTGGAAACTCAGGCAGGAATTGGAGCAGGAGCCACAGAGGGACAGGCTCTTTTCTTCCAATAAACAGCTATCAGCTTAGCAGCTGGGAACTAATTCTAAAACAGAAGCACCGCTACGTGATGTTTATAGTGAAAACAAGGTTTAACACCAACTAATTCCTTTATTATTCTTGAGCTTCTTAAATGTCGTCCAGAAAGTAAAATGCACAGCGAAATGAAATCTAATTTGAGATTTTTCATTTTATAATAATGACTTTACCTTTTGTTTCTTTAAAGGGAGCTTGTATATTTAATTTTTTCTAGAGGGGGGTTTATTTTGTTGTGAGGGTCTCCTGCCTTAGCTTTTGTATTTTTTATTTTTTAATTTATTATTTTATTGAATATTGTCTTCATTTACATTGCCAATGGTAAAACCTTTCCTGATATCCCCTCTCCCCTAAGACTCCCAATCCCCCCCTTCATCCTTCCCCCTGCCTCCACTTATATGCCTCTCCACCCAACACACTCCCCCCCCCTTCGGTTTCCCTTCTTTAAAGAAGCTTGTATATTTAATTTTTTTTCTGGAGTGGGGCTTATTCTGTTGTGAGTGTCTCCCCACTCCTGCCTTAGCGTTTGTATTTTTTAAAGCCAAACTACACAACTTTCAATGTTAAAGACAGACACCAAAACTAATAAAAATAAACAGAAAGGGATTCAGGTGACAAAGGGAATGTAAGATACAAAAAGCCCCAAACAAACACCACCACCAACAAAACAAACAAACAGAATCCTAACAACAACAAACCAAAACAAACCAAAAAACCCCAAACCATTAAAATAATTACAGAGATCCTCAGAGAGATCAAAGTCCAGTTTTTCCTTTCTCTTTCTTTTTCTTTCCTTCTTTCCTTCTTTCCTTCCTTCCTTCTTTCTTTCTTTCTTTCTTTCTTTCTTTCTTTCTTTCTTTCTTTCTTTCTTTCTTTCTTTCTTTTCTTCCTTCCTTCCTTCCTTCCTTTCTTCCTTCCTTTCTTCCTTTCTTCCTTCCTTCCTTCCTTCCTTCCTTCCTTCCTTCCTTCCTTCCTTCCTTTCTTTCTTAATTTCTAGTTTTTTTCTATTTTTCTTTTGGCGGTTTGGGAGGGTCTAACTATGTAGATGAGGTCTGGTCTCAGATACCCACCTGTTTCTGCGTTACCATGAACAGCTTAAGGCACAGCATTTTGTTTGGTTTTGGTTTTGGTTTCATTTTTTTTAAAGGCAAAGGGTGCCATTTAAGGAAACGGATATGACTGAATAAGAAGTAAGTCTTGGAAACTAATAACAGTTTTATCCCACTGGGGACTGTAAATACCAATTGTGGAAATCTCCCAGGAGTAAAAAAAAAAAAAAAAAAAAAAAAAAAAATCAAAGTAACGGAAAATAAGAAAGATCAAAGGTCATATTGCAGGCGTTTCAGTGGGAAAGACCAGAGAAGGAGAGCACATTATTAATTAAGCATACTAGATGGCGTTTCATTCAGTGCCACGTTTATAAATCACTGGCCCGAAGGCATGGCGGAGAAAGGAGACCACAGCCAGGTACTTAATCTTGAGTTGTCTGAGCATCGAGAACACAGAGGTGAGCTGGGTAAGGAAGGGGGAGTCACATCCAGAGCTCAGCGATGAAGACAGACTAAGGCGGCTGGCCAGCACGCACGCCAGGGGACAAGGAACAGTGTCTTCAAAGTGAACCCTTCACCTTTTTGCTCAGGACCCCGCTAAGCAGCAACTCCACTCAAATGAAGAGTAGGCCAAGGCAGAGAAAGATAGGATCGAAAAGGGGCCTCGGAGGGGGATGAAAAGCTCCAGAACTGTGCTGAAGGGAAGCCTAGCTGGCCCAGATAAAAGCAAGGCGGTGCGAGCTTGGGAAGGTGATGCGTTCACAGTCCTGCGTTTGAACATTGCGTCTCCAGTTGGTGGCGCTGTTTGGGGAGCTTTAGCCGGGGCAGCGTGGGGCTGGGGTTACATCAGTGGACGCAAGACTTTGACTTTAAAGCCTTGCAGAGTTTCAGTTGTGAGCTGTCTGCTTCCCGCTTCTGCAGCCTCTTGTTGCCCCGCCCCTCTCCCATGATGGGCTATAAGCCCTTGAACCGCAACCCCGATTTAACCCTTGCCAGGAACTCGTTAACTCCTGCAGCTCCAGCTTTCTGTATTCTTGATGCTCAGACGACTCAAGATGAAGTACCTCGCTGTCGGTCTCATTTCTCCACAACGCCTTCGGTTGCTTTGAATGGTGTCTTATGGAAGCAATGAGAAGTAAATAAATCATCCTCTGAAGAGAGGGATGTTTCTGAGAAAAAAATAAAAGCATCCTGCTGTGGGTTTGGGTCATCTGAGGGGTGGGTGGCACGGGGAGAAATGAATGATAGGCTACATGGAGAATAAAGCAAAACAATAATGGCCGTTATTTTTGAAAGTTAAGGTTCAGGCTGGAGAGATGGCTCAGTGGTTAAGAGTACTGACTGCGCTGCCAGAGGTCCAGAGTTCAATTCCCAGCAACCACATGGTGGCTCACAAACATCTGTAATGGGATCCAATGCACTCTTCCAATGTGTATGTGAAGACAGCTGCAGTATATATATTTATAAATAAAAATTTAAAAAGTTAAGGTTCAGTTTTATTTTTCATACACGTATGTGGCTGTGTCTCTCAGTGTTTGCCCCATATGTGTGGGTGTCCTTAGAGGTCAGATCCCCTAGATCTGAAGTTATAGGAGGTTGTGAGCTGCCTGCCACAGGTGCTGGGAACTAAACTCTGTTCCTCTTGAAGAGCATCAAGTGATCTTAACCACTGACTTATTTCTCTAGTCCCATAAAGGCAGGCAGTCCCTAAGGTGGGAAGGGCATAGGGGTGGGGGACTCTGTACGAAAGGAAATGAGTCTGGACTTGACATGAAATACTGTTTGCCTAGAAACAATAAAAGTGCTAAATATTGGTTATTATTTTTGGCACTACTTTTTGATTGATAAGTAGTAACTATATGTATTTTGGCATTGTTTATTTTAATACAGTGTATGCTAAATATTTAAATTTTTTTCCTATTTTTAACTTTAAAATGTTTTTACTTTTGGCTTGGGAGCTGGCTCAGTCCATGAAGAGAGTGTCTAAAATGAAAACTAGATGGAGATTAATAGCCTTTAAAATGTGCAGTTAACATTTTAAGAATGGGTAAAGGAAATGCAGGAGTTTGCCCCCAGAGCCAGAGTCTCCAAGGGAAAGCACTAGCTGGACTGTTGTTTGCATTTTATGCTTTGAAGTGATTCTTAACTTCGGAAACTATGAAATTATGCATAACTGTATAACACTATAAAAATGAATGCCAGTTGTTCAACATTTCTGCTTCCCTTCAGTTTTATACTGCACTCCTCCCACCCTGGCCCTCTGAGTTCAGAAACCAGGTCACAGGCATCTAAGACAGTGTCAGAGTCACCTGAAGTCTACCAGAAACAACCAGAAAGCCATCTCTCTCCCCACTTCTAGGAGAGAAGCTGCCAGCCAGCAGCTCCGCAGTGGGGTGAGCCCCATGCCGACCCCCCCAGCCTTGCTTCTGAGCTGGGAGCACCTTCCAGAGTCAGTGCTTTTTCCAAATCAAAGCGGAAACCCTAACTCTCCACTCCTGGCACCCAGGCTGGCTAAAGTGACTTTGCAGGAAGTCATTGAACTGGAGGAATCTACATAAGGAGAAACGTGCACAGCCCTAAACCACAGGCTTCTTCAATGGCTTTCGTCCTTCCCTTCGGAGACAGCAGAATGGAGAGGCTACCCTGGGAGACCTGGCAGATGGGAAACTCGTTAGAGATGCAAGCTTCAGAGAGAAGGCCCCGGGCATGTCAGGAGTTTGGGGGGTAGTCACTGTTGCCTGGAAACCAGAGACCAAATAGGAAACAGGAAACCCCAGGAGAAGAGAGGCAGAAATACTTGAGCTTCATTTCCAGAGGTGAGGGCTGCCTGCCAAGCCTGAGGGCAGCTCTGTGCTTCATTCTCCTCCAGCCCCAGACAATCAGTACAATTTCCCTGGCGCCCACTCCCTCCCAACCTCTCTTTGCACCTCTTAGAATTTAGGTGAGCCTGTGATAGTGTCCAAGGACATATCAATGTGTGTGCGTGCACACCACACACACACACACACACACACACACACACACACACACTCACACACACTGAGCTTTGGGTTATTTTCTGGAAGAAGTGTCTGATGAAACTTAACAGCCTAATAGAAAAATTGCCTCACCCTGGGGTTTCCTGCAGCTGTTTGGTCCGGTCACGCTCACTCAGGTCTATTTGTGTGACCCTGGGTGAGGCAGGGTCTGTCTGAGTCTGCCCTAGAAACTGCAGCTGGAGCAGAGTGCAGCCAAGTTGGGAGAATTCCTAGCATACGAGGGAGCAAAGAGCACAAACCTGAATGACCTCTAACCTGGGGACCTGCTGACCATACCGACTAGGTCCTTTTCTGAGGTACCTGCAGGCCTGGCTAAAAAGGGCCATTCAAGGGGCCATTCCGGTTCCCGCCATGGTCTTCACTGTCTCTGTACATCTGTCACTCCAGATGCAGGTGGAACCTCGTTCTCATTCCCATCTTGGAGCCAGATTATTGAACCTACGCTATGGATCTTTTTTGGTGTTAACACCTGTGCATTTGAAGGTTTGTGAGGAGGGCATGAACTGGGGGGTTAGGCAGAATGCTCCCATCACTGGAGCTGGGACTGAAGATGAAGAAGTTTTACCTCAACTTCTTCATCTAGATATACGTGGGTACTATGGGCTCAGTGAAGGCATGGGGATTTGGGGATTTGAAATCTGGGTCTTGAATAAACATAGCTACAGAGAGGATATACACACAGTCAACAAGCATCTGACCAGGGTAAAAACCACAGGAAAAATACAACTCCATGCCTTCAAGGATGCCTATAGCAACGAGAAAGGAAAGGAAAGGAGACAGTACCGGGTGTTACAAGCATGCGTGGAGCCTCCGTACACTGAGGGGAGAAATATAAATGTAGCTGTGGGTGAAAGGCTGGCATCTGTGACCCCCATCTCCCCGTCCCCAGTGTGCCACCAAGCCAGGTGCAGCACTCATCTTTTAGAGGAGGGTTGTGACCGCCTCTGGACATCGTGTCTTCAGTTGGTGGCGCTGTTTGGGGAGCTTTAGCTGATGCCCCGGTGCAGCATGGGAGGTATTATCAGTGGGCTTTAAGCTTAAAGCGGCTCTGCTTCTGTTTGTAGCAGAGGATGTGAGCTCTCAGCTTCCCGCTCCTACAGCCCCGCTTGCCTCTTGTTGCTGCGCCCTCCACCATGATGGGCTCTAAGCCCTTGAACGCGAAGACCAATTTAACCTTTCGATGATAAGTTGCTCCCTTTATCTGCATCTCTGGCCACCTGGTCCTCTCCCTTTTTTGGTTTCTTTATACTGAAGAAAATGGCATAATTGTGTATTCTAAACAACAACAACAACAACAGCAGCAGCAGCAGTCTTCCCTGACACTGCCTCTCTGTTCCTTCTCTTGAAGGAACTTCTCATTTACTGACACACTCACTGTCCAATCTCTTCCATGTTCTGAATACCTCCTCTTTCCCCGTCCCGTCATGGCTTGATGAGGCTGCTGTGGACTCTCTTCCCGACCCTTCTCCTGGTTCAGCCCCTGTGCCTGAGCCCTGCACTCTCTCCAGAAGGAACAAGTGGAACACTTTGCTCTACCTACTGCTCCTGCCTGGCTCTCCAAGCCTTCACAAGACACTCAGCTCCTTATCCCAGCTGGTTACTGAATTCTCCCTGCCCTAGGTCTCCCCGCAGACCCAGAGTGGCACCCAGCTGTGCACCGCTACAGGACTTCATTTTCTCCATCGTTTTCCTCATTATTTCCTATTTTCTTGTTTGTCTGCCTCCACCATATGCCTCTTCCTTTTCTTTCTGTTTCTGTTGTTGTAGTTTTCAAACTTCTAGCTATTCTTAGTTCGTCTCTCATCTTAAGTTGAATAAAATCTTTCTGTGTGTGTGTGTGTGTGTGTACATTCTTGAGTGTCTATATGCTTGTAAGAGCACATTCATTCATGCCACAGCAAGGACAGCCCTGGGTATTGGTGTTGGTACCAGGACCCCCTTCCCCCCAAAACCTGTGACATCACTGTCTTAGTCAGGGTTTCTATTCCTGCACCAACATCATGACCAAGAAGCAAGTTGTGGAGGAAAGGGTTTATTGAGCTTATACTTCCACACAGCTGTTCATCACCAAACAAAGTCAGAATTGAACTCAAGCAGGTCAGGAAGCAGGATCTGATGCAGAGACCATGGAGGGATATTTTTTACTGGCTTGCTCATCTTGCTTTCTTATAGAACCCAAGACTGCCAGCCCAGGGATGGCACCACCCACAAGGAGCCCTCCCGATTTGATCACTAATTGAGAAAATGCCCCACAGCCGGGTCTCATGGAGGCATTTCCTCCCCTGAAGCTCCTTTCTCTGTAATATCTCTAGCCTGTGTCAAGTTGACACACAAAACCAGCCAGTACAATCACATAAGCCACAGTGCGACCTGTACACCTGTTGCCAAGACAACAGCTACCATATTCCCAGAATCCGTTGGGCTCACCTTTGCCTGTGACCATGTCAGCCTCTGTATATATAAGAGGAGTACCTCCCTCTCTCTCTTCCCCTCTTCTCTTTCCACCATCACCTTTGCCCTTTTCCTTCTCAATAAACCTCACATGGAACTATTTGGCCTGGTGTGGTCTTTCTGGAGCTGCCACCATCCGCCGATCCGATCCCAACAGTTGGTCCTCTCTTGCATCCTGTGAGTCAGTCTCTCGTATCATTTCCACTGTATACTTCAGGAGAGCTTGTTCTCCAGCTCCCAGGATACTGACCTCCATCTCACATGTCCCAGGAGGAGTGCTGGAAGAACAGATGCGTGCCACTGTCACTGTCATGGTGTCTGGCTTTTACTTGGGTGCTGGGCTCTGAACTTGGGTCATCAGGTGCCGTAGTAGTATTGCTTTTACGTACCGAACACTTCCCTTGCTTTGTCTCCGTTTTCAAATCTAGGAAGACCATTTCATGTGTTTCCACCAATGGCTTAGGTAGAGACTACATTGTGATGAGCTCTAGGTTTTAACCAGACAGTCACACACAAATGCACCTATCCCTTGGGGAAGATTTTGGAAAGTCTAGAAAAATACAGGCAAGACTCCGGTTGTGGGAAGTCTCAGGGGACAGTGCTGCTGCTGACCCCTGTGCAGAAGCAGGACATGGCTAAAGGGACAGAGCCACTCACCCAATGTGTCACTGTTCTAATGCAAAGGACACTCATCAGAGGGACAGGACAAGTACCAGCTGGGGGAAGGGAGAGAAAACTTCAGGAAAGCAAAAACAGGTTACTTCCAGTGAGTGTTCACACTGGTTATTTTTGTCCTTTTGTATTGCTCTTATAACTAAGCTGAGACACTTTAGACATTACAGATTTCTGTTCTTATATGTTTAGGGATTGGAAGTCCAGCACATGTTTCATTGTGCTAAAGTCAAAGTGGGGACAGGCCAGGACTGACTGCTTATCTGGGCTCCCAGGAATAGAGTGCCTTCCGGCCTTTCCTAACAAGTCTGCCCTCATTCATCAGTGGCCCCTTCCCCATCATAAAGAGGACTGTGGGCCCATGGCCTTCCCATGCTGCTCTGACACGCCCTTTTCTGCTTTGCAGGTCCCTTGTAGTCCACTTGGATGTATCTGAAGAGTCCAGAATGAGATTCCTGGTAAAGACAACCTTGGCTCCTTCGATCTCATCCACATACTCTGCCAGGAATCAATCCATTCCCAGATGCTGGGGGTCACATGTAAACATCTTTCAGAGGCTACAGTTTTGTTTGGAAGATAAGTATGAAAGATGAACCTTCAAGGGTAGATCTATTACTTGGCGGAAACAAGTAACCATTAATAAATATCAGAGTCCACTCGGAGACCATCTGCTCCTAACAGTTTTAAGATGCCGTTGTCCTTGGAAAAGGAGCTGGCTTAGCAGATGAGACTCTTGACTCACAGATACATGTGCAGAAGAAAGGCCATATTTCTCTATTTTTCCTCCAGTTCATTTCAGCCTGAATCCAAGTTCCTACACTGTCAGCTTGGCAGGAAATCCTATTTAAATTATTACCATGACTGTCTCCTTCCCAGAACCCAGGGGCCACAAAACACCCAGTCATCACAAGGGACAACACAATGCTGTGTGCCAGGCACTGTTGTAAGCATTAAAGTTGTAACTAGCTTAACCCTCTCAACCAGCCAGACGCAAGGGATCATCCTTATTTTACAGATGATTCTAGTCCTCACTCACGATCTTACCACACCAGGATATTTACGATTGTGAGTGACACCTTTGTCGTCCAAACCCAGACTGACACCTTGAAGGTTTTCTCTGTTTCGATAGAGTATGGGTGTTGTTTGCTGGCCACGAGTGCCTGTGTTGTAGCTACCCTGCCCCATGGTACCACGTAGCCATTCACCCAGGTCTGACCACTCCCTCAGAACTGCCCACTATGACTGATTTCTAATTTATTTTCCATTTTTGGCTTTGGGGGTTCTCTTGCCATTTAAAATACTTGGTATTATTTTGGCCAGTGCCAGGAATAGTTAAGCGGGTACCTCTGGAAAGAATGCTCCTGTGGGAGAGAACGTGCATACATATACATACACATACACATACACATGCATACATATACATACACATACACATGCATACATATACATACACATACACATGCATACATATACATACACATACACATGCATACATATACATACACATACACATGCATACATATACATACACATACACATGCATACATATACATACACATACACATACATACATATACATACACATACACATGCATACATATACATATACATACACATGCATACATATACATATACATATACATATACATATACATATACATATACATATACATATACATATACATATACATATACATGCACATATTCATGCACATATACATACATATACATCATATATATCATATACATATACATCATATATAACATATACATATACATCATATACATATACATCATATACATCATATACATCATATACACATGCACATATATGTGTGTATGTGTGTGTGTGTAAAAGGCTAGTTTCCTTCACCCTTCTTGAGGCCAGTACATACATTTCAGTGAGAAGACACTCACATTCAAGTTTTAAGAAGTGACCTTGCTGGGGCTGGAAAGATGACTCAGTGGTTAAAAGTACTGATTGCTCTTCCTGACAGCCTGGGTTCAATCCGCAGAACCCACGTGGCAGCTCATCGTCATGAATAACTCCAGCTCTAGGGGATCCAATACACTCTTCTGATCTCGGAGTGCATGGATAGACACACGGCCAAAACACCCCATAGACATAAAATATAATACACGCTCAATCTCCCACTCTTCTGGGAGGAGACTTGGAGAAGGGAGGGGATCCCAGGAGCCCTTCAGATGTTGAGCCAAGTTTTTTTAAAGGGGGAGGTAATGGGAGAAAAGATTCTAAAGACAGATGCCAACTTTGACGATGGTCTCTTTTCCTGTACTAGCAGGGCCATCAAACTGGAGGACACAGGAGTTACACTCAGGGAGACTCAGGGCTCTAATATGACCGTTACCAACTTGAGTTTGAAATAGAAAAGTCAAGTTAATAGCTGGTCAGATGGGATTGTAGCTGCTTCAAGGGAAGCTCTTAAAAAGCAGGTGTTTAGAAACTCTGTGGTGGGCGGCAAGGATCAGAGTGGAACTAAACTGATGTGCGTGGGGTGGCTCTTATCCCATCCGACGTTTGAGTTAGTTTGCTGGGTTACACAGGGGCATGCTTGTGGAAATACACCCTGAACTATTCCAAGAAAATGGGAACAAGAGGAGCTCACAGGTCATGTGACTTGTTTTGGCTTCCAGAACAGAGCCTGATTGACAGGTCCCCAGGTTCCCCTTCACCTCATGCCTCCGTATGTACTATCATCTCATGCTTGTTTGTTTGTTTATTTGTTTACTTGGACGCGGTTTCACTGTGTAGCTCTGGCTGGTCAGGAGCTCATTAGACCAGGATGCCTTGAAGTAATAGTGATCTCCCCGATTCTGCCCCCTGAATGTTGGGATTGTGCCACCACTACCCGGCTGCTCAAGTTAATTATTTATGTATATTTCATATACATAATCACATTTGTTTTGAGACAGGGTTTCTCTGTGTAGCCCTGGCTGACCTGGAACCAACTATGTAGGCCAAACTGGCCTCGAACTCACAGAGATCTACATGCCTATGCCTCCCAAGTGCTGGGATTAAAGGCATGCACCTCCATGCCTAGCTTCTAATCCTGTTAAAGTTACTTATTATTATTAGTGTGTGTGTGTGTGTGTGTGCCCATAGGCATGGACACTGCATGCCCACGGAGGTCAGAGACAGCTTGTGAAGTTGGTTCTCTGTTCACCTCTGTGTGGAGCCTGAGGAGTGAGGTAAGGTCTCCAGGCTTGCACATCGAGTGCCTTTGTCTGCCGAGCCATCTCCCTGGCTCCTCAGCGCTATTAGTCTCATGTACTTAGAGGTTTGCAAGGCACAGCTTGGGCCGTGCTACAAGTTCTCACCCATTTAATTCTCTCAACCCTAGGAGATCGATGCTGTGATCAATCAACCCCATTCTCCACCCGAGGAGGTCACGATCCAAAGAATCAAGGAGGTTAATGTCTGAGCTGGACTCCACTTCATTTTAATCAACTCAGTGATCTCAGGCCAACAGCCCCTGAAGTCTACTGTGGCACGATGTGGCACGGCAAGACCTTGAAAACATCCTCTGGGGCCACATGTGCTGTCTTGGGACAGAGAGTGCACGGAATGTGCTCTGTCACAGCGTCAGGCTAGACAGCTCAGAGCACACAGCAAGCTGGGTGCTGGGTCACCTGGATGACCGAGTCCACAGCTGGCTAACATCTCGGGATGTCTTAAGCTGTTTGGCGGCCAGTAAAATTCCCCGCAATGTGCTTTGGGGGAAAAATACCCAATCATCAAACCAGAACCCAACCCCCACCTTCGCCCCTTAAATTTTTGAATCCATGTGTATTCTTTGGGAAAATTCAATCCATATGTTTCTCGGCCTTTTATACATTGAAATGTTTCTTGGGGAGTATTTGCCTTCCAGAATGTTTGGGTTCTTCTCTCCCCCCCCACCCCCATATTCCTCCCTCCTCCTCATTGTCTCCACTCTCCCCACACTTTAAAACCAGGAATGCATGCTTGTTCAAGCGAAGCTCCAGGGCAATACTAAAGCTATAACCTAACGTCCTGAATGGTCTGGAACCATCAACACGCCCAAAGCGGTACCCTAAAGCTACCACCTCCACCTTCACGTTCCAGGTCAGAAAAGCTGGACGTTCCCGTGTGTCCCGAGTGTCCTACTCAAGCAGGGTGAACTGGAACTGGTGTAGGGCCTCACCGTCTCTTTGCACACACAGGGTGGGGTCAGCCTGTGGAATCTGATCAGACTCACATTTTGTTGGAAACTGGAGACTGGGCCCAGCGCGCTCACAATCATTCCCAATACGGCCCTTCATGCAGGCTGAGTATGCAGTGTAGCAGATCTGAGGTGTTGCTACACAGGGCTGCAAGCCAAGCTCCAGGAGGTGGGGGTAATGATAATTTTAATGCCTGGCTTTTTATAGAGCACTTCATAGTTTGAGAAATGCTGTCAGCAGCTGGATGGAGCCAACAGTTTTCTGGACCAGGAAATTTGGATCCAGATTCTTTGTCCTAGATCCACAAGCTAGTCTAATGGTCTCATCTACCTAAGCCTCCGTCTATTCATCTGTGACAAGGGACAGTGGTACCTACTCACAGTCAAGTCTCATGAGATAATGCTACTGACACTCTATAAGGCTAACTGTCACCACCGCTGTTAAGGAAGCAGTCCCATTCAATGCTTAAATCTCAGTGTTTAAGAGCCTCGCCTACAGTTAAAGAAAAGACTGAAGGAGCTGAAGGGTTCCCATAGGAAGAACATCAACCAACCAAAACCATCAGAGCTCCCAAGGACTAAGCCACCAACCAAGGAGTGCATATGGCTCTGGCTGCATATGTAGCAGAGGATGGTCTTGTCAGGCATCAATGGGAGGAAAGGTCCTTGGTCCTATGAAGACTCCATAGATAGGGAAATCAAGGGCAGGGAGGTGGGAGTGGGGAGGTGGGTGGGTGGTTGGAGGAACACCCTCATAGAAGCAGGATGGGATGGGGGATTTCTGGGAAGGGGGAAACCAGGAAAGGGGATAACATTTGGAATGTAAATAAGGAAAATATCCAATTAAAAAAAAAGAGCCTGACCTGCTCAAAAAGATAATTCCAGGAAAGGAGCAATATCTGCACAAAGATGTTCATAGCACACTTATTTACAAGAGGAACTTCAATTTTTAGTTATTAGGAAACAACTGTGTCCTATAGGTGTACACATACATACACTCACACACACAGGCAAAGAGAAAGAGACAGACACAGACAGACAGACAGACAGACACACCAAAACCAAAGCATTAAATAGATTGCAGATGTGCAGATGTCAGGAGGGACCAGCATGAACACTCAGGAGTGTGGAAATGTGTTTACAATCTAGTTCTAAGTAAAATAAACAGAATACAAAATTACTTATAAACACTATGATTAGAACTAAGTAAAAAAAGTATTTCTAGCTGAAGATTACAAAGGGGCAGAGAGAAATGGAAATGGTTGTGTAAGAGGAAAAGGTAGGATTACACATTGGCCTTTTTCCTTTAGGCTCTTTTAATGTTATTGTAAAAACCATGTCAATAAACATGTCATATAAAATTAAAAGTAACACACTACTGTCCCATTCCAAGAAAGTTCATGCCAAATATGTCACGGCTTGAAGTTACTTTCTCCTGGTTGTCCACTTGGAGCAGGAAGGAGGCTCCTGGGAAGGAGACCTCCCCTACTTTTAAATGTCTTATGCGTGTGTTGCCTGCACGTATGTATATGTGCACCATATGTGTGCACTGAATCCCCTGGAACCGGAGTTAGAGATGGTTGGGAAGGGAATTTGAGTCCTCTCCAAGAGAAGCAAGTGCTCTTAACCACCATGCCACCTCTCCAGCCCGACAAGGCCTTCTATAGGGCAGAGAAAACCCTAGGAGATGGGGTCTTGGGCAGGCTGTATGGTGCGAGCCAGCTTCCGCTTTGTTTCCTCACAGACTCCAGTAGATGAATAAACAAATCATTTTTCTTGGCTTATTCCAGAGACCAACTTTCTAAGGAGCCAACAGCCTGTGGCAACTGCTCTTCTGTTTCTGGATGCCAAATACCATGGAGCAGGTAACTAGCTCAGGCTCTGTCCAGGCTGAAGAGTAGCTTACAGCAGCAAGGGGCGAGGCACGAGATCTCAAGAGAGAAGGGAGAAGGGCTGAGAAGTGACAGAGCTCATCCAGGTGTGGCCCAGACTGGGAGTCAGTGTGCTCCGGCAGAGGAAGAATGGAGACTTTGGCCACACCCCATATTAGCCAGATGTCTCAGAACAAGTCGTTTGTCTTTCCAGCCTTAATTTTCCCTTCTGTAAAATGGACATTTAATGACTCCTTCCTGTGAGAGATGATCAAGGACCTCTAAGTCCAGCGCTGCTCACCAGAGGCACGGTCATTGTTTCCAATGTGTGTCTTTGCTGGAGCTGGAAGGAAACCTAGGCAGACTCTCTCCAAGTCCCCGATGTTCCAGGGGAACCACAAGGGAAAGGACACCATGAATCATGCACGAGGCACAGAGGAGCTGGGAATGTGGCCCAGATATAGAGCACTTGCCTAGCATGTCTGAGGCCCTGGGTTTGAACCCATCACCACAAGAAGAAGAAAAAAAATCATAGCAACCCTGGTGGGCAGGCCCCAGAAGGGTGTGCAGCCCAGAACATTCTTGCTTTATGATTTTAACCCCTTACTAGTTCATGCTTTATCACCACGGTGTTGCCATCTGTGCCACAGGAGTTCTGAGTGTGTTCCCTCAGAGCTCAAAGGACCATGGGGGAATGGATGACCAGTGTCAGGGAGAACAGCCTAACACTCAGCCTCTTGATAAAGCTGAGGGGGTTTTTGCCAACTCTTGACTAAGCAGGCTAACCCAGTGCCTGGCTTGTGAAATAAGTGGTCAGGTAGAGGCTCCATGTGTGTCCTCTGTGAACTAAATGGCCAGAGACTATCAGAATGACCAGCTACTGGGGCACAAAGCTGACAGGCAAAGCCAATGTGGAGCTTAATCATGATTAAGCCATGGGTGGCTGCAGGAGGCACTGTAGATTGCTAAGATGTTACTGGTGTGTGTGTGTGTGTGTGTGTGTGTGTGTGTGTATGTGAAGGAAGGAGGGGGGGCAAGAAGTGAAAACGAGGTGTGGCGGACATAACTGATAACTGATTGACTAGCTAAACTGTAGCAAGATAAGCCAATTCTGTGTCTCCCTCCTGTTTTCCTGGAGTCCTCAGAACCTACCTGGGTTCTGAGGCTATCCCATTTCACCAAATCACTTCTGTTTTGCTAAATAAAGTCCATTAAATTTAAATGATGGGACTATCTGTAGCAAAGCGCTCGGAATGCCTTTGCCCTGCCTGCCTGAGACCGACCACGTGGCAGACAGCACAGGCCTGGGTCCTCATCCCTGCTGTGGAAGCTTGGCTCTCTGTTCACTCTAACGCTGGGGAATCCTGGGGATGTCCTCCTCCCCTTTAAACTTACTGTACTTTTATTTATTTATTTATTGCTTTAAAGAAGACCTTATTATTTTGTCTGTATGGGTTTTTTTCTGCCAGAATGTTTGTCCGTGTATGCAGTGCTCTTGGAGACCAGAAGGGGGCGCCATATCTACTGGCCCTGGAGTTACAGTGGTGAGCTGCCATATGGGTTCCAGGAAGAGAACATGGGTCCTCTAGGACCACTGAGCCATTGCTCCAGCCCCATCGTTTGGACAGGATTTCACTTGTGCTGCATCAGAGCATTGTGGCCTCAGATTTGTATCCCAGCCTCCCAAGTGTGTGGGCCACTGCCCAGTTTAATTCACATGAAAAACATTGTTTGAACGGGTGCATATTCATCGTGCAGTGAGTCTGGGGTTCTGTAAATGTATTCACCCTTTCCCTCCCCGGTCTGCTCCTTGCCCCACCCCCACTGGGTGCCTTTTTTCCACACAGTCTTTGTTTTCATGATATGTGTGTGTGTGTGTGTGTGTGTGTGTGTAAATACATATGATCTCACATATATGATCTTATGTCGCTCTATAAAATCTAGAACCCACAATGAAAGGACGCATGACATTTGTCTCTCTAAGTCTGGCTTATTTGACTTAACATGATGCTCTCCAGTTGCATCCATTTTCCAACGAATGATGGAATTTCCTTCTTCCACATGGCTGAGTCAAACTCCACGGTGTATAATCATTTGGCTGATTCTGTAACTTGGCTGTTGTGACTAGGCCTGAAGTACACGTGGGTGTGGTATGCTATCTTAGGTTTCCTCAGACATATACCTTGGAGTGATATAGCCAGGTCATACGGTCATCTCTCTTTTTTTTTTTTTTGGTTTTTTGGATTTGGTTTTTTCGAGACAGGGATTCTCTGTGTAGCCCTGGAACTCACTCTGTAGACCAGGCTGTCCTCGAACTCAGAAATCCACCTGCCTCTGCCTCCCACAGTGCTGGGATTACAGGCATGTGCCACCACCGCCCAGTCGGTCGTCTCTTTTTAGTTTGTTTACTTGCAGTCGGCCACGCCCGTCTTGGACGAAGCACTGAAGGTGGCATACTTGCTAGGGTGGGTTGCCTCACAGGCTCTGAGGGGCCCGTCATATTGAAGCAGACCAGAAAAAGCCAAGCTTGCAGATGGAGCCCAAGCTGAGGCTGGAAGGCCGTGTCCTATGTGTCCCGGGTATCTGTGTGGTGATTGGCAGGTAGAAAGGCAGAGTCTCAGGCTAGGCAAAGAGGAAGAGCTGTAGATGGCGGCAGTGGGGAACTGTAGTTAGAAAGGACAAAAAAGACCCCCTCACGCCTTGATGCCATGCTCGGGGCTTTGAGCCTTGTCCTGGGGACCCAGCTTCCCATGAACACCAGTTTGAAGTGTGATCAGTTAACATCACAATGATAGACAGCCCTTCTCTGTGGACCTCTAACCACCACCAGCTCCTACAGTCCTCGGAATCCATAGGAGTTTATCATTTTGTCTTAGGGTTTCCACTGCTGTGAACAGACACCATAACCTAGGCAACTCTTATCAAGGACAACATTTAGTTAGGGCTGGCTTACAGGCTCAGTCCATCGTCGTCATGGTAGGAAACATGGCAGCATGCCAGCAGGAATGGCCCTAGAGAAACTGAGAGCTCTACATCTTCATCCAAAGGAAGCCAGGAGCAGACTGTCTCCTCTGCCTGGCAGAGCTTCAAAGCCCACTCCACAGTGACACACTTCCTCCAAAAGACCATACCTACTCTAACAAGGCCACACCTATCCTAACAAGGCCACACCTCCTAATAGTGCCATTCCTTGGGCCAAGCATATTCAAAGCACCACACATTCCCTGCAAATTTGTTCACTGCCCCAGGCTCCTTGGAACTCAGGAAGGGATCTGGGACATTGGATGGTAAGGCCTCTCCTTACTGTGCCTCATGAGGCCTCAGAGCTCCGTGCTCTCGGTGATGTGCTCCTGCACACCAGGCAGTCACACCATTGTCCTTGTCTCAACCTTCCTGCAAGATTCCTGATATTCAATGCCTCCCATCTCCTTAAGACACGTTACTCAAGCCCTGGAGTATCCCACCTTTCCTGGATCTGAGTGCCAACAGGAGACTCCATGATCCCTCCTAGAAATGCTACAGACAAAGCCCCAATCTTTGACATCCTGGGACCCACACATCACACAGTCAGGGAGCTACACCAACCTGAGTCCTTTCTGGAAAAAGTATGAGGAGTGCACTCAAGGTGACAAGCAAGGCTCTCGCCACCCTGACCTAATGAGGGAGACAACACAGCAAAAGTCTCATTTCTGGGAAACCCAAGGAAGCAGTTAGCACACTAAGGTCAACTTGGACTCATACCCTAGCATGGGTTGCAAGACATCTCATTGGAGGACTTCTTTCACATACTCAGGAGGACTCTTTGCCCTCCCAAAGTTCTCTTTTTATTTTCATATATAAGATTGTACATAAAGATTGCATGGGTAGCACGAAGTGTCCTCATGTGAATTCATTATGTGCATCTCTGAACATAAACATGTCCATGTGTAAATTAATATGAGTTATGCTCATTCTCGTCCGGCTTCAAGTGAATGAGACTCAAACTATGATTTATTTATTAGGGCTGTGCAATTACTGGAGGGTTGCCTCTAATCTAATTCTAACCCTACCCTGGCCACTTCCCCAAATGTGCTCCCCAAATACTTGCTGTTTGAATCTTCCTGGGTTATTTGTGCTCTAGCAGTCTTGTGTCCTGGGGAGGCATTTCCCTCGGGCACGTGCTGCTGGCCCATCACAACTAATGGAGACCTCCTGTTCTCTTTGTCTCCTCCTCCTCCTCCTCTTCCTTCTCTTCCTCCTCTTCCTCTTCTTCCACCTCCTCTTCCTCTTCTTCCTTCTCCTCTTTCTCCTCCTCTTCCTCCTCTTCTTCCTCTTCTTCCTTCTCTTCCTCTTCCTTCTCTTCCTCTTCCTCTTCTTCTTCTTCCTCTTCCTCCTCCCCCTCCTCCCCTCTCCTTTCTCCTTCTCCTCATGGCCCCTACCCATGACTCTGAGCCCAGTAACTCAGACTTCATTTCTAGTCCCCCTGGTGATTAGCTGTTGCCAGTTTTATTTAACCAAATGGTTTTTAACTGGAGAGTAAGGTTTGCACAACAAAGGCTGGGAATTTGTCTAGGGGGCAACCAGATCTTGGGGTACAAAATTTATCATATACATATAAGCAGCCCCAGACCAACCCCCAACATCATATCATGTAAAGTTCTGATGGAAGTAAATGTGTCCTGTCCCTATCATTTCTTCATGGTGAGGCAATTGTCTTTTTAATGCACCGTCTTCTGGCTCCATTTGTACAAGCAGATATTGGAAGGCAGAGCCTGAGTCACATTTTCCTTTTGTCCTGAGAATTGATGAGAAGTACCCCATTTCTGTAGGCTAGAAACCAGGGCAGCCCACCTCAGCTTTGAGATTTGGGTGGGATGCCAGTTGGTATAGAGGCAAGGAAGTATACCCAGACAGAGATGGCATTAACTCAAGCAGAATATGAGAAGGGACAGTGTCAGGAGCCCAGACGCAGTGGGTGGGGTCCACAGTACAGAACCACGAGGAATAAGGCCTCGGAGAGGGCCTTTGGCATAGCCTGAGCCTGGGGGAGTGATCTTTTCTCCAGGCTGACTTTGGCTTAGCACAGGGAACGGCAGTGTTGTGGAAGGGGCTGATTGCACTTGGCACTTACTTGCAATCAAGAGAAGAGGAAGAAAAATAACCTAACACTAAATTAGGTAAACAAACAAGACCCAAGCTGCTGTGTCCAGACTCTGAGTGAAAACAGACAGCCTAGCTGTCTGACACAAGTGTGTCACCCCAGAAAAAAATGGACCTTTGCAGCTGTTCCAGAAGGACAACAGTAGGGACCTCTGTGGCACTGGTCACTGTCTGAGGTGAGGTTGACTCCTAGTGGCAGTGATGATCAGGCCAGCTCTGCCCCTCAGATGCTTAGGGGACTGTTGTGAGGCAGGATAGACAGCTTTCCTTGGGAGCCTTCCTCTTTTGCTGGCCTCTGCTGTCTGTCCAAAGACTCTAGAGTCTACCAGAGAGAAAGCTGGGGGGAGGGGTAGAGCCGGCCTTCTGGAATGGCTAGGACTTTCTCAAGAGCCTCTGGAGCCTTGACTGTAGGTATCTACCACCTTTCCCTGCTCTCTCGGGTTGGCAACGGGGACAAGTGGTCAGCCCCTACTCTGGGGCCCAGCCTAATTTTGTTTGGAATTCTGGTATTAAGTAAAAACATCAGGGAAACCTGGCAATGGCTCAGACAAAATGAGAATTAGGAAAACAGAAGAGTCTCCAAGTCTTCCCAAGTGGTATGAGCCAGCGGCCCAAGCCTTGGAAGCCTCTGGAGAGCATCCTCTGGCAGCCCTCAGCCCACACCACCTGCCCAGATTGGGAAGCTTCCTCCGCCTGTAGTTCATGTTAGAGACGCTAACTGATGCGGACAACAGGCTCTAGATGTTTCCATCTGAAAGGAAACGCCTCACACTCAACAGGTCAAATGCAAACTTTCCCCAAGCCCCAGGCACATCAGAATTTCCAGTACCATTACACACCGGGAGAACAGAACCAGGCTGCTGAGGCTCAGGGATCAAACGCTGAGTGCTCCCTAGAGCTAGTCCTCCTCTCTGATTCTGCCGCTGCTTCCTGAGTTCAATGCTATTGTTCAGGAGTCTTTTTTTTTTCCTTTAAGACTTATTTATTTCATGTATGTAAGTACACTGACACTGTCTTCAGACAC